>NC_058375.1:25031071-25348214 GCF_018350175.1 Felis catus
CCGTGCCACTTTCCCCAACCTGAAAGCTTCACAGGGTCAGAGACTTTATTTTACTCACCACTTGTTTTCTTTAGCACCAGTCACAGAGGCTGGCATGTTAATAGATAGTCAGTAAACACTTGTCAACTCAGTATTGAGGTTGAATTTTCCATTACAGCACTGTGGCTAGGAGCTGGTGTAGGCTAAAGTCTGGCAGTCCTGTCAGCTTTGCCACTCGAAAGCTGTGAGACTTTGGACAAGTCACTTAACCTCTCTGAGCCTCTGTCCTCTGTTTCCTGTCTCATAAGATTACTATGAGGATTAAATGAAAATGTATATAAAATGTATTTTTTAATGTTTTTATTTATTTTTGAGAGAGAGAGAGAGAGAGACAGGACATGAGGAGGGGAGGGACAGAGAGAGAGGGAGACAATGAATCCGAAAGCAGCCTCCAGGGTCTGAGCTGTCAGCATAGAGCCCAATGCGGGGCTAGAACTCGTGAACCACAAGATCATGACCTGAGCCGAAGGCAGATGCTCAACCGACTGAGCCACCCAGATGCCCCATGTATATAAAATATTTAATGCAATGACTGGCATATGGTGATCCTTCAATGAGGAACAGTAGTTACTGTTTAAGTATAAATATGTATATATCTAAGTATGTACTGTTTAAGTATAATCGAAGCTAAATCACAAGTCCCAAATTGCTACCATTGCTTCTTCTCTTACTCATGTGGTGAAGCTGGGAGCAAAAACACATTTTCATGTCCACCTAGACTCAGGGTCTTTGAAAGCAAGCTGTGACGGCTGCAACGCCAGCCCCGCCCCACTTTGCTCCTTACTACCTGTGTTTCTGCAGGCAGGTGGAGTCCTCTGAACTCGATTTTGTCCTCTGTAAAATGTGGCCAATAAATACTTCATAGGACAGTTACTGGCATCACATGGGATAACTCACAGTAGTACCTCGTGCTGAAAAGTTGCTAAATTGACATTAGAGTCTTATTATAAATTTTTTTTTTAACTTTTATGTTTGAGGGACAGAGAGAGACAGAGAATGAGCAGGGGAGGGGCAGAGAGAGAGAAGGAGTCACAGTATCTGAAGCAGGCTCCAGGCTCTGAGCTGCCAGCACGGAGCCCAATGCGGGGCTTGAACCCATGAACTGTGAGATCATGACCTGAGCTGAAGTCAGACGCTTAGCCGACTGAGCCACCCAGGCGCCCTTTGAGTCTTATCAAAAACTCAGAATGGCTAAAAATGGCCCTGTGCCTGCTATAGCATTTCAGAACTGGCTTCCTCTTGACTTCCTTCCCTTAATCATGGAGAGTCAGACTTGAGTTTGAAAGCTGGCCCTGCCTCCTTGTTGCTGCATAGCCTCTCTGAGTACTAGTTTCTTTCTCTATAGAGTGGATCCAGTGCCCCTCTGATGGGGTTATTCTAAGGGGTAAATAAGATAGTTAATCCAAAGCAAGGGTTGGCAAACCATGGATGGTTACCACATCCAGGCCACTTGCCTGATCTTGTGATGCTTGACTGGGTCACATCCACGCTCGTTCACTTATGCATTCTCTCTGGCGGCTTTGCTGTTGAGGAGTTGTCACACAACCTACATGGCCCACGCGGCCTAAACCATTTGCTCACTGGCCCTTTACAGAAAAGGTTTACTAACATCGCATTCGGTGCCTGCTTGTGGTGGGTGCTCAGTGACGATGGCTGCTCTCATCGTCATCGCTGTCTGTACCATGAATGCAGCAATCTCGTGGAACGGTGTTCCGTAAAGGTGAGGAAGACGAGGCCCCTCGGGGACAGGGGCTTGCCAGGGTCCCCCGGCACAGTGGTACGCGCACAGCAGGACTTTGGATGTGGGATGACTTGGTTCGGTGAACTTTCCACCACATCAAGGGATATTCTTTAAATGTGAAATCTGTCAGGAAAATGTGTCACATGCCTACTGTCAGGG
Organism: Felis catus; assembly: GCF_018350175.1. Lineage (NCBI taxonomy): Eukaryota > Metazoa > Chordata > Mammalia > Carnivora > Felidae > Felis > Felis catus. The sequence continues at coordinate 25,033,011 of NC_058375.1, forward strand.
CCATTATGACTCCATGTCATGTCTTTGTGTGAATTAGAAAATATATCCCTTAAGACAGTTGTTGTGATGAATATACTGACTTTGTCAGGATGAGAGGATTTACTGCGGGGAAGTTGTAACAAATATATAAATCTACCATGTATCCTCTGCGGATGGGACCTCCCCCCCCCCCTCAACTGCACAGTGTGTGCTACCTGCATAGCTGGCTGTGGCAGCCTTGCCTGTCTGAGAATGGTGAACCAGCGTGAGTCCCGATTTTCATGTCTCTGTTGTGTGAAAATGAGGCCCCCTTCTTATGGACGTCCCCATGCGTAGCTATGACTTTGCCCCTCGTTTGTGCTTCTCGGCTTCTGTGGGCCCGATGGGCCCTGAGCCTCCTCACCTTCACCTTTGGGACCCCACAGGCAGAGATGGAGTTGGTCCAGCGTATTGGCATCCCCGCCGGTAAGATCATCTACGCCAACCCCTGTAAGCAAATTGCACAGATCAAGTATGCTGCCAAGCATGGGGTCCGGCTGCTGAGCTTTGACAACGAGCTGGAGCTGGCAAAGGTGGTAAAGAGCCACCCCAGTGCCAAGTAAGCCGAGGACCGCTCACGTGGGGGGCTGGGCCGAGTGTGAGGACAGCGGGCATGGGCGGGGTAGAAGTGGAGCAGAGGACCCTGCCCTGGACCCGGCCACACTCACGGGAGGCTGGGGTGGGCACTCCTGGACTGGACCCAGCATGCCAGGGCCTGACGAGGACAAAGGCAAGAATAACCATTACAGCCCGAGCAGAGCAAAGCCCACGGTATTATGGAGGTCAAAGTCGCGGGCCGAGAGCAACAGGGGGTGGTCAGGAAAGCTGCGCCAAGGAGGTGGCATTTGAGGTGCGCCTGAGGGGTGAAAAGAACTAGGAGGGCGCACAGACAGTGCATCAGAGTGAACTGCTGAAGCAAGGAACGCATGGAGGTCGGAAACAGCAGGGGGCGTTTGAGACATGAGCAGGAATTTGGTGTGGCTGGAACATACCATGTGTGCAGGGCGAGGGCAACAGTGAATGTTGGTCAACATGGTCACAGGGCAGGGGCCGGGTGCAAACGGGCTCTGGCAGGGGTCAGGGCTGGACATTCTGCTCGGGCTGTGGCTTGCACGTGGTCACTTGACACCCTGGGGATTCCAGGGAGGGCCTCCTGGGAATGATGGGGAGGCCAGGTGGCTGGACCACTCTGGTTCACCCAAAGCAGCTTTCATTTTGTCTGTTTTACATGATATTGGGGTTCTCAATAAGACTGTGTTTAAAAAGTGGTGCCTCTCATACAAGAAAAGTTGGAAAAGTCTGGCTGGTGTGGAGGCTGGTTGAAGAGGTGGAGCTTCTGGAGAGGACTGAGGAGGTCGGGACCAGGGCAGGGGCCTAGGGATGGGCCCAGGGACGTTCAGAGAATGGACTTGACAGGCCCTGGAGGCTGACCGGCAATGCAGGGACATGAAGGGGTCAGGGACCTGCGGGGCGGGCAGCTCTGAGTTTACACCCCTTTTCTCGGAGAGGACGTGGCTGGGGTAGGGGGAGATGGGGTCCACCCGGCAGAGGTGCCTGTCTCCTCAGGATGGTTCTGCACATCGCTGCTGAGGACTCCCCGAGCCGCCTGAGCTTCAAGTTTGGGGCGTCGCTGAAATCCTGCAGACACCTGCTTGAAAATGCCAAGAGGAGCCACATGGAGGTGGTGGGTGTGAGGTGAGTACCTGGAGGCCCCACCTCCCCTGCTGGGCCCGCTGCCCCTTTCCCAGGAATTAATCAACTCTGTACAAGAGCCCCCTCAGGGCCTCCAAAGGAGGCCATCGAGTCCTGCCATCAGAGGCACAGAGTCCTCAGGCCACAGGCCTAGAGTCCTGCCATTGGAGACTTTCCTCTCTTTGGAAAGAAGGTTTGGAGTGTCCCGCTGACTCAACCCCATGGTCCCCACAAGGTCTTGTCCTTGGAGGTTCCCAGAGAGACCTGTCTTTGCAGGAGTTAGACCAGCCTGTAGGCCAAAGGTTATGCAGCCACATCTTTGCTGTGCCTCTCTTCTTGCAGGGATATGGAAGAAGTCATAATAAAGGCCTAACAGTATAGTTTTCATTGATCCTGTGCTTAGGATATGCCAGGCACTGTGCTAAATGCTTCAGGTACATTATCCCACAGCCCTGTGGGATCTTATCCCCACTTTATAGATGGGGAAACTAAAGCACAGGCAGGCTACACCACTGACAGGTACATACAGACCTGGCTGACGGTAGGGCCCTGGTCCTCATCCCAGAAGGCTCAGCCCCAGTGGCAGCACAAAGGGATGGGAGGGACACCAAATACCAGCGGACCTTAGATCTGGTCTCTTGTCCACTCCTTACTTGCCACAAGACCCTTGGCAATGCATTTAACCTTTGAGACACTCAGTCACTACATCTGTAGAATGGGCACAGTGTCCAATGTGCCTGTCCAAGGTTGCTCCTGGCTGGGGCTGAGCTGGTGGCACCTGGGGCCCTGCACGTAAGCCAAGTCTCTTCCTCCCTCCTCAGTTTTCACGTTGGCACTGGCTGTCCTGACCTTCAGGCCTACACTCAGTCCATCGCAGACGCCCGGCTTGTGTTTGAAATGGGCACTGAGCTGGGCCACAGGATGCACATCCTGGACCTTGGTGGTGGCTTCCCTGGATTGGAGGGGGCCAAAGTGAGACTCGAAGAGGTAATCCTGGGGTTAGAAGTGTGGTACTGGGCTCTGTGGGGGGTGGGGGGTGTGTACTGGGCACTGTGAGTGGGTCCTATGTACTGCATACTGTGCTTGGTGCTTTACCTGGATTATCTTTTTTTAAATGTTTATTTATTGAGAGAGAGAGAGAGAAAGAGCAAGCACGTGAGTGGGGAAGGGTCGGAGAGAGAGGGAGACAGAGAATCCTAAGCAGGTTCTTCGCTGTCAGTGCAAAGTCTGATGCTTAACCTACTGAGCCACCTAGGAGCCCCTGAACTATCTTATTATTAGCCCTGTGTTACAGCTGAGCAAACTGAGGTTCTTGGAGGTTATGTCACTTTCTGAGTCCCAGCTCTGCCTGTCTCTAGCCCATGCACAAATTTGAAGCTTAACCAGTGTTATTTGCTAAGTCCTAAAACTCTTTGAGGGCCTGGTACGCTCTGTTGTCCCTTGGGTGAGCTGATGAGAAATCAAAGGGGAGGGCGGGAAAAGGAAAAGCCCACCTTCTGTGTACTCCTCTCAAGATGAAATGAAGAAAAATGTGTCACCGCAATCCCCACTCTAACCACTAGGGGTCGTTCTCCTTAGTAAGAGCCTGGTCCTGGAATATCCACATCCAGGGACTGACCCTAAGAAAATAACCCCTGATGGACACAAAGAGCTTCAAAGATGAGCCTTGTTGCGGTGTTCATAACAAAAGTCCAGTGGACTTTCCTGGTCCATCTAACGCTGGGGAATTGGTTAAATTATGAAACATTTGTATGACTTACCCACTGAGGTCATTCACAGAATCTGTTGAGTAAAAGGTTATGAAATATATATATATATATATATATATATATATATATATATATACATATATATTGCCCTATTATGTTTATAATAAAAATGGCATTTGTATGAAAGAGAAAAAAAAGAAAGGGACTACTCCAAAAAGTTAACAATGATTAACAATCTGCATGATAGAATTAAGGGTGGTTTTGATCTTTTTTCTTCTCTTTATTTTCTGTGGAAAAAAAAAAAAAAACACGTGTCTTTTAACAGATTGGTCATTTATAAAAGAAAGTTCCATATCAGGGCTTCTGGAATCTGAGAATACCTCCTCCCATAATGTAGGCGTTGAGGAAGTTGACTTACATGAGTATAAGAGTCTTGACCCAGCTCTCTTTGCCTCCTACCTTCTTGGCCAATTGTCTGCAGTCCCCAGCTGGGAACTTAGCAGCTGCCAAGTCCTTCTTTCTGAAATCAAAGAAGCTTTCAAGAAATAGACTTGGAAGGGTGCCTGGATGGTTCAGTCAGTTAAGTGTCTGACTCTTGATTTTGTCTCAGGTCATGATCTTAGGGTTTCTGGGATTGAGCCCTGTGTTGGTCTCTGCACTGACAGCATGGAGCCTGCTTGGGATTTTCACTCTGTCTCTCTCTGCCCCTCCTCTGCTCGTTCTCTATCTCTCAAAATAAATAAACTTTAAAAAAAGAGAAAAAGTTGTTAAAAAAAAAATACACTTGGAGCTATAGCAAGTCCTTAGTATGTAAACCCCACATTTCAAATATGTAATTGTCTCCCATCCCCCTACCACCAGATTTGTTCTGTGATCAACTCAGCCTTGGACCTGTACTTCCCAGAGGGATGTGGTGTGGACATCCTTGCGGAGCTGGGGCGCTACTATGTGACTTCGGCCTTCACCTTGGCAGTCAGCATCATCGCCAAGAAGGAGGTTCTTTTGGACCAGCCTGGCAGGGAGGGTAGGTGCCAGGTGGGCAGCACAGCCCCATTTTTTCCTCAAGCTAGGGACAGTGACTGGCTGAGCAAGGTCTGGTTTTAGGGAATGGGGAATTTGAAGGATGGATCTTTGCTTTAGGGAAACTTACAACCAAGTCCTTTCTTACCTCCAAGATACTTATTGTTTCTTCCTATGCATGTTTATATCTTGTGAAGATTGAGATCAAAACAACCTCAGGGAGAATAGATACTTTACTAACCCATTGTACAGATGAGAAAATTGAGAGCCAAAGAGAATACAAGTGAATTGCTTAATAGGAAAAAGTAAAGCCTGCATTCGACCTCATGTCTGTCTCCTCTCCAAAGTACAGACTCTTACTCATCCTACTGATTCTCATAACATAATGAAAATAATTAATAACAACTTATATTTGTCTAAGTCTAGTTACAGATGACAGAACATAGGCATAGAGAAGTTGAGTCACTAGCCCAAAGTCACACAGCTGGTAAGGGGCAGTGCCTGAATTCAAGTGCAGGCTGGACTGACTCATGGTTCTCTGCCCACACTGCAACATCAGCACTCATCTTTGCCTTTTCAGATAGATCAATTCTCCCATCAGCCTCTTGAGTGAGTGGGGTCAGGGACTCTGATCTTGGGGCTTTGTCTTCTGCTCTAGGACCCCAGGCAAGAGAGCTGAGGTCTGTGTGTCTTCCCCTGAGAATCCATTTGGCAGGGTGGTGGGCTCCAGGTAGAAGGTCTTCTGTGTGTGCGTGTACCTGTGTGTGTATGTGTGTAGAGACGACATTCTTCTGGCTTCCTTTATAAATCTGGGTGATTGCCGTATCTAATCCAGCCAGGAGACCTGGTTTCTCATTTCAGCTCATGCACTTGCCCCATCGTGTGTCTCTGAGCAAGTGGCTTAACATCTTGGGGTACTGAGTTTGGCTGGGCTGCTCTTTTGCCTTTGCTGGGCATCCAGGGGCTCAGATGCAGTTAGGAAGTATGTCCTGGGCAGGGTTGCTCAGCTGCAAGGGTGAGTGTGCACAACATGAACCTCATGTCATAGGAGGAGGCAGGACCCACCCCATAGTTGAGGAAGGGGCAACCTTTTTGCTTCAGTTACCTATCATCCTTGCTGAGCCTACCTTTGTGCCAGTTCCCCAGCCCCAGCCCCCCTCACACTGCTGCTTGTACTTCCCCTGACCCCTCCCCTCCCCACAGAGGAAAGCGGTTCCACCCCCAAGACCATCGTGTACCACCTCGGTGAGGGCGTGTATGGAATCTTCAACTCAGTCTTGTTTGACAACACCTGCCCTACCCCCATCCTACAGAAGGTGAGCCTACCCCACGTGGGCCTGTTTTCAGTTGTGTGTGTGTGTGTGTGTGTGTGTGTGTGTGTGTGTGTGTGTTTAAATAACATTTTGGGGGTGTTTTTATTTAATTTTTAAAAAGTAAAACATTCATTATAGAAGATAGTGGGATGAAGAAGATTATCATCCATAATCCTACCATGTAGAGATAGACGCTTTGAACATTAGATTTTTCAGTCTTTAAAAAATGTATTATATTAAAAAAAATAAAGTTGGATTGTATTGTTTTGTAACTACTTTTTTTCCCACTCAATATGGGGTATAGCTCTTTCCATACCATTAGCTAATCATTGACAACATGCTTTTTGAAGACTACGTATTATTTTAACTAATCTAACCCTAGTGGTTTGGTTTCCTGTTTTTGAGCACTGCAAGTATATCTTGACATCCATCTCTGATCAAGCCCTGGAGTGAATTTCTAGAAGTAAAAAGAAACAGTTCATCTTTAATGGGTTTTTCTAGGTTAACAAGGGAATAGGAATGGACAAAGAGGGGGAAGACAATCAGGCACACCTTTGTATTTTTGTCTATGTAGCCCCTTTCCTGGAAGGGAACTCAAGTGCCTAACCAGCACCTAGACCATCATGAGTGCTCAGTGTGTTTTTGTTTTGCTCTCTCTTTCCATCCTGTCTAGTTTTTCAAGACCCACTCAGATGTCAGCTCCTCTTTGTAGCTCTTCCTGCCCCTCGTCTATCACAGGCAGAAGGACCCCTCCTACCTCCAGGTGCCCAGGCCACAACTTGATTGCATCCTCATTCTGTAGCTGGGTTGTTAAATGTGGTTTCCTCCGGCTAGTCTGAGTAAGCCTCCCTGATGTGCTCAGGAATTCACTTTTCCACTGTGATGCACTAGCCCTGCCTGCATTCTTGTGGTTTCCCACATCCTTCTGCACTGAGAAAGAACCAGGCTGGCCTCGGGCAGCCATGCCCCGCGTCATACAGGAGGGTGGCAGCTGCTTCTCAGTTCCTGTCTCCCTTAGATCCCCTCTGCCTTCCAGTGCACCTCTTTCTGGTCCATGCAGTCCCTGATCCACTCCCCATTCCCTTCAGCTCCTCAGATGAATGAGTGGGCCCAGCCCACTACCACACCCCCGATCCAGAGTCTCTGTTTTGATTAATCTCCAGTTGGTATTGCTGTCTCAGGCCCCACGATGTTACTGACCCTCTTTGTGGTATGTCCTGTTTCTCCTCTGGATGATGTTGAAGTTTCTTCCTTTGGGCTGTCAACCACTTACCAGGTCCAGCCATGTGACCAGATGCGGGGTCAGGCCCCAGTCTGGTGGTGGAGACAGATGACAGCACACATAATAAGTTAGCTACAATTGTGTTGGAGTGTGTCAGAGGGACTCAGGCTGGCTGGGGGTTTCTGTACCTTCTTCCCCAAGGAAGATCCCCTTCACTAGTCAGGATGGCAGCTTTGCATCCCTGCTCTTTGTTCCCCAGGACTTTGTGTTTGGACCTCATGTACAGAAAGTTATATTAAACATAAATCTTGGTTCAAAGTATACTTCTCATCACTGGAGCCTACTTGGCCCTTTTTTGTTTGCTTGCTTTCTTTCTTTTTAAAAATTAAATAAGGGGCGCCTGGGTGGCTTAGTCTGTTAAGCATCTTACTCTTGATTTCAGCTCAGGTCATGATCATGGTCATGATCAGCATTAGGTCATGGTTCGTAGGTTCGAACCCCACAACAGATTCTGTGCTGATGGTGTGGAGCCTGCTTGGGATTCTCTCTCCTCCCCGCCCCCTCTGCTCCTCCCCAACTTGCAGGCGTGTGTGTGTGCGCGCGCGCGCACGCACACACACACACACACACACACACACACACACACAAACACGCTTTCTCTTTCTCTCAAAATAAAAGACATGAAAAAAATTAAGAATTTAATAAATATTTGAGTACTCTCAGTATGCAAAGCACTATGCTGAGGCCTGCACAGAATAGTAGGTGAGAAAAAAAGGTCTATGCTTTGGAAATACAATTCTGCTGGGTAGGGGTGTGTGTGTGTGATTAGTACCTAGGCTACAACAGTGTCATGAGAAAAGTACAGAAAACTACAGAACAAGTATTATTGGAATTTTTAAAAAAATATTTTAGTATATATCTTTAAAAGGAAAAGACTTTTGGGGCACCCTGGGTGGCTCTTCAGTTAAGTGTCCAACTTCGGCTCAGGTCATTATCTCGCAGTTTGTGGGTTCAAGCCCTGTGTCGGGCTCTGTGCTGGTAGCTGGGAGCCTGGAGCCTGCTTCGGATTCTGTGTCTCCCTCTCTCTCTGCCCCTCTCCTGCTTGCACTCTGTCTCTGTCTCTTCCTTTAAAAAATAAATAAACATTAAAATTTTTTTTTTAATTTTTAAAGGAAAAGACTTTAGAAAAATCATGTCATTATCAAATTAGAAATGAACAATTCCATAGTATCCCCTATCATCTTGCCTCATAGATGGGTTTTCTAGTTGATTTGCTGAAATCAGCAGCCAAAAAAGGTTCACATACTATATTTGGTTGAATTGTCTCTCTACTATCCTATTAGTCTCGCCAACATTTTTTTTTAATTCTTTATTTGTTGATGAAACTGACTAAAACTGGTCCTAAAATTTCCTGCATTCTGGATTTTCCTGATTGGTGAATTCTCTGGATCCCTTCACTGCTATTGAATACGTTATACCGTGCCTTGTGTTTCTTTGATACTAGGTCGTTAGATTGAATGGTTTCATTAGATTCCCAATCAGTTTCGGGGTAAAAATGTTTCATGGGAGAACTTGTCTCTGTAGTATAATCCAAAGTGTATTACTTTCTTTTTAGTGTAATAAGCATTCTTACCATTTTGCCACCTCATTCCTTTGTCTCTTCTCATGCAAAGTACCCATGTGTTGACTCATGTGTTACCATTTTTTCATATAGGTTTTTCTTTTTTTAATATAGTTTTTTTTTCTATTGTAGTAGGAACACTTAACATAAACATCTTGTAACAGACGTTTAAGTGTATAATACAGTCCTATTATCTATAGGCACAGCAGGTCTCTAGAATTTGTCCATTTTACAGAGCTGAAATTTTATGTCCATTGATTACCAACTTCCCATTTCCCTTCCCATCACCCCTGGCAACCATGTTTCTATTCTTTGTTTCCATGAGTTTGACTATTAGATACCTCATATAAATGCAGTCGTGCAGTATCTGTCCTTCTGTGACTATTTCAGTTGACATAACATCCTTAACGTTCATTCACGTTGTTGTATATTGCAGGATTTCTTTCTTTTATGAGGCCGATAATATTCCATTGGATATATGTATATACAGCATTTTTTAATTCATTTGTCTGTCAGCGGACATTTAGGTCTTGGCAGTTGTTAATACTGCTGCAGTAAACATGAGAGCTAATACCTCTTAAAGACCCTGATTTAAATTCTTTTGGATAAATACCCAGAAGTAGGATTGCTGGATCTCACCATAGTTCTACTTTTATTTTTTTTAAGTTTATTTATTTTGAGAGAGGGAGAGAGAGAGAGAGAGAGAGAGAACGGGATAGGGGTAGAGAGAGAGGGAGAGAGAGAATCCCAGGCAGGCTCCAGCTGTCAGCACAGAGCCCAGTTTGGGGCTTGGTCTCACAAACTGTGCAATCATGACCTGAGCCAAAATCAAGGGTCGGACCTTAAATGACTGAGCCACCCAGGTGCCCCAGGTGGACTTTTAATGTATAAACATTTTAAGCGTTCATTGAGTGGTCTAAAATGACATATATTTAGGGTTAAAGATACGACTTAATAAATGTGAATTGGCACTTTATAAATGCAAGCTATAGTTGGGTGTGGAGAGGGGCCCAGATGAGGTAAGTACCACAGAAGTTTTATAAGAATCTTGGGAACCAAAATTCAGGGTACAAGCTTCAGTCACTCCACTCTACCTGAAGACCCTCTCTCTGTTGACAAGATTGGGCTTTCTTACTTGCCATTTTATTTTATTCTAGTGTTTTATGGTTAAAAAAGCAGGACTCTGTCTTGAGTGTATTGCAATAGCATTTGTCAAGTGTGGATCTTGTTAGTTTTTAATCTTAAAAATCCTTAAGTAATGATTCCTAATGCTTTTTTTTAATTACTCTTTGCCATACTATACACTAGTTTTATTTTTTTTCAACTATGTCTTGTCTTTATCCTGACCTTTTGATAATTTTTTTCCTTGTTCAGCCTATTCCGTAGTGTTTTGACAATAGCTTTGTACTGTGTTTAGAAAACCAGTAGGGTGCCTTCTATTTCCAGCAACGTGGTAGTCTAGATACTCTCAACAGCCGCCCCACTGACAACAAAGAAAACGGTATCCTGACTTACAAGAAAGCAGGGGATCCTTCAGAGGTCAAAATTAAATGAAAGCAGGCATCTCCACTTAGAGTGAAAGCCAGTCTAGTTTCCACCCACTAACCAGAGAGATCCTTTAAAAATGTAAGTCAAATCATGTCTAGTTTTATTAAAACTGCCTAAAACCCTACTCTGGTTCCCATCCCGCTTCAGATTAAAGCCAAAGTCCTCCAGGGGCTTCTAAGGCCCTCTGTGACCCGCCCTGTCTCTTCTCTGATCCCCTCCCTCACCGCTCTCTGGTTTTGCTCATCCCATTGCAGTGACCGCAGCCTCCTTGCAGTTCCTCAAAGTCCCCCAGGCACATTCCTGCCTTAGCACCTTTGCACCTGCTCTTCTGCCCGGATCGCCTTTCTTCTAAGTACCACATGGGCTCACTCTTTAACCTCCTTTCCATCTTTGCCCAAAGGTCATCTTCTCAGTGAGACCTTACGCTTTATATAAAACTGCAACCTGCCCCTCCCCCACTCTGTTCTTTCTTTTATTTCATATCATTTATTATCTCCCAATATACTATATAATTTACTTCTTTATTTTGTTGTTTGCCTCCCTCCTGCTAGACTGTAAACCCCATAGGACAGGACTTTGTCTATTTTGTTTGCCAGTGTCTCCCAAGCACATAAAATAGTGACTGTTCAAATATGAGTCAAATGAATTAATTAACCTAGAGAGAAAACCTAACTCTGAAACTGGTTTCTCTCTGGGAGTGTATGCTGAATCCTTGTAGCATTGATCTTCAGTTTTGATAGCTGCATGGGTTCCTAGGGACTCAGTCAGGATGGGGAATCTGATAGGATCCCTCACATAAAGCTGTGGACCCCCCAAAAGTACATCATCATCAGTGTAAGGGTAAACCAGAAAACACGTGTCCCACAGAGGAGGCCAGCAAAAACAACAACAACAACAAAAAAACATGTCTTTTTGACCTTGGTAGTGGTTGGAAGAGGGCACAAAATTAAGAATTTACAGCCATAAGCCAGCCTTTTCCTGGCTTTGTTGCCCAAATTCATATTGTCTGATGTGTTGTCTGATAAACCTCAAGGCTAGAATTTATTTTATCTTGCAGAAGCAAACACAACTTCTCTCTGCAGTAGAAATATTCAGCCTAGGCTTCTAAGAATTCTCACAAGTGCCAAAGTACATGAGCTCACATTAAAAAATCACAAAACACAAAGAAATAGGTCACCCTGAAGGAAAGCCAGCAGAAGTCACAGACAGCAGAATCAGTCCTGCAATTATTTCATGTATTAGAATTATCATATGTTAAAGATAAAACAAAATATTTACAATGTTTAAAGAAATAAGAAACTGAAAATTACACCAAAGAATAAGAAAATATAAAAATATTATCTAACAGATTTTAAAAGGATTAAATAGAACTTCTAAAAATGAAAAGTATGATAATTGCAATAGTGCACAGAGTAAGCAAAGCTATTAGAGACAGTTGAAGAGAGGATTAGAGAATGGGAAGACAGAGCTAAAGAAATTATGCCAATGTAGCACAAAGACATGGAGACAGAAAATAAGAAAGGCACAGGAAGTGGCAGATAGAGTGAGAAAGCATAATGTCTGAACTATAATCATAGTTTCAGGAAGAGATTGCATGAGGACACAGAAACCACACCAGTAATTTGAACAGGGAAACTTTAATATAAAGAATTGTCAACATTTAAATATGGTTAATTACTCAAAGGGTCAAAAGCAGTTACTACCACTGGTAAGAGAGAGTGAAGAAGGAAGCAACTCAGAGGAGGGCTCCCCCTTCCAAGGCTGAGGTTGAAACCTTTGAAGAAAGGCTGTGACTGTCACAGAGACATGCAGCCTGCCAGTGACAAAGAAACTTGTCAGAGGGTGCCCACCACAACTGACTCATAGGGGCAGCCTGCTGCTGAGTGGAGACGAAACTTGCTGGAGGGTGTGGGCCAGGGTTGAACTGTGAAGGCCACTGAGGTAAGAACTACCAGACCCTCATATGCTGAGCCATAGGGGGCCACAAAGAAAAACAGCATACTAAAAGAGGAAAAGTCTTTTCTTCCCGATCTTGCCAGCAACCTCTGTTGACAAAGCCTAACTTAGAGCTACCTGGCAAATAAGGAAAGTCTATAGCGTTCAGCTCCAGTACCACAAAGCAAGGCAAAGAAGGGTGGATTGGGGGCTGAGAGATAAAAAGTTAATAACTGGCAGAGAGTCAATAGACTGGGAGAGAGTAAGACCTATCTTCAGATTTAGGAAATCAAACAAATCCCAAACATTAGTGAAACTGAATACTATGGACAAAGAGAAGATCTTAAAACTAGTGAGAGAATTGAGACAGATAGAAGACTACCTGTAGAATAATGACAGACTTACAGCTTATTTTTCTCCCATAACAATGGAAGGAGGAGATCCTGGAGTAGCAGCCTTAATGTATCAACCTAGAATTTTGTATCCAGCAAAATTGCTTTTCAAGAATGAGTATGGAATGTAGGCATTTTCAGACAAAGCAAATACTGAGAGACATACCTTCACGAACAGAAGTTCTAAAGGATATACTTCAGGCATAAGGAAAATGATTCCAGATGTATGGTCTGAGTTGCAAGAAGGAATGGTGACCAAAGATAGCTAAATATTTGGGTATATCCAAAGGATCATTGACTGTCACCACCACCCCAACAATAACAGTTAATTTGTGGGGTTAAAAATAGGTTTCAGGTGTGATTAGGTTCAGCTGTGAGTAGATCCCAACTTACATGACTTGAATGAAATACTGAGGCTTATTTTGCTCATGTAGATGTCTAGACCAGGCAATCCTGAACTGGTATAGTGGTTTTAGAGTCATATGGAACCATATTGCTTCTACTTGTACCTATTTCTAGGTGTTGTCCTCATCTTGGTAGATACAAAATGAAGTGCCAGCCCTTACAGGAAAGAAGAAGAAGTAAAGCCCATGTGCCAGTTGTCTTTTAAAGAAACTTCCTAAAAGTAGCCACATAACACTTGTGTTTTTATCCCATAGCTATGGGGCTAAGATGTTAGTCCCATGGCCCTAACTACCTGCAAGGAAAGTTAGCAAATATGGTCTTTATTCTAGGTGGTCATGTTCCTAGCAAAAACTGAGGGTTGGAATTGCTGGGGTAGGCAATTAGCAGCCTCTGCCACAAATAAGATCAAATAGAACACTGGACAACATGAGAATGTAAGTAGGGAGGTAAAGTGACCAAGTTGGTGTTCTAGGGTTTTTAACTGAGAGGAAGATATTGATTAATTTTAGACTTTAGACTTTAAGCTAGGCATGCATGTTAAAAAGTAAATGTTTAGAGTAACCATAAAATAATAAAAATAGGTAATATAATGGATAATGTATATAATAGAAATATATAATATCTAGATAACTATATAATGTAATTACCAACACTGATGATAATTAAAATGATTTAGTTTGGACACCAGCATAAAAAAATTAGGCAAAAAAACCATAGTTGAGAGCACAGGAAAGACCCATATATATCTAGAAACTTGATTTTTGATAGGGCTTGCAAAGAAGATCACTGGGGATTGTTTAATATATGATGCTGGGACACCTGATTGTCCACATGCAAAAAATGAAACTGAATCCCTATCTCACAGCACATGTGAATATAAATCCCAGATATCAATATAGGAGAATATCTGTCTGACCTTGAAACAAGGAAGAACAGTGAAAAATCTGTTAAAAACCAAAAAGGAAGAAACTGATGTTTGTCTACACTAAAATGAAGAGCTTCTGTTCATCTGTTAGCAAAAGGAAAGAGGCAATCACACTCTGTAAGAAAATATGGAAACACATATATAAACTGATAGGGATTAGTAGACAGAATATTTGGAAGATTCTTATGTAAGAATCTTAAGAAAATAAGAAAAGCAATACAAAATAGAAAGCAACAGAAATAAGGCAAAAGACTTTAACAGGCATTTCCCAGAAGAGGAAATCCAAATAGAAAATGAAAAAGTGCTCTACCTCCTTGGTAATCAAGGAAATACAAATGAGGAGACACCATTTTCTACTGACTAGATTAGAAAAAAACAAAGCATGACAATATCAAAAGTTGGTGAGGGTATAGAGTAGTTGGATCTCTTAGACACTGACAGGTAGGAGTTGGTATTTCTACTTTGGGAAACAAGTTGGCATTACTCAGGTAAAGTTAGATGTGTGTATAATGTATCTTCCAGCAAGTTCCCATATGTATTTGGGGAAAAATACAAGAATGTTCACAGGAGCAATTTTTATAATATAAAACATTGGAAACAACATTAATGTTTGTTGGCAGGGTAATAGATAAACAAATTACTGTGTATTCCATATAATGGATTCTATGCAGCATATCGTGAATTATGGCTATATATATATATATATATATATACACCTGTGTGTGTGTATATATATATATATATATATATATTAGTTGGATGAATCTTGGGAGTGTAAGTTTCAACAACAAAAAAAGCAAGTTGCAGAGATTATATACTGTATAATTTCATTTACGTAAATTTCAGAAGCGTACAAAACTAAACACTATGCAGAAAACAAAGCAAGAGAACAATGAAAACAAAATTCAGGATAATGGTTACTTCCGGAGGGGTTAGGGAAGTGGTATGTCACTGGGTGGGCCACGCGGGAGTTTCAAAGATATTAGAAATTTTATATTTCTTTAGCTGGTGGTGGATACACAGATATTCATTTTATTATTTTTCTTTACATCTTACACATGGTATAAATATTCTTTTGGTAGGAATTAAATATTTAACAAAATTGAGTCTATCATTATTGCTTATTAGTATTCTTGGATAGGCTCACATTTATTCTTTTATCATGCCATGTCTAACATTCAGAAAAATATCTTGGGGGTTTTAATTAGTAGTAGTCTACCTAATCTATTAAAATGGGAAGAATTCTCTTTTTTGCTTTACTAAGTTTTTCCAGTTAAGAGAGTGTAGACCTCTTGTATTTTATTTCTCTCATTAAGGTTTTATTATTTTCTTTGAATAAGTTATTGTGGCCCAAGTACATCCAAGAATTTAATAACGTAATGCTTTCATTACTATTGTGAATGGAAACATTTCCCTGTGTTTTTGAGCTGAGATAATGGCTTGCATGCCGAGACTCCTTCATTTCCTCTAATAAATTACCTCCTTCCCTTTGGATCTTCCAGGTAAGCAAACATGTTTTCTGCAATGTGATATTTTATTTTTTTCATTTTCTATATACTATACCTTTTAAAATATTTTTTTCCTAATGGCTATTAGATGATATATATGATAGAAATGGTGACAGAAAGCTTCAGACTTGGAGTCAGAAGACATGGGTCCTGACTTTACCATATACTGGCTAAGTAACTGACCTTAATCTCAGCCTGTTTCTCTGGTTTCTTCATCTGAAAAATGAAGGGCTGAACTTAATTACTAAGGTTGCTTCTGGTTCTGAAATGAGGCCATTCTAATGTATTTCCATTAAGTTAGATTTGCCTCTTTATTTTAAATAGTTTCTCTGCATTGTGGGGTTTGATTTTGTTTTGTCTGTAGTTTTAATCAAGAATAGATGGTATAGGCTATTGAATGCCATACTGACATGTACTAGGAAAATTAGATTTCAATTGTAGATCTATATTTTCCATATTATGATGAAGTCAGTGTTCGCTTTGCTCCTATTGTCCCTGCCTTTCATACAGAGGCAAATTGTCTATATTGTTCCATATTGAAGGAAATCACTGAAGGTGATTCTTTGACTAGGAGGGCAGATTTGGTTAGTTACGGTTTCATTTCAGATTTTCCTGTATGTTCATAAGTTAAATTGTGACCATATGTTTTTGTTCTGCTTTTCCCCTTTTTGTGTGCTGCTCTTGTTCATTCCATTTTTTTCCTTTTAAAATATTTTTGTGTACTTTATGTAGAATAGGGATTATTGATTCATTCTTTAAAAGTTGGGGAATTATGTGAGGACTCCATCAGGGCCACTAAACATTTTAAGTGTTTGATCTTATTTCTTCTGTGGATCCACTTACTTATTGGGCCTCTTTGAGGAAGGCAGCCCATTGGTGCAGCTAGGAGGCCCCTTGTCCAGGACCACTCGGAGTTCTGCTACTAACATCCTCCAGAATCTGCAGCAGGTCACTTCCACTCTCTGACTTTTCCTATCTGTAAAACGGGAATTGCAGCTGCCTCTCAGATGAGCTGTCAAGTAGTGGTGGGCATGCTCTGCCCTCGCACAGAGGGGGGCCTCGTAGCATATTGGGCAGCTGATATTTTTACAGGTGCTTGTCCATTTCCACTCAGTTTCCAGACTCATAAAAAGAGCGAGGACTTAACAAGTGTGTTGCCACATGCTTTTGGAATATTTATTTTGCACATTTTTTTTTTAATGGCTTAAAATTTTTTTTAAGTTATTTTGACAGCAAGAGAGAGAGAGAGAGAGAGAGCACAATTCGGGTGGGGTCAGAGAGGGAGAGAGAATTCCAAACAGGCTCTTGGACGACACTGATAGTGCAGAGCCTGACATGGAGCTTGAACTCAAAAACCATGAGATCATGACCTGGGCTGAAGCCAAGAGTTGGACGCTCACCTGACTGAGCCACCCAGGTGCCCCTAAAAAAATGGCTTTAAATGGCAAAAGGATAGCTTTGCATTATTCCCTGCGAAGTTAATTTTTTTTCCCACTGATTTTTTATTTATGCCACTAATAAGAAGAGAACTCATTATAATGCAAGTGTGTCTTTTCTTTTTACTTTTTGTGAAAGAACCTTTGGAACCTCTTTTTTCAGGATCCTCATAGATCCATATATAGAATTTCCCCCCAAAAGCTTTAGAAATTAGCTTAATGTTTTTTAAGAAGTGGAGCTAAGGGAAATACTTCAGAGCAATTGAGATCAATTTTACTTATTAACAAAAAGCTCATAAACAAGAACATTAAGTTATATGAACAAGGATATATTTGTCTCCCTTTTTTAGAATATGAACTTCCCAGCCCCTAGATCAGAGCCTGGCACATAGTAGGTGCTCAATAAGTATTTGTTGAATGGATCAATTAATGAATATAGGATAGTTTGAATTTCTGACTTTTAATATGTGCATGTTTTTCTTTATTAATGAGACTAATGGCTTACTAACTTCTCATATACATGAATATTTTTTCTGCCTATGGAATCTATGGCTTTTCTTTCTCAATGTTATGCATTCCTGCTGCTGGCTAAGGAATTGAAGCACCTTTTCTTTTTCCTCATTGGTCTTCTCTACTACCTCCTTCTAGACTCTGGATGGCTTCTATTCCTCCCTTCCTTCCTTTCTTTCTCTCCCTTTCTCTCTCCTTCCTTCCTTCCCTTTCTCACCACTCATATTTGCTATTCATTCATTCATTCATTTTATTTATTTTAATTTTTTTCTTTCTTAATGTTTATTTATTTTTGAGACAGAGAGAGACAGAGCATGAATGGGGAGGGTCAGAGAGAGGGAGACACAGAATCCAAAACAGGTACCAGGCTCTGAGCTGTCAGCACAGAGCCCGACACGGGGCTCGAACTCATGGACCGCGAGATCATGACCTGAGCTGAAGTCGGGTGCCCAACCGACTGAGCCACCGAGGCACCCCTTCATTCATTTAAAAGATATTATTCATAAAAGCACCTACTATATGCCAGATTGCTAGGCATGGAGGAGACGGTGGGGTGAACACGGAGGTCATTCATGATCTCTGGGGTCATGGAACTTATAGTCTGACAGGGAAGACAGGCCTGAGCAGATACATTTCACAAATACCTAATTATAAATTTTGACAAAGGCCATGAACGCAAAAGTTTGTGGGTGGAGCATGGAGCTTTAGCAAAGACTTTCACGAAGCCATTGTAGCTGAGATCTGAAGGAAAATTAGGAGTTGGTGGCGTTCCTCAGGGAACATCATGGGGTGTGCTGGGGCTAGGGGAAGGGAAACAGGGTTTCCCTGGGAACCCAGGGCAACTGGAGTGACTGGAACATGACACAGCAGGGATGGACAAGGGGACTAAAAGGCAGTCAGGGTTTGCTCACATCCATCTTTCGGTCATGACTTCTCCTCCTAGGACCTGCCTGGCAGGATCCCACACTGTGACAAATTGCACTGGTTGTCAGCAAATGGTCTGTGTTACAGAGTTCTTTCCTGGATTTTTCAGTCATTTAAGAAAAAACATTTTGGGGCGCCTGGGTGGCGCAGTCAGTTAAGCGTCCGACTTCAGCCAGGTCACGATCTCGCGGTCCGTGAGTTCGAGCCCCGCATCAGGCTCTGGGCTGATGGCTCGGAGCTTGGAGCCTGTTTCCGATTCTGGGTCTCCCTCTCTCTCTGCCCCTCCCCCGTTCATGCTCTGTCTCTCTCTGTCCCAAAAATAAATAAACGTTGAAAAAAAAATTAAAAAAAAAAGAAAAAACATTTTATGTAATTGGTGGTTGTGTCTTTGGGCAAGCCACTCAATCTCTCAGAGCCTCAGTTTTCCTGAATGGGAGGAATTTCTGTCTACCCCATGGGGTCCTCTGTGACCTCTGCCAGGCCACCCTGTGATTATCTGTTGGAGGCCCATCTTCCTCCCCTGTCTGAGAGCCCAAGGGAGGGTGGGTTCTACTCACCTATGTACTTCTGGCTTCTCCGATGGGGCCTGGCATGGAATTGAGAGCAAATGGGAGGCCTTCATAGAAGAGGGAGCCCCAGAGGTCAAGGTGGATTTGAGGAAGGGGGAAGAGCTACAGAGGTTCAGAAAGCGGCAGATATGCCAGTGAAGACTAAAGCGAGGAGGTGGTAACAATAACAATAATGACAGTGCTACTTTACTGGGCCCTTGTCATGTGCCAGATACTGTTATGAATGCTTGACATATGCTCACTTATCCTTTCAGTAACCCTAGGAGATAGGTACTACAATTATTCCCATTTTACAAATGAGCAAACTGAGGCACAGAGGGATTAAGTACCTTGCCCAAGGTCACACAGCTAGTAAGTCTTGGAGGCTGGCTTTAAGACCAGGCATTGTGGCTTCAGAATGTATAAGGCAATGAGCACAGAGAAGCTGGAGGGCCTTACGTGCCCATCCAGTCTTTACTGAACTGGTTATGGGAGCCATGGAAAGCTTTTGAGGGAGGAATGCTAAGGCTGCGCTCAATGTGACTATCCCTGTCTCCTGCAGAAATCATCCATGGAGCAGCCCCTGTACAGCAGCAGCCTGTGGGGCCCTGTGGTCGATGGCTGTGACTGCATAGCTGAGGGCCTGTGGCTGCCGCAACTACACGTAGGGGACTGGCTGGTCTTTGAGAACATGGGCGCCTACACTGTGGGCATGGGTTCCCTCATTGAGGGGGCCCAGACATGCCGAGTCACGTATGCCATGTCCCGGGTGGCCTGGTAAGGGGGCCCTGAGAAGGGGGTCGGGGAGGAGAAGGGAACAGGTAGGGAAAGGGGGTAAATCTGAGAATTGAGACTGGCTTGCATGTAATCCAGCTTGACAAGTAGCTCTTGGCTGCTGATTCCAAGTGAGGCCTGCACTTGGCACCTTGCCATGGCCGTGAATGAGATGGAGCCTCCCCTGAGGAGCTCAGCACCCTGTGAGAGACAAAGACAGGTAGACAGGCACTCCTCATAATGCCGGGGGGCGAGGCTGGGCTGTGGAACCTGAGAACCCTCCCTGATGCCCAGACCGACTTCCCCAAAGGAAAGAAGATGGTAGATGAATGGGAGCTAGCCAGCAGGAGGCAGTAGGGGGCTCCAGGCAGAAGGAACAGGGAGTGAGCATGCTGCCTTCAGGAAACTGAGGCTGGCTGTGGCTGGAGAGGGAGCAGGGCTGGATCTGGGAAGGGCCTTGAAAGCCGAGTGAAGGGCTCTGAGCAGTGCAAAGCATGGACTGATTTGAAGCAGGGGAGTGACGTGGTCAGGTTTGGATTTTAGAAAGACCACGGTGGCTACTCGGGGGGAATAAGGGAGGACAAGGGCAGATGTGGACTGAGCAGACCAGTTGGGTGGCTGCTCTGTGGCCCGGGAAAGACTTGCCTGCTGGCCGAGCCTCACAGGAAATGCACACAACACTAGCCCTGCTTGCCTCACCGGGCCAGTGCCGGGATTCAGGGTGGCAAGGGGGGCACAAGGCAGACAGAAGTCATGTTTGTTGAGCCTGTCAGGCCTTAGGTCAGGAATCATATGATTATTTCCTCTCACCTGCACACAACTCTGCGGGATCCGTGCTATCACAGAGAGTTTTGGTCAGTGGTGAAGAACCCCCTTTCGGGGCTGGGAGATGCCTGGGGAGGCAGGAGCCGTTGGGGGGACTTCCATGTTGGGCCTCAGGAGTGAGTGCTGCCTGTGTCCTGGGGGACACACTAGATGCTTGAGGGACCCCCTCCCCCCAACCATGTAGCAACCCCCGCTTGATGGGGCACAGCATCAAAGTCACATTTCATTCATCCAGTCAACAGTCCTTGGTTGTACCTCCTCCCCGCAAGGGCACAGGATGGAATGATGTAGCCATTGTGACCTCAGGGATATTGTGACAAGGCTTGAAACAAACTTAAAAAATCTACCACACAGGCCTCCTTATCCCATCCCAGCTCCACCTTAAGCAAACAGAGGAGGTTGTGGGGAGTCAGTTTCTTCATTACTAGAAACAAAAAATTTTGATGTATTAAAATGACCATGCCGAAAAATTCCCCATATCAAAGAAATCCCGGCAAAACATCCTGCTTTCAAGCCTGGCTCTGTGCTGGGCCCTGGGGGGAAAAGAGCACCTCAGACAGCATGGTGACCTGCACACGTGGACACTGGCGCAGAGGGCAGAAAGGTACTGGGGAGTGAGAGACGGCAGACTGGGGAGGGGTGGTCAGGGCTGATGGGTACGGAGGAGGCAGCCAGGCGCGGGAAAGCTGAAAGGGAGCAGTCTGGGCCGAGAGATGTGGGGGCTTGAGTCCAGTCCACTCACAGAGCTGCAAGTAGTTGTGCCTGACTGGAGTGGCCTGTGCGGAAGACTAGATGGAGGAGGGCCTTGCAGGTCCAGGTTGGACTTGATCTTGAAGGCAGTAGAGAGCCACTGATACTTTTTAAGAAACTGGGCCAATCCGTTTCGAGCGATGAGGAGACAGACAGAGGGAGCTTGGCCTGGGGAGCCTTCCGCCAGAAGGGAACAGCCTGATCACCAACTGCACACGTCAGCAAAGAGGGAGGCCCTCCTGCAGGTGGGAGACTGGGCTGAGCAGCGTCTGAGAGCAAACAGAAGCTGATGATGACTCAAGGACAGGAATTTGCCTCCTGGAAAGACGAACCTGGGCCTGAATCGTGTGGTGGCAGGAGCAGAGCAGGGAGGCCGTGTAGCCCCGGCTAGAGATGGTGGCAGCACTGGGAATGGAGACAGATGGGTGCCTGTGAGGGAATTCTGGAGCTGGGTTTGGCAGGGATGGACTGGGTGTGAGAACAAGATTCCCAACTTGTGGCTGAGCAGCTGGTCAGATGGTAGAGCCATTTATCAACCTGGGTAGGTAGGTTCGTAGGGATTTTGAGAGGGGGCAGGAGATGATTTTATTTTTTAAAGTCCTAAGCCTGGGCTATAAAGATTGTGGGATTTAGATGGAAAGAGTTGGGTTGAATCCTAGTTTTACCACCTTCTAAGGATGTGACCTTGTGCAGGTCACTTCTCTCTGGGTCTCAACTTCCTTACCGGTAAAATGGGGATAATAATGCTGCGCTTATATGATTTGGGGGAGGATACAATTAGACACTGTAAGTAAAGTGCCTGGCACAACGTCTGGCATATAGTGTGAGTGCTCAATAAATGTGGGTTCCTCTCCCCTTACTGTGGAGGTGGACCACAGGGGAGAATAGAGCGGTGCGGGGACAGTTCAGCAGACCTGCCCCACTCTTGCCCTAGGCTAGGCTCTGGGGCCCATGTGGGAACCCTATACCGAGGGGGCTGGGTCTTCTGGTGCAGGGGCCTTCAGGAGCCCCTGGCCTGTGGGCCCCATGCTGGCTGCCTCCAGTGCCCCTCTCTTGCCTGCAGGGAAGCCCTTCGAGGGCAGCTGCTGCCTGCAGAACAGGACGAGGACACCGAGGGCATGTGCAAGCCTCTGTCCTGTGGCTGGGAGATCACAGACACCTTGTGCGTGGGCCCGGTCTTCACGCCGGCGAGCATCATGTGAGCGGACCCCGTTCCCCCCCCACCCCTGGAGAACTCTAGCGGGGCCGCAGAGATGCCTCTGGGAGACTTGGGGAAGGCAGCGAGCAGGGGCACCCTTTGGCCAGGACTCTGGTGCTCACTCTGCTGCCTCCCATGCCCCACCTGTAGTGTTTCTGCCCTGTAAATAGGACCAGTCTTACACTCACTGTAGTTCAAGTATGCAACATAAATCCTGTCCCTTCCAGTTGTGTCTGACTCCTCTGCAGCGCAAGGGGCCTGGTCAGCCAGGTGTGGGGGTGTTCTTGGGGGTCTCCCTTGGTCTCCTTCCTACTTTGTAAATATGAAGCAAATAAATATTTAGGTTTGTTTTTTTTTTTAATACCTCAGTGGAATCTAGCAGTTCAATTCACAAAGCAGCCTGGGCCAGGCCAGGGCCTAGCCCACCCTACACTGATGACCCCATGCCCTCTGCTTCAGTCCTGACCTGGCTGCAGTCTCTCCCACTGGCACCCAGCTTCTCTGACTCATCTCCTTCCTCTGCATAGGCCGCGATGCCTGGTGTCATGAGGAAGAGTGAGCTGTTAGGGTTGAGGTAGGGGTCAGAGCTGCCTGCCACCCTTCAGCCCTAGAGCTGCATCTCCTGACTGGTGAGGGGCCTCGATGTGAACCCAATACCCAGCCTAAGGCCTGGCCCAACACGGGCAACCGAATATCTGACACGGCTCTGGAAACACATACCAAAGATAAAGAGCAAAGAGATGGGTGTCTGAGAGGTCTTGAGGAGACCTGCACCCTTTCTCTCCTTGCAGGTCTGCAAGGCAGTAGGAGTAATACAAATACATGGAGGTTGGTGTCACTTACTCAGGCAGTAACTGCCATAACAGGGTGGCCCCGGGGCACTGCCACATCCAGTGCCAGGGGCCCTGAGAGTGATGTCTTCTCGACTGGAAGTCTATCATCAGGATAAAGCCTCCTTCACACTGCTAGGGTCCCAGGCTATGCACCTGGGGTATGTGAGTTGCTTAGCAAAGGAGTTCAGATTTAGAGTTCCCCTCGCTGCTACAGGGGATTCAAAAGATTTTTCTTCTGCAATTAAAAACCATTAAAATGTAATTCACGTGCCTTAAAATCCACCCTTTCAAAGCACGGAATTCAGTGGTTTTTAGCATAATTCACGGAGTTTGTACAACCATCACTACTGTCCGATCCCAGAACATGTATATTACCTCAAAAAGGAACCCTGTGCTCATCAGCATTCACTCCTCTTTTTCCCCTTCCCCAGCCCCTGGCAGTCACTCATCTACTTTCCATCCCCATGGATTTGTCTGTTCCAGACATATTAATAATGTTTTTATACCTTCACTTGAGCTTCTCTCTGGGTAAGCCTGGTATGTGGGTTGTTGTTGTTTTTTTCCTCCCCCACACCGCCAAGCAATTCTCTGACACCAGCTGGGTATCCCACAGTTCAATTCAATTCTGACACTATCTGCTTAGAGATCACTTCAGATCCCATAGGTTAAGGGCTCAGTCCTAGAAGACTTCCTCACTGCCCCCCCCCCCCCCACTTCAGATACCAATCACCAAGTCCAGGCTGTGCCTTGTGTTTGGACCAACAGGCTGTAGATTGGAGGTCCCAATGACTCTCTTCCTTGGGTTCAATTAATTTTCTAGGATGGGTCACAGAACTCAGGGAAACACTTTACTTCCTATATTCCTGGTTTATTGTGAAAGGATATAACTCAGGAATGGCCAGAGGAAGAGCCGCACAGGGCAAGGTGTGGAGAAAGCGTGCACCTCCCTCCCAGCACCTCCATGTCGCACCAGCCTGGAGGCTCTCCAAACCCTGTCCTTTGGGTTTTTATGGAGGCTTCATTACCTACACGGGACTGATGAAATCATTGGCCACCGGTGATTGAACTCAATCTCCAGCCTCCTCCCCTCCCCAGAGTTTGAGGGTAGGGTATAACAAAAGACACCTTTGTCACTCTCATCGCTTAGGAAATTCCAAAGATTTTTAGGATGTCTGTGCCAGGAATGGGGGTGAAAACAAAATATACATTTATTATTGTAAGTCTTAATATCATATCTCGTCATCCTGTCTCAGCATCTCAGCCAGTCCTGGGTCCTGCGTGTGGCTCTGAGGTCATCTAATGAGGCAGTGTGTTCTGAGTGAACTGGGTGCTTGTCAAAAGCAGAGATATCTTTTCCAGGCTTGGCCTACTTTTTGATACTTTGACACTAAATAGGCTGACAGGACACCAAGAGATTCAGAGACCAATCAGAAAGGGTCACTCTACTGCCCCTTAGTTATTCACCCACGACCAGGTTTTACATATTACCGTGCTGGGCTCAGCCCTCGTCTATGAGGCCATTTCTGAGACTTCTGTTTTGATGCCCAAGCAGACCTGGACCCACTCCTGCTTTTTTGGAGGAAAGGGAAGGAGAGGGCAAACGTAGGTTCTTCTGCTGGAAGCGGGTGTCTGCTTCCAAAGGCAGCAAATGCCCTGCTAAGACCGCTGGCTGCAGTGAGATCTAGGCCTAACTCATTACCTTGTCTGAGGCAGGTTCACTGGGGAGATGCGTCTGTGGCTTTTAAAGTGACAGCAGCTGGCAGGAAGTTTGAACAGATTTCTCACTGGAGCCTTTCAAAAGGTTTCATGTTCCATTTGCTGCAAGAAATGTGTGAAACTTACTTTTCTGAGAAAGCTATACAGAGAAGTTGATGTGACTTACTTGGTAATAAACAGTCATTTCTTTTCAGTTGTTTTTGTCATTTCCATCTTTTTTTGTGTGTGAAAAGTATTAAACACGTGGAGAATGTTGAGGGCCTTTCAGGCCTGTACAGGGGAATTTGACCGGGGTCTCCTGGAGCCTGGGCTGCACAGGCATTTGCCTCCTTTGAGTGCCTCCCTAAGCAAGCCACTGGCGGTGAAACTGCGTGCCATGCTGGCTGCCCCAGAGGTCACTTTCCTGGTGGCCTCTCCCAACCCCATCCTGCCCTGGGACCTCACCAAAGGGACACCCTCCTCTCAACACCTCCCCATAATCCATCTGTGCCTCCTCCCGTGGGCTTACTAGCTCACTTACTTACTCCGGGAGCTTAACAGACCTGCTACTGCCACTCCTGGAACAAGCTGTCACCTCTCACCCAGGGACTGGCCCCCTCCTTCCCCTCCACTGTCCACTCTACTCAGCACTGGATCCAGTCACCCCTGATTCCCATTTCATCAAGAATAACATTTAAAGTCCTTGTCCAACTTCTTCTCTGGCTCCCTTTCCTCCCTTATTCACTACTCCCCAGACATACTGGCCCCTCTATTCCTCAAACACTCCACGCACGGCACCCATGCTGGGCCTGCATTTACTGCCCCCTCTCTCTGAAATGACCTTTCCGGGTTATCTGTGGGGCTCACTCCATTCAGGTTCTACTCAAATGTTTTCCCCAGGCAAGGGCTTCTCTGACGACTCTTTAGAAAAGGCACTTTCCAGGCTCTCTCTTCTCCCTTAACTGGTTTTATTCTTCACAGTACCTATCAGCACTCGACACACTCCCTTACATGTTGGTCTGTGCGTCATCTGTCAGCTCCTCCGGAATGTGAGCTTGGCAAGAACTTTTATTTTTTTCACTGCTAGGTCTTCATTACTTAGAACAAACTAGGTGCTCAAAAAGTGTATGTCAAATGGACAAGTGAATAAACATAGCAACTTGACCTGTCTGAATACGTTTCCTCATTTGTAAAATGCGGCTGCCAAATTGCCCTCAAAGGGTTACTGCCCTCAAGGATTAAGTAAGAAAATGGTATAAAGCACCCAGCTCAAGGCCTGGCACGTCATTAGGTGCTCAGTAAACGATGTTGAAAGGAAATTCCTTGAGTATTTACTGTGGCCATGCCCTGCAGTACTCTGGGGATGCAGAGGAGTCCTCACGGAACTCACAGGGCAGTGTGGTCATAGAGAAGCCTGAATGAGAGTAAGGAGTCTGATCTTAATTCTGTAGGCCGTAGGGAGCCCCACATGATTCTGGAACAGAAGCATGACAGGACCTCGGAAAAGATAATTGAAAGTATATTCAAAAAGATGAGAGGAAAGAGACCTGGTGGGCTGGTGGTAGCATGCACTTCCTTCCCCCGACAGCCTGGTTAAGGGCCCAGCCAGGGAGCCTCACAGAGGTCCAAGGGACACAGTTGTCACCTCTGTGTACCCTTGTTCTAGAGGGAAACTGTGGCTCTCTGGGTGTCATCCCTCCCCTCGGAAACAGACCTGCCCAGGCCGGCTCATTCCAGCTACAAGGGGACCACAGGGAAGGCAACAGGATGGGAGTTCCCACTCCACACTCTGCTCCATTTTAAATTCCCTTCCTGGCACCTCTGGAACGAGGAGCTAAACCTCTACAAATTCAACCAGCAAAATGATTCGATGCAGCTTCCTAGCAGTCAGAGGTATCTTTCTGAAACCTGAATCTGATCTTGTCAGTCCTCTGTTGAAATCCCTCAGTCAATCCCCACTGTGATGCCAATAGAAGCAAAATTGGCTGAGATCTCTGCCTACCTCACCAATCTCGTCTGCCACTCTGCTTTCACCATGCTCCGGCCGACTGGCCTCTTTTTAGTTCCTCACAATTACAGGGTTCTTTCCTGCCTCCAGGCCTTTGCCCTTGCTGTTCCTTCTGCTTCTCCTGGGCTGACTCATTCTCATTTTAAAGGGTCACCTTAGGGGCGCCTGGGTGGCGCAGTCGGTTAAGCGTCCGACTTCAGCCAGGTCACGATCTCGCGGTCGGGGAGTTCGAGCCCCGCGTCGGGCTCTGGGCTGACGGCTCGGAGCCTGGAGCCTGTTTCCGATTCTGTGTCTCCCTCTCTCTCTGCCCCTCCCCCGTTCATGCTCTGTCTCTCTCTGTCCCAAGAATAAATAAAAACGCTGGAAAAAAAAAAATTTAAAGGGTCACCTTAAATGTCACCACCTTGGAAAGGCCTTTTTGAATACCCTCTACAAAATGGCCCCCTGTCCATGTTAGGTGAGGTCACATTTTATAAGAATTAGATCCTAAAGGCATTATTTTAGGTAAACAAAACAAAACCAAAACAAAAAAAACACCACCACATCAGCATTGTCCCTGAATATCCTTAGGAAGCTATCCTATTGGAGATAATACACCATTTCCTTTATTTCTGTTCCTCTGACATGCCAGGCACCATTTCTTTACAGCCCCAAATAGCTCCATGATCTCTTTCTCCCCCTCCTTCAGGTCTTCGCTCAAATGTCACCTTCTCAGTGAAGCCTTGCTCACCACCACTCTTTAAAAACTAACATTCCCACCCCAGCATTTTGTTATCTCTTGGTACCCTTCCCCTTCCCCCACCCCGCCCCATAGCTCACCTTCTGACATACTATACCGTCTATTTGGAATTAGGCTCTTAAAGGCACAGATTTATTTTGTTCACTGCCCTGTCCCCAGTGCCTAGAACTGTGCCCTATACATAGCTGTTCCATAAATAACCGCTGAAAGAAGGAATCTTTCAGATCTCAGCGTAGGCACCTCTCCCTTTTCTCCTCCTCTGTGCCTTGGTTAGGTATTGCTTTGTAAGCATTCATAGTATCCTCTATCTAATCATACTAAAGAGCGGTTGATCACAAGGTAATTTTTGTCTACTTTTTCTTCTTGCCAATCTGTTAACCCCACAAAGATAAGGAGTTTCTCCTAATTGCCAGCGTCACTTGGAGCCTGGATTTGTGCCTGTAGGCTAGGTGTTTAGTGTCTTTTGAATAAACTAGTCATGGAGGGCGGGGCGGGTGGGCATCTGGCCCCTTCGGCTCAGCTCCAGAAGAGCAGCCAGGACCCTGCAGAGGGAGGGTCCTTGGGAAGGAAGGCACACACGGTGCCACAAGAGCTCTTTCTGCTCCTCCACTTAGCTAGGTGGCCTTGGCCTAGGACTGCCAGATAAATCTGAATTCAGACAAACGACGGACGCTTTTTTAGTAAACGATTATCCCGTGCAGTATTTGGGATACTCTTACAGAAAAACGTCACTTGTTTATCTGAAATTCAGCTCTAACTGGGCGTCTTGCATTGTATTTGCTAAAACTGGTAACCTTACCCTGTCTCTCTCTGGGTTTCGTTTTCCCCATCTGTGAAAGGGGGTATTTCTGGGAGACCAGCCTCGGGCGGCCCCCCAGGCGGAGGAATGCTCCCATAGGGGCTGTCCCTCCGCTGAGCCGTGTGGGAGCGCGCTGGTCTCAGGAGAGTTTCTCGCTGAGTGAATACGTGCAAGGCCCTGCCGGCAGGAGCTCGGTTTTCTCACTTAGCACCAGTCGAGGGCGGAAACGATTCCGTCAAGGCTTCACGGAACACCGAACGCACGGCTCCCAACCGCGGCGGCCGCGGATTTCCGGTGGCGTGATGTCACTTCCGTGCCAGAGAGCCTCCTAGGCTTCGAGCCCCGTGCTATCGCGCCCTCTGCCGGCCCGGAGGAGAAGCCGACTTCACCAAAGGGAAGAGAGAGCGGAGTCCATTGGTTGAAAGACGGACGCTGCTACCAGCCTCCACCAATGAAAAACCAAACCTTTGCCGTGGGCGGGGCTCCCACAGGAAAGGGGTCAGGCCGGGACGAAAGCGGCGTGGGAAGGCGGCGACCTGGTCTCGGCCGGGCTAGAAAGGCTCAAAGTAACACCGGAAGTGGGCATGTTACCCACCAGCTACTTCCGCCTCGCTTTACAAAGTGGGAGGGTCCTCGAGTAAAAGGACCTGGGATCTGTAGGGTGCCGGGAGGCTTGTCTTCAAATTTCCTCTATGCCTGTCCGTTTCGTACCCGAGAGAGACACGTGATGAGTTCACGCAGAAAAACAGGGGCTTTGAACGAAATCTTGAGCTGGAGGCCAAAGTGATTTTACATTTTGAAAGAATAGAGTGCTTACTGTGTGCCATGCCCCGCCCTCGCCCCTCGCTCGCTTTATTTCATTTCATCCGCGCAAGCCTGTGAAGTTACTTTGACAGGTTCCGACCCCTCGCTGCCTGTGTTGTAATCCTGGTTCTGTCTGTTATTGCCTGTTTCCTGGGGCAGGTTCACATTTTGTGCCACAGTTTCTGCGTCTGTGAAATGGCATAATTGTCCTTACCTCATACCGTTGTTCTAAGGATTAAATTAATGAGCATTTAAAGCGCTTAGAACTGCACCTGACTTGCTAACCATAGCAACCATTTAAGTTATTTCCATTTACAAGCTAGGAGACCAAGGCTTAGATAGGAAGTAGCTTGGCTAGCACAGATAGTAACTAGTGAAGTCAGGTTGGGGCCTCAGCAGCAGAGGTTCGCAGACGTTATTGTGACTCAGCTCTATTTCTGGGTCTTATATTCCACAGTTCAAATTCCTAGGAAGAGAGAATCTGAATAGTTTAAATCAGGTATGTCTATGTCTATTCCTGGGTCAATCCATTAAGGACTCTTTGTGAGCTGCTTGCTGTACATTTCCTCCCTCTACCCTCCAGCCTTTATATTCCTAAAGGGCAGTCTGAGTTCTGTAACCTCTAGGAGCCAGCAAACTTTTTCTGTTAAGGGCCAGATAGTAAGTATCTTATGCGTTACAAGCCATACTATCTCTGTTACAACTGTTCCACTCTGCTGTGTACAGCAAAAGCAATCAGAGACAATACATAAGTGAACGGATATATGACTATGTTTCAATAAAACTTTATTTGTAAAACCAGGTAGTGGGTCATATTTTGCCAACTCTTACACTGTACTTTCCGTTTTTGCCTCCTATACTATCCTCTTCCACCTTTCTTCCAGCAAGCTGCTAGTCATTCTTCAGTTCTTGGTTCAGATGCCACTTCTTGGAAATTTCCTTAACTCTCCTTCCCTGTCTGGTTAATGGTCTCTTCCCTATGCTTCCACAAACTCCTGTACCCCATCCAAGCCTTCTCATTGTCGTTCTGTTCCAAGCACTAGATTACTAGTCTGGATCTCATTTATCATTAAGAACCCAGCACCCAGCACACCTGGGTATCATTGGATGGGTGGCAGGAGCCGTGAATCTGTGGCTGGCGGACAGTCAGAGCAAATGTTTGAGATCTTAGGGCAGTGGTGAGAATTCTGGGCTTTTGTATTAGGTGTGTGAGACCCACTCCCTCTTTTTGTTGCTCCTCTGAATCCCAGAGCTCAGGCAGTGGGTAAGATAGAGGAGAGGCTCCAGGTTGGACAGGGGTTCAGGGCCCTGGCAATTTCCATGCCATCCAGGCTTTGCCTGTCAGGGGCTTAGGCCATGTTCCCCAGAAGAACCATGTAATAAGCAGAAACTCCACGACCTCAGGAAAGCAAAGGTGATGTGGGTGTTTTAAGATATGACAAGTGGAAAATTCCAAGTACACTAAGCCTTGGATAATCTGATAAGCCAGTGCCCAGTTGGGATGAAACCAGGTATGCTCTCATCCAGTCCCTGGAGAAGGACTTCCTGCCCTTGGTGAGGTTCCCTGTGGAGACCCCACCAGCCAGGGAAGGGGGGTTCCCAGAGAGATAGTGGGCAGCATGTGGCCAAGGGCAGCCTTGGTCTCATAGTCACCCAGAGCCACAGTTACAGGGGCTGCAGAATGGGCTTCCTGACCTGAGGGTTTGTGAGTAATGTCCAACAGAACCTGGACAAGGGCACAGGAGACTATGAGGCCATACAACATGGTTTCTCCTCATGAGAGGATTTCTTCTCTTGACTTAAGGGTCACATATATCACACCTTTGGGCAATGCAGATTTGATAGGGCTTTTCCCAAGTGTTATGCACAAGGAGACTGAGAATAAAACCGAAATGGAAACTCCTCAGTCTTTTGGTCCTTCAGTGGCTTACCTGGGCCCCTGACGGGGACGGTGGGCTGGGGTGGGCGGCCCAAGACCACTGGGAGCATGTCTTCCATGACATACAGCTGAAGATCAGCAGAGTGGATGAGGAGAACAGGGCTGGGACAATGACCACTGCAGCCTGCAAGCCACCCACGTGTGGCCAAAGGGAATGAGAAGTCAGGGCAGGGGTAGCAGACTGCTCCCAGGGGCAGGCAGTGCCCCTGCCCTCGGTAGCTGTGCCCACAGAATATTGGGGTCCCAGGTCTGGAGGAGGCAATAACAGACTTGGAGGCAAAGATTGAGTGGCCTTGGGCAAGGAGCCAATAGTTCCTTTCCCCCAGTGGTTTACACTTAGAAGTATATGGTACTTGGTACATGGTTGTGGACTATTACGGGAGAGAAGCGATGTTAATAACACCACGTGCTTTATATGCCTTGTCTTATCCAATCTGACAAGCTGCCTGTGATATTCCTCCCCCCCCCCCCCCCACCAGGTGGAGAAGCTGAGATGCAGAGGTTGGCTTGTCTGAGTTAGTAAGGGGCAGAGGCAGGATTTGAACCCAGGTCTGCATGCTGCCAGGTCTTCATGCTGTTGATGTGTTTCCCAACAAGAATGGGCCAGCCCAGTAAGACAACACCTGGCGCGCGACAGTCCCTCAACAAATTCTAGCTCTCACTATGTGTTAATATTAGATTGACCCATTTGGCCCTCAGAGTAAGGATAGATAGTATCATTCCCATTTCTCAGACAGGAAAACTGAGGCTAGGGAGGTGAAATGTCTTGCCTCAGATCACCCAGCTGGAAAGTGGCAAGGCCAGGATTCAAACCCGGGCTGACTCCTCTTTTCTCGCGTCCGCTAAGGTGCTTAGGCAGCAGAGGAATCCAGTACTACTGCCTTAGTTTATTCAGCTGAAGAATGGGAAGGTGTCCTTGGATCTTTGAAAGGCCATCCTATGAAAAGGAGGCCATTCTTGTCTGGGGGACACAGAAGACGGAGCTAGGACCAGTGGGGACACCAGAGGACCCACACAAGGAAAGTCCTCCTGATTATTATTGTCCAGGAGTGGGATGGGCTGTGGCAGAACTAATGAGCTCCCTGCCAACAAACATACCCAGGGATGCCACGGTTTGCGAGACTGCAAGAATCACACTCTAAGGGTTCTGCCGGTGCCAGGAACAGCATGGGGACTCTGGGTCCTGTTCCGTGGAACTGCCAGCTTGCTGTACCTGTCCTCACTGGGGCTCTTGTAGTAAAGGAGTGGGGCTGAGCAATACAGCTCTGAAACAGCCCCCAGTGCTCCCAGGAGAATTCTCACTCCTGTCTTTCTCTCTATCCCATGCTTCAGCCTTACCAGCCTTTCAGCCTTCTTTTTGGACTCCCTGCCTCCAGCTTTGCCCTACCACCTGCAAATATGACCTCACTTCTCCCCTCCTTCAAACCTTGCTGGGGCTCCTGGGTGGCTCAGTCAGTTAAGCGTGACTTCGGCTCAGGTCCCGATCTCACGGTTCACGGGTTCGAACCCCATCAGGATCTGTGCTGACAGCTCGAGAGCCTGGATCCTGCTTTGGATTCTGTGTCTCCCCCTCTCTCTGCTCCTCCCCCACTCATGCTTGTGCGCGCGCGCTCTCTCTCTCCCTCTCTCTCTCTCTCTCAAAAATAAATAAACATTAAAAAAATAAAGCAAAACCTTGTCCTGGCTCCACAGTGTCCTCAGATGTCTCACAGAGTGGCATGGCCCAGCCCTGCTTTCCTTTCCAGCGGCATCGCTCTGCCTCCCTGCGTCACATTCAACCCTCAGCTACATAGCCCCATTTCCGGCTGCCTTGCACATGCCGTTTCCTCTTCCTGGTACACTTTGCCCATCCTGCAGCTCTTATCCTGCAGACCTCTGCTTCTCCAGCAGCATCTTCTCTAGCCTTGCCTCTGCCCATGTGCTGTGACTCTTTGATAGAGGCCTGGGATGCACCTGTCATTGCTTATCTCAGTGACAGCACCTAGTAGGCACCCTCTAGGGGTTTGTTGGGTGAATGACTGAAAGAGGGAGGGAGAGCGTGGAGAGCACAGTGGGGCTGTTTTGGAAGAAAGTAGAGAAGGAGGGGAGTCCTCTGGCCGGACCATCCCCACCCCACACGTAATGCCACCTTTTCTTTCTTCAGAACTTGCCCAAAGCAGTACTTCTTTGGACTGAACTCAGGGAGGGTGGACCCAGTGTGGCCTGACCAAATATGACCTTCCTCACCTGGCCACTCCACCCCCATTCGGTTCTGGGCATTTTGACTCCAGCTCAAGGGCTTTTTCTGATTCATCAACTTCCCTTCTTGGAAATTAGCCAGGGCTGGGCAGTAGGTGGGGGTAAGCTGGACTTACCAAGCTCTGCCATGAACTTGCTGTGTCACCTTGAGGAATTCACCTTCCTTCTCTGACCTCAGTTTCCCCAACTGTAGCAAGGAAACAGATCCCTACACATATCGCAGGATGGTATGGGGATGGGAAGCTGACAAGGAGCATGGGTTTGGGAGTCACCCAGCCCTGGGTTCAAATCTGAACTCTACTGCTTAATTGGAAAATCATCTTAACTCTCTGGACTTAGTGTTCTTATCTGTAAAATGGGGATAAAAGTAGTACCTCCTCTCAGGCTTGTCCTAAGGATTAACTGAGATGACAGCTAATAATAATTACTATACTAATAATGCTTCAAACAAGGCTGGTGCACAATTACATTCAATAAATCATAAGGTGTGCAGGGACTTGGAGAGAAAAGAGAGCATTTGGAAACATGACTTCGAATTGGGTTATAGAGTTCCAGAGTTGGGAAAATGCCTTAGGAACCACATGGTATGTTGGTGAGGTCACTGAGATCCACCCCCACCCTCACCACCCTCCCCCTGCCTGGAGCAGAGAAGGGTCTTGCCCAAGATCACGCTCAAGTCCACAGTATTTGGCTGGAAAATTCCTGGGGCAGAGGGTGAGCCTGGGCTGGGAAGCTAGGTATTTGCTTTAGGAACCAGAAAATGTTCAAGTGGCTGAGCTCCCTCCCCACCACCCCTAGCATGGGCTTGACCCTGTTCCTTGCCCCGTCCCTTGAGTATGGGGGAAAGCTGGCTAAAGAGCTGGCTGAAGTACAAGGGTAAGTAACATTTTTCTTGAATCCCACATGCCACCACTTGAGTCTAGAGGCCGTCCTCTGCCTCAAAGTCCACCCGAGCCCTCCCCACCCCATGATGGGAGGAGCCCAACGTTCAAGAAAGTGGTAGAGGAAAGGAGCAGGGTTCTACTTACTGCACAGGAGGGTATCCGTGGAGCAGTTGCAGGGGGGCTCTGTGCCCATCAGTGGGGTGTTGGGGCCTCAGCTCAGGAGGGGTGGAGGTAGGCAGGGGCTCAGGGCATTCCCCTTTCTAAAAAGGAGGGGCAGACCAAGGTTAGATCCTGGAGCCGCTGTGGCAACAGGCTCCCTACTCAGAAAGGAGGGCGGGAAAAGCAGGCCTCCAAGGGGCTCTGAGATCAGACATCCTTCTTGGTGTTAAACTGATGCGTAGAAGACTTTTGACAACCTGGAAAAATGAATACAATCTATTATAACGTGGGGAAAACAGGCTATGGAGCAATAAGAAAGCGTGTTCTGATTCTTGTATATAAACCTACTCACATGGGAAAAAAGACTGCAAATGTTATCACCCAAGCACCATCAGTGGTTATCTCTGAACAGTGGCTGATGGATGATCTTTCCTTTTTGTGTCTTGACTGTATTTTCTAAATTTTCTATAATGAGCACGTAATAAGAAAAAGATTTACTCAGGGTGCCTGGGTGGCTCAGTTGGTTGAGCGTCTGACTTCGGTTCAGATCATGATCTCGTGGTTTGTGGGTTCGAGGCCTGCATTGGGCTCTGTGCTGACAGCCCGGAGCCTGGAGCCTGCTTCGAATTCTCTGTCTCCCTCTCATTCTGCCCCTCCCCCCTCAAAAAATAAATAAACATTAAAAAAAATAAAAATAAAATAAACAATTTACTCAGGAAAGCGACACACTTTAAATGGGCAAGCCTTTGACCAACAATTCCATTTGTAGGAATTTACTCCACAGAACACACAGAAACATGAAGAATGATCATATTTTCATAAAAGAAAGCTCTAGTTTTGTTTATGCATAAGCAAAAATGCCTGGAAGGACCTGAATCAAACTGTTAACAGCTGTTGATTTCTGGGAGCCAGATGAGGGAGTTTTCTGCTTTATAGTCTTTCATTTATTTGAATTGTTAAACAGTGAGGGTAAGTTATTTTGTAATTTTTTAAAAAGGCAAACAATCAAACAACATTCCTGGTCTTTTCTGGCTCTCTGTGGTTCTCCCAGTGTGGAATCTGGCTGGGATGGGGGGCAGGACAGTGGGCTGACCCTGTGGGCTCACTTTCCATCCGAGCATCTTTAGGGAGGAGATTTCTCTGGTCTCTAAGATTGCCCCCCAACTTGGAGCTGGGGTGGCTTCAAGATCCAGCTTTGGCACTAGCCAGTTCCAGCCAGCAAGCATTTCTTGAGCCCGTCTCTGCACCCAGTGGGCAGAGCCGGGGTATGTGATCCCTGCCTCAAGATGTTCGTGATGGTGGGAGATTGAGTTCCTCTAGGTCTGAAAGCCTGGGAGAGCTGCACCTTGGGTGGATGAAGGACGAATACGATTTCCACAGGAGGAAAAAAGGAGGGAAAGGGCATTCCAGGCAGGGGGATGAGTATGACAGAAGCAGAGGCATTAAGGACCAAAGCATGCTTAACATGCTCCATTTGGGATCCTAATATTCTGAGTGCTCGCCTTCCAACATTATATGCAGTCTTTCTCTCTTCCACAGGCAGCCCCTGGAAATGGAAAAGCCATGTCATGGCCAGCACCCTGTGTAGGGGTGTTGGGGACAGGGAGTGATGCCTGAAGGCTGGGCCAAAAGCAGCGCTTGCATTGGCCAGGTACGCGGGGGCCACTGCCACTGCTAGCCAGCTCTGTGCCCATCCAGTAACAGCTGCTCTTGTGCTGCCCGAATAGAGTCGTTTTCAAAAAGCCCCCTCTTTCTTTCTACCGTCCCTATAAACTTTTGCCTACCTGCTTGGTGTGGTCCCTGAAATCCCACCTCTGGCTACTCTTTCAGGAGTGGCTCTGTTATGAATGCACAGAGGATGGGAAGGGGGCAGCATCTCGAACCATCAGCCAGTTATCCTGAGGAGCACAGGAGGGTGTGTTTTGATGGAGGAAGGAGTGTGACAGAGGAAGAGGGAGGGTGAAGGGGTGGGCATTGTGGGGCAATTTCCCCAAGACAGCCTCAAGCTGGAACCTTAGAACTCGAGTTTGCCCCATCACCCAGGGCTACCCATCCCTTTTGTGGAACCAATGGAGAATGAACACTCTTAAGGTGGAGATGAAGGGGACTGTCCAGGGTCACTGGAGAGTCAGGGATGGAGCCAGAGTCCACTCCTGGTTTAGCAAGGCTCTCCCAGGTCTCGACCCTGCATTCCACACCTGTGAGATGCACACATGTCCAGCCAGCTCTGCTGTTTCTGGGACCTCCTGGAGCCCTTATCTGCATCTCCCTTCTCCCAGTGGCAAGAACATTGCTGCTGGGCCCCAGGACCTCATTCCTGGTTTGTAGATCTGGCAGTTTGGTGAGGGAGGGGCTTCTGCCTGGGGTTTGTGGTAGACAGAGGAAGCAGGCCCAGCGGCTCAGCCTACAGGGTGTGAGGGGGCAAAAGTCCCTTCCCTAGGAAAAAAATTCCAAAACCTCTAAATCACCGAAGTCCCAGGGCTAACTCTCGTGCCATGGAATCAGGGGACTCCCTTGGGCTATTGCCCCTGATGTCCTCACTTACTTGGAACTCCCTGTGGGTCCAGCAGCTACCCAGGTGACTTTGTTCCTACTGTGGCTGATTCTGGCTCCAGACTGTGTTGCCAGCAAAGGAGGTCCCAGGTGTAGGCAGGCACCAACTGGCTTTGCCCTGGAGAAGGGGATTAGGGTCCAGGCTAACTGCCCCTTGTTCTTGGGGAAAAGGACAGAGAAAGGCACTCCGCTTCTGGTGCCCAGGGCTGTGGGGGCCATGGTCACTCCCTTTTTCCTTCTGCTCAGGCTCCGGGTTCCCCAGGGGTGGGAGGAGGCACCAGAATCCACTGAGGGGAGATTGAAGGTTGTGTGGAAAGAGCACATGGCGGGGAGGCAGGAGGTCTGGGCCAGGCCTGGCTATGGCCCACAGGCTGGTGTCTTCTCATTTGGGTCATAATTTTCTTCTCTGTAAAGTTGATGTCAGTGGTCTCTCAGCAGCCATCCTGTGATGCTTACTGACATGTTCAGTTGCGTTGTCTCCATCGCAGAGAGGACTTCCCAACCCTGTGACCCCTTTGTTCTCTCCTCCTCTCTGAGGGGTGCAGGTGCTGACTGAGGGTACCCCTCCACCCCTGCTGACCTTAGACATGAGATCCTTCTCTGAGCGCCTCCCTCTTCAGCCCTGCTCCAGCCCCCTTCCAGCTGGTCCTCTGTGCTCCTTTTCCTTGCCTAGGCGGGGCCTTCTCAGCTGGCTGCTCTTCCTCTCCTGTGTACTGATTGGGAACCAGGACATCAGGTCTTGGCTCTGCCATGTGCTATATGCCTTTGAGCTAGGAATCAACCCTCTCTGGGCCTCAGGATCTCCCAGGCCCCATTGGCATTCAGGCTTGATCACACTCAGGACCACAGTTTTGGGGAACTCAACAGGAATTGGGCTTTGTGCCCCTGGATCCAGCCTCTTGAAAGGTCCCCCTTGTCATGACATCAAAGTAGGAAGCCCCTAGGCCTCTGGTCCAAAATGGCCATCCTTCCCATACTTCATCTAATTCCCGGGGTGAGTGGGGGGGGGCATTCTGAAATAGTCAGAAATATAATAGAACTGTCAAATTTGTGAAAGAAGATAAAAGACTTTTATTCTGTACCCAGTGTAAAACAAAAACAAACATGCTGTCATTTCATCCAGATAAAAGGAAAAACAGGAAAATGAACACATTTCAAAATAAAAGTATCCTTTCCTGCTATTTTTTTTTTTTTGGAGGCTATGCCTCCTTACTGCATCTCTCTTTCTTTCTATCTCTGTTTCTACTCTGTTTCCCATCACCCTTTCTTCAAGGGTGGGTCAGGATTCCCAGGGAGACAGAGTAGAATCGTGGGTGTCCCAGAGGAAGGAGAAATAACCACTCCCGGGTGGGCAATAATGATGATTCAGCACCTTGGCCAGCACCCACTACTCCCCCTCCCTCCCACCCCCCAACCAACCCCACTCCTCTCCAAGCCCCCTTCATTTAAGCCTGTGACATGGCCCTTCGCGGCTGACCTCCTGGTGAAGTGTTTGGGGATGGTGAACAGAGTCAGGACCCAGGCAGGATGAGAGGAAGCCGGGAATGCTGCCCAGGTGTGAGCTGTCAGCCTCCGGGGACGACCTCTCTGGCTGAGCTCTGTGCTGCCAAGAGACGTCATCTCTGTTGTTTTCTGTTCCTGCTGCCACCCCAGAGAGAAAGACCCAGAGCGAATGGCCTTGTTAGGTTCTGACTAGGACAAACCCTGCGTTAGGCTTACAGAACCCTGGCCAATCAGAGCCAGAACCTTGGCAATCAATTAACTAGATTCCTAGTCCTTCCCCAATAGAGATGGGGAAACTGAGGCCCAAGAAGAGAGAGAAGGACCTGCTTAGGGTCACATAGTGCCTTCTTGAGTCTACCCCTGACCCTGAGAGACACATGAGGCTTGGTTTGAAGTTGAGGCTTGACTCACAATTGCACAAATGCACAATGGAATGGAGCCAGGGTTAAAGTCCCGCTTTGAACCCCAAGGGAGATCACAGTTTTGGTGTCCACTGCCTGTCACTGAAGTGGTCCTCAAAGTTGAGAAGCATTTCCCAGGAGGTCCAGAGAAGAGTTTGGCTTTAGCTTTGGATGGGCCTGGGTCTGTTTCCAGCTCTGTTGAGTACTGGCTGTGGATCCCCTGGGAGGTAATGTTTCTCCACCAAACACTCAGATTATGATACCAACCTCATGGGCTTGTCTTGATATTAGATAAGTACCAGCACTTTGCCTGGGATCCAGATAGGGATACTGTCCTCCTATCAGTTCTCTCCTGCTCTGGGTAAGACCTTTGTTGATCCCTCCTTCCTCCCCAATGCTGAGATGCCTTTGCCTCCCCTCTTTGCTTGCCTGTGTTAAATGGGGGGTTCCTGGTATCATTCAGCCTGACAACTCCAGATTCCTTCATTCATGAATTCTTTGGACCCTGAGAGACACATGAGCCTTGTCTTGCAGTTGAGGCTCGACGCACAATTGCACAAATGCACAATGGTATGGAGCCAGGGAGATGCACTGATTTCCCAGAGTCCCAAGTTAGGTGTGCAAATTAGCTCCCTACAGTTACTCCCAGACACTAGGAAATGGAGAGTAAATACCGGGAAGTGGCCACCACTTCTTGGACCTTGTGCCAAGGCTGAGTAGGGGAAGGGTAAGAAGGACTGTGGAGGGGGTACTGCCTCCCCAGAAGACAGATGCACTGAGCAAAGATGGAGCGACATGGCTTTGGGGCAGGCGGGTTGGGGATACTTTAGTCTCAAAATCACCTCCCCCCAAACTGGGTGCTCTCCAACAGCCGATCAGGGACCTTTCCTTCTGCTCCTGCCAATCCCCCCAATCCTTGTTCATGCCCCCTTTTCTAGAACTCCAAGCAATTCAACAACTGGGGTGGTTCTTTCTCTCTCTCCAGCTCCAGGTATAGGCGAAGATCCATCTGGAGCCTCAGGGAGCATCCAGTGTAACCCCCTTCATCTGCAGGGGAGGAGACTGAGGAAAGGGCCTTCAGGGTACAAAATGAGTCAGCACAGAACTAAGACTAGGCTCAGGACTCCTGTTTCTCAGCTGTGGGGGGCCCAGGGCTTTGCCACTTAGAGTGTGCACAGCTCATCTGTCCATATGCAGGGCCCTGCCTGACTCCTGGGCAGACTCCTTCCCCATGAGTCAGAGGTAGGATGGACCTCCCTGTACACAGCAGACCTGGGGACATTTCTGGCTTAGGTAGTCCCACACTCCACACAAGGCATAAGGAGGAAGATAGACTCCTTAAGGTCAGGTGTCTTAGGGCACTGACTCCCGGAGACAGGTAGAGTGGGAGGCAGGACCTCCCTAAGTGCACTGCATTTAGCAGCTTACCAATAAATCATATGAGATGGGTGTTATTACCCTCATTTTCTCTGTGGAAAAACTGAGGCCTAGAGAGGTTAAGCCATTTCTCTAAAGTCACACAGCAATGCAGCCCGGATTCAAGGCCAGGCACTCTTATAGAATTCAAGAGACCATGGCACTGTCTCATGAGCTCCCCTCTGTTCTCAAGGCTGCCATGACCCCCTCCTCCAGGCAGACTGCCAGTCTTCCCTGACAAGTAAGTTGTGATGTGAATGCTGGCTTTAGAACTCCGTTCTAATCCAAGTTCCACTGCTTCCCAGCACGGACTTGGGACTGTGGGCAAGTCATGTCTTCTCTCTGAACCTCATTTTCCACCTCTGTAAAGTGGGCATAATATTACATACCCAGTAGGTTTGCTTTGTGGATTAGCCATGTTAATACATGAATACCACCTGGGTCAGAAAAGGCAGGCCTTTGTCAAAATGAATAGAACTGACCACTGACATTCTGTAACTTTAATTTAATACAAATTCATCATAACTCACAAAATGGGAAACATTTAAAATAAAAATACTGCTGGGGGGTGGCCCAGCTTCTGGTAGATGAAGGGGTGAGGTGAGAATGAGGATTCCTCCTGCCCAAGGGGGACCCCAATGGGCAGCAGTTGTGAGGTGGGAGCCCCCCAAGTTCAGCTAGTCTGGCTCCTTTGGGATGAGGGTGGTCAGGGACCCCACAAGCTCAGAATCTAGGCTCTAGGACTAGAGAGCCAAGTGAAGGCTTGAGACATTCGGCCAGTGCTGCGGATAGATCCACCTCTTGGACTCTTGCCCTCGGGCGGGGACAGGGCCACGGAGCAGGACACGTGGAGGTTCTGCTGCTTCAAAGCCAAGGCCTGGAGGTGAACTCCAGTGACAAAAACTGTGGATGGGCTTGTTCAACACCTAAACATCCTTCCGGGCCTTTTTGCATGGCTGCAGTGAGAAGAAAGAAAACCACGTTTCCCAGGCACCCTTGCCGCCAAAGTTCTGGATCTGATTTATGTTTCCCCAACAGTATCCCTCACAGAGATTTGGATTTGAGAACTAAACTGAGTGGGACAGAGGCAGGCCTCAGCACACCTATTTGCCGGCCCGGCCAGTAGTGGAGGGAACACAGTTCTGCGGTCAGCAGCTTCCTGATGCAGTGGCTTCCTGCAGGTGGGAGCCGCAAGTTGTTCCTGGAAATTCAGCAAGGAGTCTGCTCCTCCAGCCCTTCCAATGATTTTGCAAATCAGGGATGTGATAATAAATGCTGTCAAATTAAACTGGCTAAAGCAGCTCTTGTTTTCTGCAACAGGATCCTAACTGAGACAGACGCCAAGCCTGATGGGAAGTCCCAGCCAACAGCCTGTCCCAGTGCTCGCCTGAGACAACTGTTCCCCTCAGCCTCCCCGCACCCTAAGCCTGGTCACAGAGGCTGCTTTGGACCCTTATTTAAGCCTCTGGGGACCTCCGTCACCCAGTGATGCGTGTCCTGCAGCTGCTGGTAGGCTACCGGGCTCTGCATCAGCCTCGCGTGCCATCATCCTGATTTTAGACCCGCGGGCTGGAAGTTGGTGGCACAGTGACCGTAACACGTGGGTTCAGTGACCAGGTGCCTCCCACAGGCCACAGCATCATCTCTACCTGCAGGTCAGTGGGAGAAACAGGAACCATAAAGCTCTTGGTCCAGAGGTAGAAGGAGAGGTGGTTCTCGGGAACCCTAGGACCAGCTACAGCCTGTGTCCACTGTGGGCTGGGATCAAGGGTCAAATGGCCCACGGTGGGGTGCCGGGCAAGTCTTCGACCTGGAAGCATAAGTGGGTTTCATGTATCTTTCAGGCTGCCAACTGCCGGCAACACTCTTGACACATCCTGAGGTCAGGGCATGTGGGCAGGAGGGAGACAGGGAGAAGATCCCCCTCCCCGCCGCCCAGAGGATGGGGATGAGGGCTGGGCAGGGGTCGCCCTGAGGAGAAGCCATGTCACATCCTGGGACCAAAGCTGCCTCCCCATCAAGGTCAGAACTACAGGACATCAATGCTGATGGTGTTTAAGAATCATGGAGCATGACCACCAATATAGAAGGGAAATGGAGGCTGAAGGGTAAACACCCAGCCCGAGGCCTCACGGGGTGTGGGGGCTACACTGGACCGGAGTCCTGGCCTCTGTCCCCTGGGCAGAGCTCTTGCTGGTGGCCGTGGCCCAGGTGGCCCCTGTGGGCTCCCTGCGCCGTCCTAGATGCGGACCGTGTTGATCCTCAATGGCTGCACGTTCTTGCCGTTGGCGTGGCTCTGCCCTGGGCTGAAGTAGGAGCAGAGCTTGCCCGGGAACTTCTCGCGGAACGTGTAGAGCCAGGACATGTCGTCGGCGTTGTAGAAGATGAGCAGGCCTTGGTCGTAGTCCAGGAACACGCCCACCTTGTCGAGCTTGTCGCGGACGTTGAGCCGCGTCCAGGGCTCGGTGCAGGCGCTGTACTGGTTGCCATCATGCATGACGATGCAGTAGAAGCCGCGGCTGGGCTGGATCTGGATGCTGCCCTTGCGGCTGGCCGCCTCGTGGGCCAGCCCGATCACCCACTGGGTCTTCTCCGCCACCACCACCTCCCAGTAGTGGACGCCGCTGCTGAAGGCCTCGGAGCCCAGCACCGACACCTCCACGTCGAAGCGCTTTGGCGAGTCCTGCAGCGGCTGTGGGTGCAGGTTGCCATAGGCCACGATGGTGCAGTCGTCGGACAGGATCAGGCGCTGGTGGGCAGTGCCCGGGTCCAGGGTCAGGGCGGCGGGCACTGCAGGGGGCGGAGGAGGGAGGAAAGATAAGTGGAGAGAAGGTTGGGGATCCACTCTGTGGTGTCTCCCCGAGGGCCAGGTTCTGATTGGTGCCCAGGAGGCTGTGTGATGCTGAACACATGTGATGCCTGCCCTCTCTGGTCCTCAGCTTCCTCCTCTGTAAAATGGAAGGGCGATAGCTGAAGTCCTTCCAGATTTAAGCCTGGCTGCAGGGGAGCAGAAGCTGCGGCTGCTTGTTCGTTGCCAATGCCTGGGGCAAGGACATAGTGGGCACCCCACAAAAGTTTGTTGAGTAAACCATAATGAAATCCAGAATTAGGGAACTTCAGAACTGAGAGAGCTTAAAGATTATCCCAGGTGCTGGTAATCACCCTGGGACTGGGGGATAAGGAAATCTGTGGGGTGGGGTGTGGGTTTTCTCAGTAGGTGGGATCCATGCATCTAAATGCCCTGAATGAGGGGCGCCTGTTAAGCATCTGACTCCAGCTCAGGTCAGGATCTCACAACTCGTGAGTTTGAGCCCCGGGTCGGGCTCTGTGCTGACAGCATAGAGCCTGGAGCCTACTTTGGATTCTGTCTCCCTCTC
This sequence comes from Felis catus, assembly GCF_018350175.1. Classification (NCBI taxonomy): domain Eukaryota; kingdom Metazoa; phylum Chordata; class Mammalia; order Carnivora; family Felidae; genus Felis; species Felis catus. The sequence continues at coordinate 25,076,632 of NC_058375.1, forward strand.
TCTCTGCCCCTCTCCAGCTTGCATTCTGTCTTTCTCTCAAAAATAAACATTAAAAAAATTAAAAAAAAATTTTTTTAAGGCCCTGAATGAAATGCACAGGGAAGTCCCACGACCCCTTTGCCACCCATAAATTTTCAAATGCTCAAGCAATCATGTGGATGAAAAATCATTTTTATAATGACCTAAAATTATAACTTAACTCCCTTTTACGTATAAACAGGAAATCTTTTTTTAAAGTTTTTATGTTTATTTTTGATAGAGAAAGAGAGAGGGAAAGAGAGAGAGAGAACGTGAGCAGGGGAGGGGCAGAGAGAGACAGAGACCCAGAATCCGAAGCAGGCTACAGGTTCTGAGCTGTCAGCACAGAGCCCTACTGGGGGACTTGAACCCACAAGCCAGGAGATCATGACCCGAACTGAAGTTGGATGCTTAACCGACTGAGCCACCCAAGTGCCCCGGGAAGGAAATCATTTTGTACAGTTTTAACAGACTGAGTATTACTACCATGTAAACTGAGGGGAGACTGAACTTGGTTTGTTTGGAACTTTGCTGAGAATTGTTCACTTTTCGGGAAAAGTATATGTCTGAGAAAAATGCCACTGACTCATATAACCTACCTGTTGTGGACCATATGTGAGGCACAGTCGTGTTTCACCTACGGTGTGAGCACCTGACTGCTTCGTTATGTTTTCCACTGTGGCTGTGAGTGAGCACGTACAGATTGGCATACACAATATTTTATTATAAATCATTTCCTTCTATTTTTCCTTTACATTGTCATCACAGTATGTATATACATACCTGTATATATACAGTTTTTCAAGTTTATATACATAGTGCAGTTGTGGAAAGGTTATTATTACCTTTGAGACATTGCAAACTATTTGTTATGAAATGTAGGTGACAGGTCTGAAAAAGCGGAAAACCATGGATTCTAGGCTGACTCTTCCACTTGACAGATGGAGAAAATGAGACCCAGGGAGGAAAGGTGACTAATCTCAGGTCACCCAGCACTCAAAGGCAGGGCGAGGACTAAGCAAGGTCATGTGCAATCCAGCCCCAGCTCTACCTGTCACACGTCACTTCCACCACACGCAGCCCCAACACCTTCACCCGGACTGCCCCTCCACTGCCTCCTCCCTGCTTGTTGTAATCACCTCTGCATGAGGCTCAACTCCAGGGCCCATCTTGTGAGAAGCCTTCCTGGTTGCCCACAGGAAGGTGGTTGCTCCCTGGTTGCTCTTTCTTCTGAAATTCCTTAATTTTGTGTTCTGGTTATATAAGGGGTATTGTCTTCTGTGCCCACATCTTTTTGCACCATTTGCACCAGGAGGGTAAGGGCTGTGTACCACGCAGATAGGCTGTCCCTTGTGCGCCCGGTGCCCAGCACAGAGACAGGCATGGTGAGCGTTTCCAGAAAGGCTCACCAAATCAAACTGGCCCTTGCTTGTGTTCTCTTGGACAGGTGGCACAGGCTGGCTCATCCTGTTCTGGGCTGGCCACACTGGCTTAGCAGGTCTGGCTCTCAGAGTCTCATGAACTCTCACGTCAAGGGTTCTATTTACTCTCTCCTCCGTGACGGAGCTGATGCCCAACCAGAAGATGGAGAACCTGGAAGTGGCCTTCCTGAGCCTGAATGACCATTTCCAGGCCAGAGCAAGACAGAGGCGAGGAAGGGTGAGGAAAAGGAATCCTGCCGCCAGTACCCAGGAGCGAACAATTTCTTCATCCTGCTCTCTGGTGGCTTCGTTATCTGGTGAAGCAGGAGCATGACTACACTTGGCTGGAGCCTTACCCCCTCCTTCTATCACCTCTGTTGGCTGCACGCATGCACAGAAATAAAACGCCTCAGTGGTGGCAACTGTCACCAACAGGGAGCAACAGCCAGTTTCTGAACTGGTGCTCCCGTTCACAAGGCCACTAACAAAGCTGACCGTTGACTCACATCAAGCTCTTTCCACGAGCTCTGTTAGGAGTAAATTTAGTTTTGCATTTTACATTCTCCTTTCCTGTTCTTTGAACTCAGAGGGATGCATGGAAACAATTAGCCCTGTGAATAGAGGGGTCAGTCAATGGAATCACAATTCTCTATCCAGGGACATGGAAGAGGGGGAGTCAGGGGAAGGAAGACACTGGATCAGCGGACATATGTTTTACCCTGTGGTCTGAGCGGTCACAGGGCAGCCTGTCAGAACCAGAGGCTCCTGCGACATGGAATGTAGGAATTCCCACAGTGGGGTCAGGAGGTGAGAGGTGGAGGGAGGTGTAGGAAGTTATGTGTGAAGGGAGGCAAGGGAAAGAAAAATCTAATTAGACACAGATGGGCCACTCCTCCCGGCTGTGGAATGCGGGTCACACTCAGGCGTGTACAGAGGAAGGGTTAGAGCACGCACAAAGCCAAGGTGTGGGCAGCGGCAGTTCTGAGTGCCACGCGGGAGCCTGTGGTGCTCAGGATGATCTAGGAGGTCAGCAACAGGCAGGAACTGCAGCTCAGGGCAGAAGGACCGTGCGACCGGGCAGGGGAGGGGCGGAGACACTAGCAAACCAGATGGAGGGCTCAGCCCCAGACTCTAAAGCCTAATGTGGGGCAACGTGGGCCACTTCTAGTGCCACCGATGAGTGGGGAGGGCGCTCCAGGAGGCAGCCAAGTGGGCTCTCAGTGGTTCTGAGATTGGGCCCACAAAGATAAGCCTGCAGTGCAGAGGAAATCCTGACTGCGTAGAGTGCCAGCTCCTTGGGCGTGGAGCCTCAGCTTGGAAGCCCAGGGGACTGGGTGAGGGCAAGGCCCGCCACTCATTGGGTGGGCCTAGGGGCGGGGCCTGCCGTTCATTGGGCAGTGCTGGCAGTAGAGGCGGGACTAGGTGGGGGTGGGGCCTGATAACTGGGTGCTGGGTTCCACATCTCAGGGGCAGGGCTGGGGGCGGGGCCTGGTATTCTTATTGGCATAGGGCGTGGCCTGATTCTCAGAAGCTTTTTACACTCCAAAGGACAGGCTGGGGTCCACCTCCAGGGTCTCCCATCTCCTCATAAACAGAGGTTCTGTCTTCCAAGTCTCCTTCCCACCCTCCCTGAGGCGACGGCTGGCAGGAGTAACAGCCTTCAGACCACAGACAGACCTAGAAGGGGGCCTAGCAACACCTTTTCCCCTCTCTGAGACGTCAGTCCGGGGTGGAGACTGGCAATCCCTCCACCCATCCTTTATCCTTGGGAGAAGTGCCAGACCTCAGCAAAACAAACCAGTCCCCTGGGGTTCACTATAGTACAGATCAGAGCTCTTTTCTAGGTCCTGACACACTGTTTTATAAAAACAAAAAGCAGGTATTGAAGCAGCCCATTTAAGCCTGAGACCTCGAGGTCAAAGGCATTTAGGGCGGGCATGGACTGTGGAGGCCCCAGGAAAATGTCTTCTGGCCATCTTCAACCACACATCACAGGCCCAAGCAGCAGAGAAACCCCCTAGTCAAGTACTATCACTTGGCAGCAGATGGCTGGTTCCTCTTTGTTCTCAAGGACAGTGGCTTGACCCTTCAGAAGCCTGATAGGACAGGAGACGCTGCCAGCTCTTTCCTCTGGCCAGGCCCTTACATAATCTGCTGCCCCAGTTCTCCCACCTCTTCGGGCCCCTCTGCGCCATACTGGCATTCGAGAAACACGTTCACACCCACTGGTTCATGGGAATACCACAGCAGCCCCAGGAGTGCAAATTACCATCCCATTTTCCAGAGGAGGAAACTGAGGCTCCAAGGAGACTTCTCTGAGTTAAGTGGCCTGCTCAGGTTGCCACTTGGGGTGGAAGTAGAGTTGGAACTTGAGTTAAAGCCTTGTCACACCGTGTTCTTTCCTCTGTGTGGCTCCAGAAAGCCTGCTCAGCAAGACTGAGGAACCAACTGATTTGTCATTATAATAATGATCAACAGGTATCAAGTTCTTACTAAGTTCCAGGATTATTATCACAAATAGATAATATTATTTAATTCTTATCCCTAGGCTGGGAGATAAATCACATCTTCTCCATCCCTGTTTTACAGAGGAGAAAACTGGCCCAGAGAGGGCAGTGATTTGCCCCGGGCTACACAGCTAGGTGGTGAGCACGCTGGAACCCACAAATGACCGGATTCAGGTGAGCAGGGGGAGGGGCGAGCCGGCCAGAAGAGGCAGATGGTAAAAGCAAAGAAGGCGGGCAGTGTCTGGTGTCCTGGGAGCAGAGGCCACCTGGTCTGGCTGGGGAGAAAGTTTGTGCTTGGGGGCAGCAACAATCAGGCCAGGCAGCTGGAGGAGGGTTTCCAACGTCGGCTGAAGGGTGGGACAGGGGGTGGGGGGTGGGTAGAGAGTGGAGGTTCCAAGCAAGGGGAGTGACAGGTGCTAAATGGAGTTCTCAGATGACCCATTAGGAAGCCCAAACTGGAAGCAGGGCAGGCAGGAAGCTGCTAGAATCCATGGGCTAGTTCCCTGGGGGCGCCTGCCCCTCCCATCTGGACATAAAGGGCCTTGGGGCTGGCAGAGGAGCCATAGTGACTTCACAGGCCCTACAGACAAAGGAAGGGGCCTGGCTAACCAGGTCACTGGTCTCTGAACTCCCCAGGGACCGCTATCCTTGGCAGGATGTTCAGGGCACAGGCTACTGCTCCTTCAGCCCCTCTTCCACGCAGTTTTCTCTGGGTCAGTGGTTCTCAACTGGGGCAATTTGCCTCGCAGGGGTCACTGGACAATGTCTGGAGACATTTTTGGTTGTCAAAACCAGGGAGGGGAGCGTCTAGTTGGGTAGACACCAGGAATGCTGCTGAACATCCTATCATGCACAGGACAGCCCCCTAAACAAGGAATTATCCAGCTCCAAATGTCAATAGTGCTGATGTTGAGAAACCCTGCTCTGGGGCAACCAGCAAGTTCCCACATCCATTTACTCACTTGTGGGGGAGTTGGGAAGGGGCTAACATCCCTATTTTACAGAGGAGGAAACTGAGGCTCAGAGGAGAAGGGACTTGTTCAGGATGTGTGGCAAGTTCCGTTCAAAAATACTTACTGAGTACCTACTTGATTCTAGTAGCAGAACTGAGACTCGGATTCATTCATTTCTTTATTTACTTTTCCACAAACATTTACCGTGCTGGCTGCTCTAGGGATCTACGGTGATGAATTAGACCCAGGCCTGACCCTGAGCTAAAAGTCTAGCGACACAGACAGCTAGACACACATTGACAAAAGAGTGAGATCAGAAAAGTGCCGGGCTACCTGAAGAAATCCAGGAAGGCTTCCCAGAGGAGGTGTTTATAAACTAAGACATGAAGGGGAGCAGGAGTTAGTCGTCAAAGCCTGAGGTTTGTGTAGAGGGCACAAGGGAACAGCATGTGTGAAAGTGGAGGAGGGAGAATATGGCTCATTTAAGACCTGAAGATGGTTCGGTGTGGCTGAGTATGATGTGGAGGGGAGAATGAGAGAATGGCAGGGCCCAGGTCTTATAGGGCCTGGATTGTCAGGCTGAGGTGCCTGGATTGCCCCTCTAAGCTGTCACAAGGATGCAGCTGAGACAAATAGAGCTCCTGAGACCAGCCGCCCGAGGGGCTGCCCTGGGTCAATGGTGGGGGATGCGCTTCTTGCCTCCTTGAGTTATGCTGTTTCACCTATGTGTGGCCCTCATCCTGCTGGGTCTCAGTGTGGAGGTCCCTCCACGTCTAGGAGCACATAGAGGCTAGAAGGACCCCAAGAGGATAACCCAGAGCCCCCCCAGTCTGCTGGAAAATGCGCCCTTCCCCAGACTAGGCACAGATCCAGATTTAAGAGTACCAGGAATGGGGTGCCTGGGCGGCTCAGTTGGTTAAGTGTCTGACTTCGGCTCAGGTCATGATCTCACAGTTTGTGAGTTTGAGCCCCACGTCGGGCTGTGTGCTGACAGCTTGGGGCCTGGAGCCTGCTTCAGATTCTGTGTCTCCCTTTCTCTCTGCCCCTCCCCTCCTCATACACTCTCTCTCTCACAAATAAATAATTTATGTGTGTGTGTGTGGGTGGGGGTGGTGCGCCTGGGTGGCTCAGTCAGTTAAGCATCCAACTTTGGCTCAGGTCATGATTTCACGGTTTGTGAGTTTGAGCCCCACGTTGGGCTCTGTGCTGACGACTCAGAGCCTGGCGCCTGCTTCTGATTCTGTCTCTCTCTGTCTCTCTCTTTGCACCTCCCCTGCTTGCAGTCTGCCCCTCTCTCTCTCAAAAAACAAATAAACATTAAAAAATTTTTTTAAAAATAAATATTTTTTTAAAAAATTAATAAAAAAAAAAGTACCAGGAGCTGTCCCTTCACTCCTGGGAAATCAGTATTGATACATCAAGTGTGGTCCTCAGCCACCTACAGGGGACCCCCATCTCTGTCCAGCATTCACACGCTCAGTGGTGTCTTCAGCCTCTCTCCATCTCTACCTGGAAGGCCCGATCATGAGCATCCTGGGTTCATTCATGCTCCCCCCCCCCAGTGCCTTTGCCCATGCAGCTCCCCACACTGGGGACAGTCTGGAGGCACCACCAGGCCCCAGCCTTCCCCAAGTGGCAAAGCCATCAGCCTTCAGCGCCCGGTTCAGACATCTGTTCCTAACAGCTCTGTGCCTGCTTTCTCATCTGAAAAAATGAGGATAATAATAGTGCCGACCTCTGAGGGAGGATTCCCCTTTATATCCTTGTCTTACCTCTAAAGGACGTGGTGCCTTTGTAGGTTGTATGATTTCGGGTCCCAGGGTCTACTCACTCTACTAGAAACCTGTTCAGACCTTCTCTCCCAGCAAACCTCCCATTACCTCCTCTCGCCCATCATCATCTCAGCGGATGACCTTGCTTCCTACCTCGCTGGGAAAGGGGAGGCTATGGGCAGGGAGTTCCCTCAAGCTCCCACCGCTACCCATTTATTCTCCCTCCTCTGGGCTCCTGAAGATGAGCTGTCAGAAGAGGCAGCAGCAGACCCCACTCCTGGCTGTCCCTGCAGCACCTCTCTCTGCCCTGCATCCTCGGTTTTGCCACTGGGTCTTTCTCATCACCCACAGATAGGCTGTTACTTCTCCCACCTTCAACAGCCTCTGCCGCCTTCTCGCTCCTTCCCTTAAATAAAACTCCTTGAAAGCACTGTCTCCACTTGCTCCCCTCCCATTCTCTCTTTTTTTAATTTTTAGAGAGGAGTGCGTGTGCAAGCAAGCATGAGCGAAGGCGGGGGGGGGGGGGGTGTGGAGAGGGGGGGAGTTCCAAGCAGGCTCCACGCTCAGCCTGGAGCCCAATGCAGGGCTCGATCCCACGACCCTGGGATCATGACCTGAGCTGAAATCAAGTTGGATGCTCAGCCAAATCAAATCAACTGACTGAGCCACCCAGATGCCTCATGTCCCTTTCTCTCTCTCGGACAGCTTCCTATCCGGCTTATGCCCCTGTGGCTCCACCAAAGCTCTTGTCACTGAAGACCTCCATGTTGCCAGAGAACAGTCAGTTCCGGGTTCTCTCACTTGGCTTAGCGGCCTTTGTTGCCATTAGCCACTCTCTACTTGGCTTCCAGGACTCACCCAGGTTCCCCACCCACTTCTCTGGCTGCTCCTTCCTGGTCCTCTTGGCTGGGCCTCCTGTCCCTAACCTCTGGGAGTGCCCCAGGGCTCCAAAGTTTAGAGTGACTTCATCTCTCTTCTCTCCACTCTCACTTTCTAGGTGATCTCACCTAGGCTCATCAAACACTGTCCACGCGATGCCGACGCTGCCCTGACCCTTGTCCTGTACTGCACATGTCATCCCAACTGCCTTCTCTACACCTGCACTTGGACATCTCATCGGCACTGCAGACCTCACCTCAGCCCAAATCGCTGTAGTTTCCTTGTCTTCTTTCTCTCCCACCCCAGTTCTCTCCCATTCATTGGCAAATCCTGTTGGCTCTCCCTTCAGAATATATCTTAAATCTGATCACTCCTTTCTACCTCCACTGCCATCACCCTGCTCCAAGCCACCATCACCTCGCAGTATTGTGGTAGCCTCCTACCCAGTTTCCCAGCCTCCACCCTCCATCCCCTTCAGTCCGGTCTCAACCCGGCAGCAAGAGGGAGCCGCCAGGAAGTTCAGCTCACGTCACTGCCTGTCCCCAAACCCTCCAACGGCTCCCATCTCACTCAGCGTGAAACCTGAAGTTCTCACGCTGGCCTGTAGGCCCTCACGGGCTGGCCACTGCTGCCTCCCTGACCTCCTCACCTCTACTCTCTTCTACTCTAGCCACATGAGTCTCCTCACTGTTCCTCGTACATGTCAGGCTTGCTCCGCCTCAGGGCCTTTGTACTTGCTATCCCCACCGCCAGGAACACTCTTCCCTCAGAAACCTGCATGGATCACTCTCCTTCTTCCTTCAGGCCTTTACTTCTTCTTCTTTTTTTTTTTTTTTCAGTATTTATTTATTTTTGAGAGAAAGTCGGGGAAGTGAGAGAGAGAAAGCATGGGCAGAGAGAGAGAGGGAGAGAGAGAGAATCCCAAGCAGGCTCCGCACTGTCAGTGCAGAGCTCAATGTGGGACTCAACTCCACAAACTGTGAGATCACGACCTGAGTTGAAATCAAGAGTCAGACGCCCAACTGAGTGAGCCTCCCAGCTGCCCCCAGGCCTTTACTTCTATGCTTCCTTCTCGGTGAGGTCTTCTAACTGGGTCCTCCACCTAAAATCTCTATCCTACCTCAACATCCCCTCGCTCCCTTCCTTATCTTTTATCCTTATCTAATGAACTATGGATTTTACTTATTTACTTTTATTTTCTCTCTCCTTATGATGTAAGATCCACAAAGGCAGGGACCTTTTGCCTGTGTTGCTCACGGCTACATCTCCAACACTTAGACTAGCACCTGGTGTGAAGTAGGGGGTTTGATATGTGCTGCATGTATAGGATGGATGAATGAACTGTCCAACGCCTCAGTCTCTTCATCTGGAGAATGGATACACTAATGGAACCGACCTCACGGTTGTAGGAGGACTCACTGAGCTGAGTGATTACGCAGGTGCCCAGCACGAGCCCTGGAACACAGTAGGTGCTCAGCAAGAAACTCTTCTCATCCCTCTGCCCTGCCCCCAGGCTGTGATTAGAGCAGGCAGCTGGGCTGGGATGTAACCCCCCCCTTAGCTCCTGCCCAGGATAACCCTTGCCTCTTCGTTGGCCCTGTTGGTAACTGGCAGGAAGGGCCTTACCTGGGTGGATGTCCTGGAACAGGGACTTCCAGATGGTGTACTGCAGGGGGCCCGTGTACTTGGAGGTCGGGAAGTCTTCGTAAGTCAGATTGGTCTCATGGATTTTCCCTTTAAGCCTGGAAGGAAAGCGGGAGGGCAGGCTACATTGGGGGGCCGGATTTCTGTCCCAACACACGGGGGGCCCCACGGCCACCTTCAGGGCAGCTGACAGGGAGCAAGGCCGTGTATTTAAAGTCTGCCAGCCCCAGGTTCAAGTGCCTGCTTGTGCCACTTCCTACCTCTCCTAGCCTCAGTTTCCTTATCTTTCAAATGGGCGCTATGATAGCACCTGCCTCCTAGGCTTGTGGTGAGGATTACATGGCGTCATGTACGTACAATGCTTATCACCGTGCTTGGCTCACGGTCAACACCAAATACGTGATGTTGCCTGTCAGTATTGATCATCAACAGACCGATAATTAAGTGTTATTATTTCTAACGGTGGCGATGGGACAAGAGAGACCTGGAGTTGAATCCTGGCTCTGTCATATACTAGATGAGGGGCCTCGGCCAATTGACGTAGCTTCTCTGTGCCTGTTTCTACACGTGTGAAATGGAGATGACAGCAAGGGAGCTAATAGGATTATAATAATATAAATATTATTTATTATCAATAATATCAATGTTATTATAAAGACTATAATATATACTTGTACTATAACATAAATAACATTGTACTGTAAGTAATATTCTATGATTCTACTTATTACATATAGAACGATAGAAACACATAAAGCCTTAGACCAGGCTCTGGCACACAGGCAATGCCCCGTAACTGTCTGATGAAGATGTGAGTGAATGAATTCTCTGCTAACCACCCCATCTGCCTCCAGGGCCATCTCCCCATACAGGCTGGGGACGGGATGCCCGTCTGGGGAAGGCAGCCCGTGGCGGGCACGTACCGCTCGGACAGGGAGGCCACCCCAGCCAGGAAGGTGTGTCGGTCGGTTTCGGCCAGCCGCTCCTGCAGGATCTGGGCCCCCTCCTGCACCTTGCGCAGCTGCTGGCTGTAACGCTGGACTTTCTGCTCAATGTCGGTTAGCGTGCGGGCCGTGTCGGCCTCCAGCTCCTCCAGCATGGCCTTCTGCCGCTCGCGCAGTAGCCGGTGCAGCCGCTCGAAGGCCTCACCGATGGTGGTCCGCAAGCTTTTGGTGGAAGACTGTGGGGACAGTCATCAGGGGTTATGCCAGGGGGAGCAGATGGGGTAACCCCTGGGAGAGAGGAGGAAACCGAGAGCCTTGGCACGGCGAGAGGAAAGGGTGGGGAAGGGCACACTCTGTGGTGGGAATGGCACCTGTTAAAGTGCAATGGCATGTCAGGCTGGCATGGCCGGGGATGGCACACACTTCCACGTGCCCATCAGGACACTCATGAAGTGCTCTGGGTGAGACACTGAGGCTTGCACTAGAGGGGCTGCGGGCTTGAAAGACATCTGGGGGCAGTCTCTTTAGCCCTGGTGACTGACAGGCTGGCTGTAGGGGTACAGGAAAGAAAGGTGTGAGGATGATGCCCAGATTTCTGGCTTGGGGGTGGGAGGGACAGAGAAGCTGGGGGAGAACAGGGGGGCAGGAAAAGACGCTGAGTTCAGTCCAGGATACAGTGAGGTCTTTCTTTAAAAAAAAAAAAATCACTCAGGGGTGCCTGGTTGGCTTAGTCAGTACAGCATAGGACTCTTGATCTCAGGGTCGTGAGTTCAAGCCCCATGTTGGGCATGGAGTCTTAAAAACAAACAAACAATAAAATTAAAATTTAAAAAATCACGCATGGGGTTCAAGCAAAGACGACAAGGAGATCACGGATGGCAGAGAGCTTTATAACCTGCAATGTGCCGGGCAAACCTTGGCGGTCGCTCATCCTTGAGACCCCCTGGCTGAAAAACAAGAGCTGGAGGCGAAAGCCATGATCACAGGAGGCGAGACTGGACTTGCACATTTCTCTGTCCCCGCGGGCACTGGCAGGCCCAGGAGGGGCCTGAGCGGTGCAGGGCGCGGGCTTTGGTAGCCGCCAGCCTGGGTGAGAATCCCAGCTCTGGGTCTCCAGCTGTGGAAACCTCGGTTGCCCAATGTCTCTGAGCCTGTTTTCTTCTCTGTGAAAGGGGTAACGCAACCACGTCGCAGGGTTCTGGTGAAGACTAAGCGAGGGCACGTTCACAAAATGCACGCCATTGTCTGAAGTGCAGAAGAAGAGCCTGGCTCTTAAAGGGGATCCACCCTGAAAGTCTTCACTGAGAGATGGCTTCTGAGCTGGGGCCCGAAGGAGGGGCAGGATGTCAACCGGGGGTGCGGGGAGCAGCCGGAGTCAGGACAACGCGGGGCACAGAAGTGTGGCCGGGCAGCAGCAGCGTGTGGGACCTGCCTCTGCAATTTTACTTTGTGGGATTCTGGCTGGGAGTTCACAGAGTCAGAGACCCCGCTGTGTTCAGTGCCCAGGGCTCTGTGGGAGGTTCAACAAAGGCTCAATTAGGGCCAGTTCCCTCCTGTCGCGGCAGCAGGAAGAAGTGCTGGCAGTGGGCCAGCCTCCCCGCGCATGCCCACCCAGAGCGCCAGGCAGACAAAGGGGGCGGGGGAGAAGCTGGGGAGGAACAGCCAGGCTGCTTGTGGCCTCCCTGAGCCCCTTCCTGCACCCTGAGGCTTCTGCACGGCGGGGGTGACGGGGCCTGCCCTTCCTGCATCATCTGCTGCTGCCCTCCAAGGACCCCCAAATCCCACGGCCACCCCTTCCGGCTCCTTCTCAACCCCTCTATGACAGTGTTTGGTGCACTGGCCCCCCTCTACCGGCGGCAGGTTCTGGTTTGCCTCCCACCTCTATGGCTGCTCTCTCTGGGCCAGCTCCTTCCATTCTCACCTACATGGCCTCCTTCCTGTTTGACCCCATGGCTTTGAGGATGGCTCCCGTGTCCTTAGCCATGGTCTTGAGTGTCTCCTGACCACCACATTCATCCTTCCACCTGCCTCAACTACACATACTCCTGGGATCCCACAGGCCATCCAACTCTCTCGGTCCGCAAGTCAACTCTGGGTCTTTGGCAACAAATTCACTGCCAGAGTGATCCTTCTGATGTGCAAAGTGGGTCAAAGCCCATGTTGTGTTTAGGAACGTTTCTTGGCTCCTTGATAACTAGTAAAACACTCGATTCCTTAGCCTGGCATTCAGAGTCCTCAATCTGACCCCAGCTCACCTCTCTAGTGCCACTGCATTGTAATTACACCTGCCTAGAATGGGCCCCACCCCCAACAAACTCTTTATTCAACAGGCAAACTCCTACTCATCCTGCAAGACCCAGCTTGAAAGCTACCTCCTCGGTGACATCCTCCCTAACTTTTTCAGGCAGTTAAATAGTTAAATGTCTCCAGAGCATTTTGTAAATATTCCTAATACACAGTCTCACATTTTATGTGGCTCCAGCTAGTGGATGAACCCCCCGGGGGTAGGAATGACGTCTTTTTCAGCCTTGCGCTTCCTGTGCCCATCCCAGGGCCTGGCACAGGCTGGCAGTCAGAACCTGCTTGAGAGGTGAAGGGGGAAGAGTCTTGCCAAAAGTTGCTCTGCAGAGGTGAGTACAGACTCTTCTTTTTAGGGTACGGGCTAGTGTCTCCAGGACGAAAGAAGATGGGTAGGAAAAGGGAGACAGGCAGGGAGAGGTCAGCTCAAAAGAACAACATCGGAGTGACAGCCAGCCACCACACGTGATTCAAGGCTGTCCCTGAAAGGTCCTCCCCCCTCCCAGCCTACCTGTCCTATTGACCACAAAGCCATAGATCTTGCTGAGGACACCCCAGCACACGCCTGGAATATGCCAGAACTAGGTTCTGACAAAACTGGACAGTAAGCTGCCAACTAGCCACTTACTAGCTGTGATGCCTTAGGCTTGTTCCTCAACCTCTCTGTGCCTCAGTTTCCTTGCCAATAAAATGGAGATAACATTCCTCCATCAAAAGTTGCCTCCCCCCCAACCCCCCGCACACACTCACTTGTTCTACAACTACTTATTGTGTGTGGGAGGCACTGTGCTAGGTTCTGGGGAGTCCCGCTGTCATAGAGATGACATTCCGTGGGGTTCAGTGAAACAATGAATGGGAAACACAATTACCCGCACAGAGAAAGGTTCCACTCAACCGGTGTGCCCCGTTTATTCTAGTTTCTTTCTAGGGCAGAGCCACCCCCACCCCACCCCCAGTCCCTTTGGTGCTGTGGCTGGGAAAGTAGCCCCTACCCCAGCCCACCACATCCCTGGGAATCCACTGGGGCTTGGAGGAATTGGGGCTGCTTCAGAAAAATACCCTGCCAAGAATGCGTCACTTGGTCAGGACCGACCAAAGAAAACACTGGGCCTGGGGAGGGAGATCAGACAGGCCCTCAGGCTGGGCCACTGGAGGGGCAAGCTCTGCAGGAAAGCCGAGTCAGGCACCAGGTGAAATATGACCTCCAAAGCATCCATAGGCATTTCTTGTATAAACACCCCAGTCCAGACAGGAAGCAGGGCTGGGGGAACTGGAGGGGGAGCTGGCCCCACAGGACCCCCCAGAGGTAGACAGATGGACAGGAAAGCAGGGGAGGAAAAGGTCAGTGGAGAAAAACAATGGGGAGTGGAGAGAAGAGACTGCTGGGGGGAAAACCAGACCATAATATTCCGCTCTCATTCACACAGAGGCTTCCATTAGCTTCTCTTCACCTGAGAGGTGCTGAACCACCGGACAGATGGGGAAACTGAGGCTGTGGGAGGCAAATAGGCTAGAGTCCTCTAACTGTTCTCATCTGTTGCCTGCTGAGGGTCCTGCCTGCAGGCAGTCCAGAATGTTCTCTGAAGAAATGTTTGTCATGACCTTCCCAAGACCCCACACGGGTTGGTGGCCAAGCCGAGGCACAGATCTGGATCTCCAATGGCCTCTCCGGGCCCCAGGCTGACCCCTCAGAGGCCCAGAAAATTCCTAAGGCTCTGCTCCAGCTGCCGCCGGCAGCTGCACCCCTGCTAGTGAGTGGGGCCAGGCTGAAATCACTGTAGAGGTTAGCAGCTGGGCCTGGGCCCCCAGTTTTTGGTCCCAGAAAGGGCAGAAATCAAAGCAAGCCTTGTCCCGTTGGTGAGACATCTGTGGGGGGAACTCAGAGGGAGCCCACGGGATCTAGAACTTCAGGGCTGCGAAGACCTTGGCAGAGTCTCCATTGTACAGATGGGAAGACTGGGGGCCCAGAAGAGTATGCAGTTTGGCCAAAGTCACACAGTGAGTTAGTGGCTGGATCAGAATCCAGGGCCTCCTTCTCAGGTCAAGAAGAAGCCTTTCTTTTCAAACCACCGCAGCCAGAGACTAGAGGGTTTGGTCCACTGTCCGAGTTTAAGAGGGGGGATGATACAAAGGCTGGGTCACAAATCATCAGGAGGGCTTCGAGGGCACATACTCAGGGTTGGCTCCTCTGGCAATGGGCCAGCGTGGTTTTGTTTTTTTAATGTTTATTTATTTACTTGAGAGAGAGAGAGAGAGAGAGAGAGAGAGAGAGAGACAGAGACTGATCACAAGCGGGGGAGGGGTAGAGAGAGACAGACACACAGAATCCGAAGCCCCATTTGGGGCTCAAGCCCACTCACCATGAGATCACGACCTCAACCCAAGTGGGAGGCTTAACCAACTGAGCCACCCAGGTGCCCCTGGGTGGGCGTGTTTAATAAGGCGAGAGGAAAAAGAGACCAGGTACATTCTCCCAGCCCTGCAGGACTGGGAGTTCTCCTGAGGGTCCCTGGTCCCACCTCACCTTCCACCCAGGGCAGGAAGGGAGAAAGAGCCCCACCCTTAAAGCCAGGCACCAGCCCAAATCATTGCCCTCAGTCCTGGGAATGGGTCGTGTCCCGTTTACATTCAGGTGAGCCCCAGCCTCCGTTCCACACCCCCCACCCCAGACCCTCTCAGAATACGTTTGGCACCTTTACGCCCCGCCCCCTCTTCCTAGACGGCCCCGCCCCCACGCCCCGCCCACCCCGCAGGACCCGCCCCTGCGCTCAGGCCTGGCTCACCTTGGTTTCTGCCAACTGTCGCTTGAGCAGCTGCAGCGCCTCCGTGTGCTCCCGCTCGCTGTCCTGAAGGGCCTGAAGCTGCTCCTTCAGCTCCCTCTGGAACAACAAGAGGCGGGGATGGGTGACCCAGAGCCGGGGCCGACCGCCGTCGCGCTCCCCAGACCTGGCCCAACATCCTCCTCCCCGCACAGCTCAGTAACCCCCAAGTCTCCCAATATCCAGGCTGCTTTCATCTTCCCATCTCTCATCTGGAGTTTTGCAACAGCCGCCTCCCTAGCCATCCTAGGAGCTTGTGGTCTTCCTGTCTCCAACCCGCCTCCACATACATTCTGCCCCAGCCTGATTTGCCGGCAGACACTCCCCACTTAGAATCCTTCCGTGGGTACCAAGGCCCGTTGTTACGGCTAACGCGTCCAGTGTGGGCGAGGCGCTGTCCTCAGTCCTTTGCTTGCATTGGGTCATTTAATCCTCGGAATGACACAGAGGTAGGCACTATTAGCCCCATTTTTTGACGTTAAAATTGGTACAGAGAGGTCAAGAAACTGGCCCGAAAGCATGCAGCTAAGCAGGTAAGGGTAAAGCCATAATTGGAACTCAAGCAGTCTGGTTCTGGAGACCATCATCTCGAGATGAGGTGACACGTCTTCCATAGTGATGACGCCCGTGACAAACAGCGACAAAAAACCCATGAAACACAACATCTCGAAACTTCAGATAAGGACAGGATCAGCAGTACTGACTTTTCCCTTGCCTCAGGTTCCAGGATAGCTCAGCACGACACTGCTAGTGATCTGGTTTTTTGTTTAAAATGTTGATATTTTGTTCATCATGGGGCTTTTTGCTTTCATGTTGATTTTTTAAAAAATTGCATTAAGTCTTCTCCATCTCGATCACTGAGTTTGGGGGTGACTGCTTCAATGTCGCACCTCACGCTAGTCCCACGGCTTGTCTCCACCGCCCTTCTCCCCTCACTCCCATTCGGCCAAAGCGGCCTTCTTCCTGCTGCTCCGTGGTAGGCTGGTCTCAGCCTCCTGACTCCGCCCTTGCTACCTCTCTGGCCAGTGCACTCTACTCAGATTTTCTGGTGCCCGTCCCTTTGTGTCATTAACATAACAGCTCAGAGGCCACCTCCTCAGAGAGGTCTTGCCTGGCCACCCCACGTACAGCATCATCCCCTACACCTACATCCTGTTATGTGGTCTTCCTAGCACTTTCTGCTGCTCAAGATGCTTTTGCTCACTTATTCGACAGTGTGTTACTGCTCGTCTCCTCCACAGAATGTGACTGTCATGAGGGCAGGAGTCTTGTCCAGCCTGTTGTATCCCCGGTGTTTGGAAGAGTTTTCAGCACACAGTAGGGCCTCAATACATATTTGTCAAATGAATGAATGTGGTTTGAGGTGCGCATCCCTGGAACAGGTCCAGCTGTCTGCATTTATTGGGCATTTAGCCCATTGTATCGTAACTAGTCCTCCTGTCTGTCCCTAGTGCATCCCCATATTAGCCCAAGTCCAACGGCGGGGGGGGCCTTACCATTCCCCGCTCTATTACCCCCTGCGTGCATCAACAGCCCGACACTAAGACGGGGCTCAAGGAAGTTTGCTTTGTGGATGAAAGCCTCTGAGCAGGGCCCAGTTTTCCCAGTCACCTTGCACTGCGAGTGATGCCAGGGAGCTGACTTACCTGTTCACCCTCACCTCCCTCCCACTCACTCAGCTTGTTGCCCTCAGAAAACATCTAGTCCGACTAATTTTACAGACTAGGTAGCAACATGGGAAGATGATCATGATGCCTCTCTAAAGGAAGAAAGCAGAAAACAAAATTACCTTTGCTTCCTATCCCTTATTCACGTGACAAATATTTGAGCAACTACTATATCCAGGCACTGTTGAGGCATGGGGGATACAGCAGAGAACAAGACAGAGAGTCCATGCCCACAGGGCTCCTCCAGTGAGGCGGGGGAGAGAGATAATTAGCAAGGGAAATAACAAAACAGCCAGGTAATTAAGGATTATGGTCTGTGCTCTAGAGAAAATAAAGCAGTGTGGGACGGCGGGGCGGTGGGGGGCAGGGGGGAGTTGGGGTAGGGTGGTCAGGGAAGGCTTTTCTCCTCTGAGCTGCCACCTGAGATGACACACAGCCACAGGGTGGGGAAGAGCCAGCCTCAGAAACAGGAGTTGGACAGGAAGCCAGGAGCGGCCTGGGCTGTGATGGCAGAAAACTCACACAGAACATAATGGCTGGCACTTGGGTAAAGACGGAAGTCGCAAGCTGAAACCAGAGGGGTAGGAGGAGGAAGGAGCCTGGGTCCCTGATGACTGTGGGGTGCACTGCTCAGGGATGAGCTAGGAAGCTGCCCCCCCCCCAAAAAAAAGCCCTGATTTACAGTGTTGGCCAATTTCTGTGGTGTAAATACTCCCACCAAAGCCGATTTCAAGGGATCAATGTGAGGTCACCAGGCACAGTCAGCTCACAGGCACTAGAGCAAGCTGGCTCCAGCACACCGCTGCCCCGGGGGCCTTTCCTCCAGGCACGTTTTATGGGAGAGAGAAGCACAAGAGAGAGGCAGCCTACCATCTAATTGCAGCTGCTTAGTCAGGTGTCTGTTACGAATGGCCAAGAGTCATTCCTAACAGGTCCATGCGCATCTGAGTCATTGAAGCAGACAAATCTCATTCATCTAAGTGCGAAGAATGATCGCTCCTTGGGCCCTCCCTGAAAGCCCCGGGTCTGGCCGGCTTGGGATGTGGCTAACACGCAGATAATCGGAGGGATGAGCCGGGTACGCCGATCCCCTGCCTTGGTGTCCTCATGGGTTCACTTAAGACTCGGGTCCACATGAGACTCAGCTCCCCAAGCGGCTTCTCAGAGTCTCAGAAAACTGCTCTGGAGGCAGAGTTGCTCACATTGCAGAGGGTACCCCGGGAACTTGGACAAATCACTCCCTGCTTCCAGGGCTGAGGAACAAGGGGAACAGGCCTGCCCCTTCCTCCTGGACCCCAGGACAACGGAACGCTCCTTTGCCCATTCCAAACCCGTGCGGAGGCCTCCTTGGGCCCACATGGTGGGTGTGCCCCACCATGGGTGTGGGTGCCCATCTCAGTGAAGGCCGCCCCCACCCCCACTGCCATCCAAGCGAGAAATGAAGGTGTCATCCTTGCCACTGTCCACCAACCGATGCGATCAGTCATCAGGTTTGGCTTGCAATCTGTTCTTTCCTCTCTACACCCACTGCGTCTGGTTTGGTTTTCACCCCTGCTTTTCTGGACTGTGACCTTAGGCTCTTCTCTGCCCCTGCATTCTCCAAGTGCCCCTGGAGTGACTGCTATACGGGACAGATCTGTCCATGCTTCTCCCCCATACCCCACTGCAGGATTTCCATGTTGTCTGGGAAGACGGGCACAAAGCCCGAGCATGGCACTCAAGGCCTTCACCACTGGCTCCAACTTCTCCTCCAGCCTTATCTCTCAGTCTTGTCCTGCACTGTCCAATACAGCAGCCACTTGCCACGTGTAGCTATTAATATGAAAATGATTTGAAATTACATAAACCTGAAACTCAGTTCCTCAGTTGCACGGAGGTATTGGGTTGCCCATTTTCAAGTGCTCAATAGCCACATGTCACCAGTGGCTACTGTCTCAGCACAGATGCGGAGCACCAGGAACCATCTGGCCAAACCCTCTGGATTTCTTTAACAGGAAACTGAGGTCCGAGGAAAAGGACTGACTGACCCACGGCCACACAGCTTGACAGAGGAGAACCAACCAGAAAACTGACTGCCAGCAGAAGTGAGACAGAAAACAGGAAGCTGTTGATAAACTCTTGAGTGGTAGGACTATAGCTCTGGAGAAGGGCAGAGGCGAGGTTTGGGCTCACGGGGCACAGGTCACCTAATTCTCACAACAACCTCATGAGGTTCGTGCCTTTATCATCTCTGTCTCACGGAGGGGGAAATAGAGGCACACAGAGGTCAGACAGCCTGCCTAAGGTCACATGGCCCCATTTCCAAATCTGTAAAGTGCAGCTTAATACCAGTGCCGGCTCCGTGGTCCGGAGGATTAGGTCACTTAATTCATAACCTGACAGGACGCACAGGATGTACTCAGTCACTCTTCATTGTTGTCACTCTCATCATAATCATCCCAATTACATGTGAAATAGGGAGTCAGAACTGGCAGAGCGGCCAGGAGAGGGTTTATTTCTGATGGAAAGCCCAGGGAAGATGGACGGATGGGCAGGGTTCCTTCAGATCTCCTGGGTGGGGCCTGAGCATCCCAGGTGGAGAGACTAGTCGGCTAGGGGCACCCCTGGTGGTGTGCAGGAAGTCGGGGGGGGGCAGTTGGGGATGATGGGAGCTAGGTATGGACAGGTGGGTGGAGTCACGAGCTGGAAAGGCCAGCGGGGCTCGCTGGGGCCCGAGTAGGAGGTGGAGGAGCCCTTGAGGGTCAGCTTGGCGGAGGCGGACTCTGAAGGCCCCATCAGAGCAGGGGGGAGTCAGGAGGGACAAACGTCAGAGGGCAGAGCCACATCTCTGTACCCCTTCCACTGGACAGGGAGCAGAGTCAGGGCTGGTGGACAATTATGCAAATGTCAGCTGAGAGGCTCTGGGCTCCCATAGGTTTGGAGAGGCCAGGACTGGGGCAGCAACTGTGGGGAGGACAGAGAGCCAGGGCTCATATGCTCCCAAGGCCAGACCTCCCCTCCCGTGGGGTCACCCCAGCCTAGAAAACAAAGCTGCTGCCGGAAGCCGTCTCCTGTCGGCTCCAGGGACCTTTCTCACCCCTGTCACCCAGCCGAGCTGCCCAGTGGAGACAGCATGAGCTCTGGCATCAGAAAAACCTGAAGTTTGAATCCCGGCTGTGTGACCTCAGGCAGATCACCTCTTCCGCTCTCAGGGCCCACTTCTCAGAGCCTAATATGTAAAATGGGGATCAGAGCCACCGGGCCAGGGTGGGGTCAGCACAAGCAGGTGCCCAGGCCCCTCCCCTCCTCTGAGCTCCGGTATTGCTGCCTCTCCTGCTGTGACCCAAGGACGCCAGAAATCTTAACATGGCAAACTGAACTTGCCTCTCCTTCTTCCTCTCCCCCATCCCTCCCCTATGCCTAGAACTCCTGATGCTCTTGTTCTTCTGACAGCTCTGAACTCTTGTATGTCCTCTCTCTTTGAGCCCCGGCCCTCCCGGTCCAACCAACCAACCCAACCGACCGCAGTCTCTCTCAAGGCCTCCTGGCCTGCTCCTCCTGCCCCCAGGCTCTCCTAGTCCTCCAACTGCACACTGCCCATAATGCAGACCTGACCAGGCCCCAGCGGCCAGCTCAAACCTGTTCCTGGCTCCCTAGCATCTCGAGAACAAATCCAAGCTCCTTGGAGTGGGGGATGGTGGCCCGCTCCTTTCTGAGCTGGGCAAACCTCACTTTCCCATTCTGGCCTCGCCCCATACACCCTTCCCTCCAACCACAGCTAACCACCTGCTCGCCTCCGTGCCTGTCCCTGGTCTGAGACCCTGAGTCCGAGTTCCAGTTGCAGCCACGCTTATTGGTTATGTGGCAGTAGACCCAGTTTCTGAGCCTTGGTTTCCTCACTTGCTAACAGGGCACTAAGACCCACCTCACAGGGTTGCTCTGATTAAGTGACCGTGCCAGCCAAAGCACTGAACCTGCCCCTGGCGCTCTGCACCCAGGCGATGGTGGCCGTGGGTGTGTTTATTCCTTCTGTCTGTAATGTCTTCTCTGATCTCAGGACTCCGCTCAACTGTCAGCTTCACAGAGGCCTGGACAACTCTCCGTGACAGCCAGAGGAGCCTGGGACGTGACCTCGAAGCTTATAGGCCTGTCTCCCAGAACCACAGAGGGGACAGCTCTCTCCTGGGCCCGGCATGGGGCCTGGCCCTCAGTTGCCCCCAGCAGGAGGGATGACGGGAGGAATTATTGAATGCATCCCTGAATTCAAGATGGAACTCCTCTCCAAACCCTCCACACCCATCCCAAGCGTCCAAGCGGAGCTCAAAGTCCAGAGGGTAAATGATGCCATGTAAATACTGGACTGAGTCTGGGGAGCAGTCAGCGTCCCCTTCTGTAAGGCAGGGAGAGGATGGAGCTGAGTGGTTTCTGACGCCCTTCCCCACTCGGGTGCTCCCTGAGGCAGTTAGGATGTTGATGAGGAGGGTGAGCTCTGAGCCAGACAGACCGGAGCCTGAGTCCCGGCTCGTGGCTCCCACTTGCGTCCGTCTCACGTCCTCCCACACCCACTCCATCTTGGGCAAGTCACTGCCCCTCTCAGCTTCCATGTCTTCATCTGTGAAACGGTGCTTGGCCCCAGTCCCACACAAGGAGTAGGGAAAGGAAAAAGGAGTTGCTGTCCATAATAGCACCTGGCACACAACAAGTGCCCGACGAACTTTGGCAAGTGGTTTTTTAGAGTTGTTCTTACTTCCATTGTTGACACTCCCTACCAGATCCTTTGCTTTCTGTAAAATAAATGTCCTGCCCTCCCCCACCCCCGCCACCAATTCAAGTTTCTACACTGTGGCCTGTGCCTAGCCAAGGTGTCCTGGATGAACACGGCATTCCCTCCTGTGAGGAGGGAAGCAGAGATGCCAACAGCAAGCCTTGGGTTTGACTTGCTGCCAGCCTCGCCCCCGTGGAGGCTGCTGTCTGTACATAAATCCTGTCCTCTCCTGGGAAAAGTAATGGCAGAGGCTGCTTCCCCAGGACACAAACACCCTGTCCGCGGCACAAAATAAAGTGACTTCGCATCTGTTACCTGCTTGGGTAGACAGCAACTCTCTCTCCCTCTTTGCACGTCAAGTGGACGGTCTGGGTCTTACTCTCCCACATTGGGAAAGGATGAGAGAAGGCAGTACCTTCCGTTCAGCTGGAAGAAGCTGGAGCCAGGATTTGAACCCAGTCCCCTGACCCTGCTCTTTGTCCCCCTGTGGCTGCATCTCTGGGTCACCACGCCCAGCTTATCAGGGCTCCCATCCAAGGCTGATCCAGCACCGTCTCCTTTGGCATGACAGAGGCCTTGGGAAAGGCTCCAGTGGTCACATGAGGCCGGGAGGGGGTGGCTGGGACTGAATGCGATCCCTTCTCTGGAGGCATGGGAGCTGAGGTCTCAGGCCAGAGAGCCGGATGCACGTCTGACCAAGATGACATCCAGCCACCTGCCCTCGGTGCATCAGCTGGCACAGTGTCCTTAGCCTGACCCTGTGTTGACTACTTGAAATACAAAGACAGGCAGTGTCGGTGGGGGAGGGGGGCGGGGGGGGGGGACAACTACCTGGCCCTCAGAGGCAGCTTGGAGGCCATGAGTGGCCCAGTCAGACTGGCTTCTAATCTTGCCTCTGCCATTTCCCAGCTGGGTGACTGAACGAGGCCCTGAATTCCTCTGAACCTGTTTCTTTATCTGTAAAAGCAGCAAATTACAGCGCCCACTTGACGGGGTGTTTTGAAGATTAAATGAGGTAATATAACAAAAGCGCTTAGTATAGTCCCAGGCAGTGGGCTAGGGCCCAATGAGTATTGGCTGAGAAGCCCCAGACCCTTCTGAGATGGGGATCCCTCCCTCCCTTTTGCTCTGCGGTCCAGTGCTTAGCAGTGAAAAGAAAAAAAGAGGGGAACGCATGTACACATGTATACACACACTCACGTGCTATTCACACAATAAAAATTCTGAAGAATTACAGAGCAATCCTAATCATGCTTTTCCACAGGGTGAGACTATGGGGGGACTTTAACTTTTACATTATATAACTCTGTTTATTGTATTAATTTTACAATCAGATACAATAAAGATATCTAAAAATGGTTGTGTACTACTCTGTGCCAGGCACAGTATCAGGCACTTTTGATCCCTCACCCTTAGAACACCCTTCCCAGGAAGGCCATATTATCCCCATGTTATAGATGAGCAGGTGGAGGCTTACAGAAGTGAAGTGACCTGACCAAGGACACAGAGCTCATCAGCGATGATGCCAGGATCTGACCCCAGTATTGGAGTCAAGTTCAAAGCAATTCTGCTTGGCAGGTCAGGGAAGGCTTCACAGAGGACGTGATCTCTGAGCTGAGCCTCGAAAGCCGATTAGGGCTTCTCTAGGTCAGGGTTCTCAACCAGGGATGATTTTGACCCCAGGGGACATTTGATAAAGTCTGGAGACATTTTTGGTTGTCACAGCATGGTAGGGGGTGGGAGGATGGGGGGGGGAGTGCTACTGGCATCCAGTGGTTAGAGGCCAGGGATACTCCTACACATCCTGCAGTGCACAAGATTGCCTTGCACACAAAGACTTATCTGGCCCCAAATATCAATTAGTGCAGAGTATGACCTAACGTGCTAGAGCTGTCATTTATTGAGTGCTTACTATGTGCTGAATGCAGTACTAAGTTCTTGCAAATGTCATCTTATTTAATCCATCCCCACTGCTGTCAATGAGGGATGGTAAATAACTTTTCTGAGTTTCCACTGCCAGAAAATGGTAGCACCTGGATTGAAGCTGCCCAAGTACAAAGCCAGAGTTCTTAACCTTTCTGCTCTGTTACCTCCAGGATTTATAATAAATGTAAAAGCTCCAGGCCAACCGCTAGGTGGGATGTGAGGAGACTCCAGCTGAGCCCAGGCACAGCCTCCTCTGGCCTCTGGCCTTGGGCAAAGTCCCCTCCCTCCTCCTGGCCAGCCATTTCTCCATCTGTCAAGTGAGGGCTGCACCAAAAGATCTCCAAGGCCCTGGCAGCTCTGAGTCAGTTAGTTTCCAGGAGAGGGGCCCAAGCCCTGGTTCTAGGAACCGTGGGACAGAACCACCAGCAGCTGGGAGAGGAGAGGGTGTGCTGGGTAGGCTCAGCTTCATTCCCAGCAGACAAATGACGAATGAGCCCCACTTCCCCACAAGGAGAGAGAGGCAGGTGGGGTGGGGAGTGGCCCAAACCTCCCCCAGGAGCTTACCTCTCCAGTGGGCGGGGATGTTTCTCTGCCACCTTCTTGCCAAGCCCAAAGGAGGCACCAAAGCAAGGCCTCCTTCTCTCGCAAGGAAGGCAGGTCTGGACATTTGCCCAGCTGGGTACATGAGTTCTCTCAGGTAGAAGGAGAAGGGATGGGAATGCATGCTGACCCAGCCCCTGCCCTGTGCCAAGCATTGCAAACAGCAGGCCCATCTCAGGTCAGCCTCCTAAAATCCTGGGAGGAAAGAATCACTGTGACCCCATTGTACCGGCCAGAGCGTCAAGGCTTACATGAAGGGACTTGTTGAGTCACACACTGGCAGTGCTGAAGGAAGGTTTGGAACCCAAGACTATCTGACCACAGGACAGTACATACTAGAAGGTAGGTGAGTGGCCCTCCTGTTCTTTTCACCCAGGAGTAAAAGTGTTTCACTAACATTTGGAGAAAAGATATATTTAATTTCTCCTGCATTCCCCAGGACGTGGAATGGACTGCAAAACACCAAACACAATAGTTCTGACTTCTTGGTTTGCAAACAGAGGAACCCAGGCTCAGAAGGCAGAGGGCTCTCCAGTGAGAAAGTCAGACAGAGAGAGGAGAGGCTGAGTGATGGAGGAGGAATCTGGCCTGGGGCAGGCTGAGCTTTCTAGTCTGGCTCTCATTGTCTGATAGTGTGGCTTTGGGGAAGTTACATTAACCTCTCCGGACCTCAGTCTCCATATCTATTATAAGGATGAGGTTGGACAGATAGTTTCAAACAGACTCCCTTCAAACCCCACAACCTGCACCAAGCTATGTCAAAGGTTCTCTCCTCCGTTTATGGGACCTCGCAGATGGAGAGGTGGGGCTACAAGGGCCTGGCACAAAAGACTCTGGAGGTGGAGGGCCCATGCCAGCCTGTGCAAGCTCCCAGAGCCCCCAACTCTTGCTCTCCATCCTCACAGAGCCAGACTGGGAGGGAGTCAGTAATGGTTTGGGGATGAAAGGAACAGGGCGGGGAGGGTGGTAAACATGGGACCATTTCTCCTAGGCCAAGGGTCATCCATGGGTATCTACTAAGTGCAGGTTGACTTACAGAGACTTATGTACAAGCATAGGGGGAGGGGGCTTCCTACAACATAGGGAAAAGTAGTTATTTAATTCCTGCTTAAGCATCTCAAGGGTCAGGGAGCTCAGTCTCCGCCAAGTTAGCCCACTGCATATTCAAAAAATGTTTGAGTGAAAAATCTTCTGCTTCTAAAGGCTCCACAGTCTGGGCCAGCTCAGGCCAGAATTAGTCATTTATTATTCAAACTTTACTGATATGTACTGATGTGCCAGGCTTTGGGGCGATAGATATGATGAATAAGAGACTTCCCCTGCTCTTTGGGAACTGTGTGCTAGACTGGTCAAGGCCAAAGAAACGGGACTGCAGGATTGAAACAGTTTAGGTTGAGAAGATTCTAGGCTTCCAGGCTGAAATAAGCTTGGGTGCCATTTTATTAAACACAGTAAAATGGGTATGTTTGCTACAAGATTTCTCCAAAACCTTTAATATGCAAAATGTACATGAAGAATCCTCCAAGGGAGGTAGAGATAATATACTATATTTTCCCAATATACCTGATCTTGGAACACTACTTTTTAAAACATCATACTTATCAACAGAAGATATTTACAGAAATGTGGCTCTAACGCAATTGTTTTTCCCTCTTTTGGCTGGGGGAGCTTGGGAAGGCTTCCACAGAAAGGACATTTGAGCAGGGCTTTGAGAGTTGAATAGGAGTTGGTCTGTTTCGATGGGAAGGTTTGAGGGAGATCAGTTATAGTCTTAGGCTGACTGAACTCAGGTTACCCCTGCATATACTGTTTCATTTAGTCTTCAAAGGTCTTGATGAGGCCAAGGAGGTCATCAAAAGCTCTTGGAGACTCCTAGAGGTCCATCCCCCTCCCTTTTCTTGAATCACCTCACCTTAGGGTCTTATTTTCTAAATCTTGAATCTTAAGTCCTGTTCCCACTGTCAACCTGGCCCCTGGTTTAAACCCAAAATAGTTCTTACAGTATCTGGACTTGATCCCATCTTTAACCCCTCAGACACCTTGGCCTAGCCAAACTCATCCTCTTGGTACCCAAACTCATCCTCTCAGAAGTTTGGGGATGACCATAACTTAGGCTCTCTCTCAGATTTAACTCTGACTTGCCCAGCACAATTTAGTCCTGGTACTGTCCCCTAAGGTCTTGGTGCACACCTGATTGAGTCTTGCCCCATTGTGCCCCAAGTCGGTCCCTCAGCTACTCCAAATAGTCCTGACCCATTCCCGGATGGCAGTCCCGCCCCCTGTCTAGCCCATTCCCATCTGTTTGTCCCGAAGCATTCATTTGTGGTCCCTGCTTCCAGGTCCAGGCCGCATGGGCCCTGACAGTGGCCCTGCTCTTGCCAGCTCTGATCCTTCCCCGTCCCCAACCTTGCCCTGAGCCCGTACCTGGGCCAGCTCTGATCTCATTTGTCCCAGCCGTAACACCCTGTGGGTGACCTCTCCCCAACCACGGACCCGCCCCCACTTAGAGTCCTTCTCAGACCCCTCCGGGTGCAGAGGGCCCTAGGCCCCGCCTCCAACAGTCCGCCCTCTCGCCGGGGCCCCGCCCCGTTCCCCGTCCCGTCCTAATTCTGATAGGGCCCTGACCCTGCCGGCGGCCCCGCCCCATGACAATTCCGACTTGGCCCAGCCCTAACCCCGCCCCCTGCCCGGCCCTCGCCCCGCCCTCGCCCCCGCCCCCGGCCGGCCGGGCTGCTCACCTGCAACTCCTCGAAGGCATCATCGATGCCGGTGACCTGGTGCTGCTCGTGCAGCGCGGGCTCGTCGCAGAAGAAGCAGAGCAGCGCGCGGTCCGTGAGGCAGAAGAGCTTGACCTTGTCGTGCGCCTGGCAGGGTCGCGCGGCGCGGCGCGCGTTGAGGATGGCGTCCAGCGGGAAGGCGCTGTAGCGCTCCACGATGTTGGCCAGCTTGAGGCTGGGCGCGAGCGCGGGCTCGGCGAACGTGCGCCGGCACTCGGGGCAGTCGCGGGCGCCCTGCGCCTCCTGCCTCACCCAGTGCTCGGTGATGCAGCGGCGGCAGAAGTAGTGCTCGCAGCCCAGGCTCACCGGGTCCTGGTAGATGCTCAGACAGATGGAGCAGAGCAGCTCGTCCTTGAGGCTGCACGCCATGGCGCTGGGGGCGGCGGAGAGGGGCCCTGAGATGCAGGGGGGGCCGCTGAGAGAGCGCGGCGCTGTCGGGGGCAGCACCGAGAGATGGGTGCGGGGAGCAGGTGGCGAAAGGCAGGAGTAACAGCCACAAGAGAAGGAAGGGGGCCTGTCCGGGAGGGAGGCGGGCACGCGAAGAAGAGGTGCAGGGTAGACACTAGCCGGCGTGCGAGTCCAGAAAGGTGGTCTCGAGGTAGTGGGTGACTCGGAGCGATGGGTGCTGGAGGGTGGGGGTCGTAGGTGTATGAGGGAAGGGGCTCTGGCAAGGAGGTTCTAGAGGAAAGGACAGTCTGAAAGGGTGGGCACTGGGAGAAGAGGATCCAGGAGGGGGCGGAGGCCTTAGGGGGGCTGAAATCCCGGGATGGGTGCAGTGGGGGGAGGGGGAGAAGCTGGGATGGGGAATTCTGGGGAAGGGGGAAGCCAGCTGCGCCGCGGCTGTGCGTGGCAGAGGAGAGGAGGGGTGCGAGCACGCTCAGCTGCCCGATCCCGGCCCCAAGACCCTGCCCGGCGTTGCCCCTTACCCTGCCGGCTCAGCGGCCACTGCTCCGGTCCGAGCGCAGCCTCTCAACCCGGAACCAGCCGTGCGCGAGCTGCCGGCGGCAGTGACTCCCTCCCCGCCCCCGCGGGCCGGGCCCGGGCGACTCCGCCCCTGCGGCGGGCGGGGGAGAGGAGAGGCGGGGCCAGGCCTCCAGCCTGCGGACCCCCTCCCCGCCCCCACTGTTCCCCTACTCCCCCGGGGACCAAAACCCAGCTGTTCCTTCAGGATCCGCTCACGGAACAAGAGGCACGTCTCGCTTAGGGTCCCTGCGGCGGGTGAGGACAGCTAATTTAAGAGGATAACGAGTAAATAAGGAGCATCTTTCTGGATCATCGACTTGAAGATTTGGGAAAAATAATACGTTTTATTAAAACAAACAAGGATATGTTTATCATGTAATCTCTATAGAACACAACTTTTGCATAAAACGTAAAAAGATACACTCGAGAGAAATGCCCTGCTTGCTTAGAGCAAGTTCAACATTTCCTCTTCACTTTCTTAAGGAGTGCTTGGAGGAGCTGGCTACTGTCTGACCCAATGAGTTGCCTCCATTCAGCAAACATTTCCGGAGTGCTATATTTGTGTGTGTGTGTGTGTGTGTGTGTGTGTGTGTGCGCGCGCGCGCGCGCGCGCGCGCGCCGCGGGTGGGGGAGAGGGTGGAGCTGGAGAGAAGGAGAGAGTAATTGGAGACCTTATCTTGTATGCCAGATGGAGAGGGGATAAGGGATTTCTAGATAGAGGAGACAGCCTATGCAAAAGCACAGAGGCGTGAAAAGAGAGGCACTTTGAGGCAAGTGCAAGTAGTTCTGCAGTGTTGGGGTTGGGGAGGGGAAGGCAACGAGTGGAGGGTGTTGAGGGTCATGGTAAAGGGCTTCCTGAAGGCATTGAGCTTTCAAGTAGGGGCATGACTTGGTCTGATGTAGGTGTCAAGGAGTCAAGGAGATGCCCGCAGCAAGGTGAAGAAGGCAGGGACTCTTTCTGATCTGTCTGCACATGCGCAGTGCTTGGTACACGCAGCTGAATGACAGCAGCAACATTGTCGACTGCAGGAAGAGAGACTGGCCCCAGTTAGGTCACTGTTGTCACAGTGCCTGCAGGAGACCTGAACTGGGGCCATGACATTGGGGAAGGAGAGAAGACTATAGGGTATTGAGAGTATAGACACTATGGAGTTTAGTAATGGAGCATGGCTCCCCACTTTCTGCCTTCTCCAGAAAAGTCTTCACTGGAGTTACACTTCGTTGAGGTACAATTTAAGAAACAGTTTGAATTTACTTCTCTGCTGTTTACGTTACGTTCCCTCCCTCACACGACCACCTACCCGGTCCGGTGTCTCCATCATTGCCAGAAACAAGTTGGTACCTTAATGCGAAGACTTTTTCTTGCAGTCGGAGTCTGATTTTGCTCAGGTGGGTCTCTTCCCCAAGTGACCAAGGGAAGGATGACCCCAGCCCAGTCTGGCAGTTAAGTCCCTTTTGGTCCAACTCCATTGTGGTGGTTGCATTCCTCTTGCCAGTGATACTTTGGGCTCGGACATGTAGATCTGGCCTGAAAAACCAGAGGGCAAGCCTATGGTGGGGAGGTGACTTCTGCTGAGGGTCTCTTCCCTTTCAAAAGCACTCTGCCCCCTTTGCTGATTGTGGATGTGTTTGGTGGTGATGCTCGGAGTTGCCACAGTTTACTTGCTCCCACTCTGAGGATGCAGGCAACGCATGACTGAGGTGGGGGGAGTCCAAGGGAAGAAGGGCTGGTGCTCTGAAGTAGAGCCTAGACCTTTGGATATATGAGGTGGCCCACCTTATTGCTTAAGCAAGTTTAATAATTGTGTGCTGTCACTTGGCAAACAAAAGAATCCCAAATAATATACTGATATGCACCCCCAATATTTTTTTGTAAGGAGGGCGGGGTATAGATTATTGAAGCATTTGAAGCGAAATGAAAAAAAGCCTTGATGACAGGTGGATGGGCTTCAGTTATTCCACGTGTAATCTATCCCCCTCTTCTATAGCAATATAGTAGCTGGCCACAGAGCTGGTCTGCTGGAGACCGCACTTCCTAGTTGCTATCGCTGCCGAGAGTGGCTTTGTGACTAAGTCCTTTCTAATAGAACGTAAATAGAAACAGTGCTTAAGGCACTGGGGCTTTTGCTCTGCCATGCTCCATTTCCTCTTCCCTCGAGGTGGAACACAGATGTGCCAGGGACCCAGCTTCCATAATGCTTCAAAGGGGTTGACAAAGCAAAAATAAGGAAGGAGGCTGGGTTCTGAATGACGACACGGAGTGGAACCACTCACCAACGTGGACTAGAGAAAGACAAATAAACGTCCACTTTGGATAAGCCATTGTATTTCGGGTCTATTTCTTGCAGCAGCTTGGCCTAGTCCATGCTATCCCGTAGCTGTTTTCAGAAGCTCTGATACTATGTTAGCTACTGCCTGAATCTTTTCAAGTAGCTAAGTTCCTCTTGCTCTGTAGCTGCAACCCCTTCCCAAGTGTGGAGAATATGGTCTTCTCTGGAAATAATTTCAGGAAAAAAAGTTCTTTTGAAAACTATCCAAGAGATCTTGTTGAGTGGAAAACACACACACACACACACACACACACACACACACACACACTCAGACACAGACACACAGTCACACGCATGCACACAGGCATTATCTGCCTAGGAGAAATCTGTAAAACTCTGCAGGAGTTCCAGCAGTGTTTATCTTTTTTTTTTATTTTTATTTTTAAAAAAAATTTTTTTTCAACGTTTATTTATTTTTGGGACAGAGAGAGACAGAGCATGAACGGGGGAGGGGCAGAGAGAGAGGGAGACACAGAGTCGGAAACAGGCTCCAGGCTCTGAGCCATCAGCCCAGAGCCTGACGCGGGGCTCGAACTCATGGACCGCGAGATCGTGACCTGGCTGAAGTCGGACGCTCAACCGACTGCGCCACCCAGGCGCCCCCAGCAGTGTTTATCTATGGGCCAGGATAATGGAGGGGACTTGAACTTTTACATAGTATGCGTAGCTCTATTTACTATTTAATTTTGTGATCAGAAAAAATAAGTACACAGTCAGATGTCAATGTCATTATTCATGATTTCCTTATTTGCAAATGTACCTGCTTGTAAATTGATCTGTAACCCCAAATCAATACTTGAGGAACTCCTGCAGTCATTTAAGGATCTACGCACGCGCAGAGTACTGACCCTTTCGACTTGTCTGACACTCGTGTTCTCAGCTGAGGTCCAACAAGGTGACCAGGGGATATTCTGCCTTCTTGTTTCAGCCCTCCTACCGTAAACAAGTGTCTTTGTCATGGTGTATTCAGTGCCATGTTTTCATCATTTTTGTGCGCTTTGTTGGTGATGTCGCTGTTTAAACTGACCCCTGAGGGTCGCACTGAAATGCTGGCCGGTTCCTAAACCCAGGAGAGCCGTGTTGAGCTTTAGGGAGAAAACACGTGCATGTGGTGGATGAGCTTCCTTCCGGCCTCAGTTACGGTGCTGTTGGTCACGAGGTCAATATTAATGAATCAACAGTGCATATTAGATATGGTGTCTTTAAACAGAAACATACATAAAACAAGGTTATGCATTGATTGGCTGATGAAAATGTGGCCGGAGGCTCGCAGGAACCTAACACTGTATTTCCTCAAGGGGCAATGATTCAGTCAGTATTCCCTATTTCAATCTTTATGGCGACTTTAGAGAACCCAGCTACCATGAATAACGAGTGGACTGTATTTAAAATTGTTGTGTTTAGGGGCGCCTGGGTGGCTCAGGCGGTTAAGCGTCTGACTTCCGCTCAGGTCACGATCTTACGGTTGGTGAGTTCGAGCCCTGCGTCGGGCTCTGTGCTGACAGCTCAGAGCCTGGAGCCTGCTTCAGATTCTATGTCTCCCTCTCTCTCTCTCTGCCCCTCCTCCGCTTGTACTCTGTCCCTCTCAAAAATAAATAAACATTAAAAAACATTTTTTTAATTGTTGTGTTTAACGGCATCCACCAGGATAAGGACCAACAGCCATATCCCTTTCCATGCAGATACCTACCTCCGGTTCAGGTTTACTCAGAGCAGGAGGGGCAAGATAATGAGCATTAACTGAGCCTCTCCTGTGTGCCAGGCGCTGTGCCTGGTGTTTCATGGCGTGGTTTCATTTAATCCTCACCACTGCCATCCAGACTGGCTGTTTTTCTCCCCCTTTGCAGATAAGGACACTGTGGCTCAGAGGGGTGAGTTACTCGCTCAGAGCCAGGCCAAGTAGGAGGCACAGGCTTCTCCACCCAGAGCCGCTGGAGAAGATTTCATGGTGTGCAGCCTGGAACTGGGCCAGATCTGGGCCCTCAGCTCCATCCAGTGGAGCCCCTCCCCATTCCAAACCCTTGCCTGTCTCCTCAAGCCCTGCAGATTCACCCCTGCTCCCTTCTCTGTGGGGGACCTTGCCTTCCACTCCAAGAAGAAAATAGAGCCCCTCTCTGGGGACTTCTCAACTTCCAGTCTCCTTCAGCCTGTCAACTCAGCTATAGAAATACCTCAAGTCCTCTGTGAAATGAGGCAGAGTGTAATATAAACAAATGGATGAAGTCAATGCATTTATAACTTTATTCGTCCTCACTTCCTTCCCCCTCGCCTGAGGGTGAAGTGTGCCTTCTGTTCAAAATGAATTCCTCCACCTGGGTCCAGGTCCAATCCCCTCAGACCTCCTCTGGGACCCAACTCCTTCAATTATCCCCCTCTCCACTGTCTTTGTGTCTCCGCTGTCAGCATTGGCCTCTTTCCCTCAGCCAGTGAGCACACTCAGGTTACTCTTCAAACAGCACCGTCCACGGTCCCCACACCTATATAGCTCCCACCTCATTTCCCAGCCTTAAAAAATTTTTAAAAACATTTTTTAAATGTTTATTTATTTTTGAGAGAGAGAGAGAGAGAGAGAGAGAGAGAGAGAGAGAGTGCGCACAAGTGGGGGAGGGGCAGAGAGAGAGGGAGACACAGAATCCGAAGCAGGCTCCAGGCTCCAAGCTGTCAGCACGGAGCCCAGCGCAGGGCTCGGACCCAAGAACCTCAAGATCATGACCTGAGCCCAAGTCCGCTTAACCAGCTGAGCCACCCAGGTGCCCATCCCCTGCCCCCCACACCCTCCCCTGCCGTTCATCAGCCATGACAGCTTGGCTCTGCTCCCTGCCACTCATTGAGGTCGGTAATAATCTCCTAATTGCCAATTAAAGAGAGCTGCTAATACACAGTTGCTACTGCAGAAGAACAAAACACAGAGAAAAATTAAAAGGAAAGTTGAAATATTCATGATTACACCACCTAGAAAGAGCTATTATCAATACTTGTTTATATCCTTATAGACATTTTCACCTGTTTTACGTGTGTGTGCGCGCACACACAAGGGAGGAGGAGGTGGCAGGAGAGAGAGAGAGAGAGAGAGAGAGAGAGAGAGAGAGGGAAAGGGAGAGAGATTTTTTTTAAAAAAATTCAAATGAGTTCACTCTCTAAATCATTGCTTTTCAAAGCCTGGTCCTTGAACCAAATGCATCTTAGCATTGGTTATTCCA
Organism: Felis catus; assembly: GCF_018350175.1. Taxonomy (NCBI): domain Eukaryota; kingdom Metazoa; phylum Chordata; class Mammalia; order Carnivora; family Felidae; genus Felis; species Felis catus. The sequence continues at coordinate 25,110,094 of NC_058375.1, forward strand.
AGAGCTGACCTTGAGATAAGGAGTGGAGTGAAAATAGTTTATTTGGGAAGTGTAAGCAACACTGAGAAAGTGATCCAGGGAAGGGGAGGGCACGCTGTAATGCAGCACTGTTAAGTCAGCTAGCACAGTGGGTAACTGCAGATTTTAGTTTTAGAAAAACCATTATTGTATCCTCTGGTAGAAGCATTCTCCCCCTGCCCTTTGAGAACTAAGATCTCTAGGCTTAAGGGTTTGGGGTAGAAAGCATAAATTTATCAAGCAGGACAGTGAGAACAAAGGTGAAAGAGGCCACTTCCTTTGTTTCCAGACCTGTATATTCTACTGATCAGGGAAATAGCATTTATATAATGGCTATTGGCTCAAAGTATAGAAATATGTCTTCAGGCAACACGTCAACCCTGTCTGTAAGTTGGTGCCTTGGTTATACCTTCAAGTGGTTATTCCAACATCTTCTTAGTATGGTTGGTTCTGGTTGATATGGTGTATAGCAGGACCAGTGGATAATACGGTCATGTGACCACGTCCTCCATGGTCACGGGCGGGGGCGGGGGGAATGTCGTGATGATAAATTAGATACTCTGGGAGCCTCAGAGAGTAATGCTAGCCAAGACGCTGTGGACTGAGAAGACAAACCTGTACAAATCTCATGAAGTCATGGAAGAATCATAGCCCCTCCGTGACGGTTGGGCTCATTGTAATTCACCTGACACCACGTGGCTGGGTGCTCTCCTCAAGGGGTGATAGCATATCAAGAGCATGGCGTCAATCTTTGCTCTAACAGGCTGGACATTTAGTAGCAGTAACACCTAGATCGCTTTTGGTGAGAGGGAGCCCGTGCCGTTGGGCCACGTATGGCTTCCATCAAGTTGAGACACTCTTTGAAGTTCTGCCTCCTAGGAGAATGTCCCCTTTCCACTCTCCTGCAGGACACCCCTGAGTGGGGCTGCAGATCAGCAAAAGTTGTGTTTTGTTCTGTGTCTTTTACTAGCCTATGGGGCTAACCTGTCCATAAACCGGGCCCAAGCGTTCTCCTCCTCTGCAGCTGGTCATAAGGAATCCCCCATGAGTTATAGCTGTGAGCTGAGGGCGAGGCTTCAGTGAAAATAGGGTCACCACGTGGGGTCTGGCCTGCTCGTGTAATTCCTCTGTGACCTCTGGGCCTGCTCAGGCCTGGTCTTGAACGTCTCATTTCCATCCCATGATGCCTTGCTGTTGCAACTGTCCGACTTTATGACTTGGTGAATCTGACAGTACATAACTTACCCTGGGAAACTCTGGCCACATGGTCAGTTGATCTCTCATGGTCAATTGCTCAGTCTCTATCAGAATCTCGCAGCACACCAGGAGTTGGTTTTCAAATACTGAATGGTTTCCTGCTCCAGAAAGCATATTCTTGCTTCAGATACCTAGGGGTCTGCACTGAAGCCTCCCACTGGGCTGGTCAAAGGCTCCATATGTGTCTTTACCTACTTCGATCACCATGGCATCTGATAAATGGTTCGGAGTAGCATTCCCACATGAGATATATGTTGTCTCCAAAATCCAGAGGTCCACTGAGTGCCTCTGCCTTGGTGATAAGAGACACAAAGCACAATTACTTGTCTATTACTTTGAAGGGGATGTCTCTGCATGTCCTAGATCACTGAACCCCTAGAACGTTTACTGTTGTTTCAGATCCCTGAATCTTTTTGTCTCCTACCCACTTGCGCATATGTCTTAGAGGGCATCCAGAGGACTTGCTACTTCCTCTTCCCCAAGTCTGATTCATATGATCTCACCGACATAGTATTTCTCAGAAACAGTATGAGGTTCTGAGGCACGGGAGGTACCATACTGTGACAGACTGGGAAAGTTAGCATCGCCCTGAGGCACAAGTATGAATGTATACTGCCGTCATCCCAAGTGAGTGCTAATTATTTCTGATCTTCCTTCCTGAAAATGAGCGGGGGAGGAGGGAGGTAAATGCGTTTGCCAGGACAGTTGCTACAAACCAAGGGCCAGAGGTTATCTTGGTCTGTTTTGCTTAAGAGAGCACATCTCGCACAAAAATGGCAATTGAGGCTACTGTTCAGTTAAGCCTATGGAGGGCACCATCACCCACCATGATCTGTTTGTGTGGTTTTCATTTTTATTTCTGCAGTGGCCCATCTGAATTAAACAGGAATACCATGGGGACTACTGCTTCTACAGTATTCAAATCTTTGAGGGAAGCGCTAATCTCTGCCATTCACCACAGAGTGCAGAATTATTTCTCATGAACCACCTTGTCTGGGGGTATGGGTGCAATTTCAGATGCTTCCACTCCACCTTCCTACTATTATGGATCTTTCTGTACAGATCAAGAAACCAATGTGAGGTTTCTTTCAGCTAAATTTATTCATCCCAGTTTTGGGGGATGGGCAAACGATCACAGGAGAGTCTGCAGACCCAACGACCTACTGTGGGATGGGCTTTGGCCACGACTCCATTTGTCATCTTGCTTCCAAATGTCCCCATTTTAACAGGACAGCCATGTCCTGGATACCCTGGTATTAGTGTCAGCCCAGATCCTGTATTCAAAAACCATAGACTCTGGGACGCAGCAAAGGCGGTCGTAGAGGAAAGTATATAGCAATCCAGGCCTTCCTAAAGAAGGAAGAAAGGTCACAGATACACAACCTAACCTTACACCTTAAAGATCTGGAAAAAGAACAGCAAATAAAACCCCAGACCAGCAGAAGACAGGAAATAATAAAGATTAGAGCAGAAATTAATGCTATCGAAACCCAAAAAACAGAACAGATGAATGAAACCAGAAGCTGGTTCTTTGAAAGAATTAACAAAATTGATAAACCACTAGCCAGTTGGATCAAAAAGAAAAAGGAAAACACCCAAAGAAATAAAATCAGGAATAAAAGAGGAGAGATCACAACCAACAGAGCAGAAATAAAAACAATAATAAGAGAATATTACGAGCAACTATACGCCAATAAAATGGGCAATCTGGAAGAAATGGACAAATTCCTAGAAGCATATATACTACCAAAAACCTTAGAAACATCTGGGTATTCTTCACTCCCCAGTGTACAGTTAGTGTGGATAAATGGCCATAGGTCCTTTTGGGGAAAGAGTGGAGAAATCAGTTCTGCATATACTTACTTGGCATTGCATGGTCCTTTCCCAAAGGAACCCAGTCTTTCCCTCAAACAATAGGCCCTTGGTCTAAGGACTAACTGAAGCATGGAAAATGGGTGAGGGAGAGCAATTTTCCACTACGATGGCTCACATCAGCCTTCAAAGCACATGCTCTTAATAGGTTTTAATTATATGGGTCAATAATACCATTGTTGGTTGCCCATTGATCTCACCCTTTGGAACTCTAGGGTCTATTAGCTATCCCTCAGATCCCTGTGGGTAAGGGCCCCTTGGTAGACTTTCCATCCACCTTGCCTCTGATGGTCGAGTGCTGCCACCTGGCCTCTGCTGTTCTGGAATCCCATTGTCACCATGAACACACACTAAGGAGACCAGTCCCATAGCAGCTTCCCCAACTGTTCACTTAGCTTAGAAAGAACAACCACCACTGAGCTGCTCCATGATGCCAACACCCCCTTCACATCCCAGCTCATTTCTTACCACTCCAGTGAAAGGGGCATACTGGGAACATACTCAGCTGGAGGGTCCTCTGGTTTTCAATAATATGTTTCTTCTAGCGGGCCCCACCTCTTGGAACCTTTCCAAGTTGTAGCAGTTCATGGATTTCTACATCCTGTGTTGTAGCTGTTCTCTCCGTCACTTGTTAAGCTGTAGCCTCTTAGCACCAAACCCACCCTTGTATGATGTGTTGTGTAGTGTTGGAGCAGACTTGGAAATTGAAAATCGCATTCAGCATTCACCTGTTGCTCCCGGCTGTGCCCTGCCCCTAGGAGTGCAAGAGGGAGTTGACCGGGCTGAAGCAGGGAGGAGGGATTTGCTCTTCCTATTGGCTTCCTGTTTCTTTTTTCTTTTTAAAAAATTTTTTAAAATGTTTATTTTTGAGGGGCGCCTGGGTGGCGCAGTCGGTTAAGCGTCCGACTTCAGCCAGGTCACGATCTCGCGGTCCGGGAGTTCGAGCCCCGCGTCGGGCTCTGGGCTGATGGCTCAGAGCCTGGAGCCTGTTTCCGATTCTGTGTCTCCCTCTCTCTCTGCCCCTCCCCCGTTCATGCTCTGTCTCTCTCTGTCCCAAAAATAAAAAAAAAAATGTTTATTTTTGAGAGACAGAGACAGAGTACGAGCAGGGGAGGGGCAGAGAGAGAGGGAGACACAGAATCTGAAGTGGGCTCCAGGCTCTGAGCTGTCAGCACAGAGCCCAACATGGGGCTTGAACTCATGAGCTGTGAGATCATGACCTGAGCCCAAGTCGAACACTTAACTGACTGAGCCACCCGGGGGCCCCTGGCTTCCTGTTTCTACGAGCATCCCCCCAGCAAAGGTTCTTGCCCTGTGTCAGCAGTCCCTTCCCTGAGCAACAGCTCAAGGCAGCCTGTGGGTTCCCACACTTCAGTGCCCCTCCCCAGAAGCCTGAGTTTCAGTTTCTTGGAATCTCTCCTTGAAACTTTTCAATTTTGGTAACTTCACCCTCTTACCTTATTTCACCAGCCTTGGGCAGGGCATCTTCTCCTGTAATTGGTACTTTTGTGATAACTTAGTTCTTGTTCTCTCTTCTTACCTTTTCACTAACCTAGTTAATAGCATCATACCTACTTAACAATACTATCTGTTCAATTCGCTCTGTTTAAATTAGTGCTGTGGTTTCTGTCTCCTGATTGGACCCTGGATCCTGTTTTTTTTTTTTTTTTTATCCCCCCTCAAGTTCCAGGGAGCTGTCCCAGCGCCAGGTGCCCCTGCCAGGATGATAGACCCAGAAGTCAGGAGAGTGACTTCGTGTTTACAAACTCCTCCCCAATCCAGTCCTCTGTTCCCTTTCCCCTCCCAAATTAATACCGTCCATATCCATTCCCAGGCCTGTTCTCCAGATTTGGCACCTGTTAGCCAGATCCTGCGGTTCTTTCTGTAAAAATCCCATTTCTCCGGGAAGAGCTAGTACTTCCTCAGTGGTGCCGTGCTGAGACCTGGTCCTGGTATTGATTGGCCTAGAAGTCACAAGAGAACATGGGAATAGGCAAGGTGTCTGCCTTAGGCGATGCTCTGTCATGGAGGTTTTCTGGCTTTCATGCCATACCCTAGACTGGTAGCTGGCTAGTCAGAGATCATCATTTTCTTCTTTCCTCCTTCTCAGCCAACAAACTCCACCAGTTCTCTTAATTCCCATTGCCCCACACCTCTCAAATGCTGCAGAGAATGTATAAACCATTATATCTCCTGACATGTCTAGCCTAGCTCAAGTTTACCACAAGCGAGCGTTCTTATTTTATAAGGTTTTTTTAAATGTTTATTTATTTATTTATTTATTTATCTATTTATTTATTTATTTTGAGAGAGGGACAGAGAGCGTGAGCAGGGGAGAGGCAGAGGGACAGGGGGAGAGAGAGAATCCCAAGCGGGTTCCTCTCTGTCAGCATAGAACCCATTGTGGGGCTCAGTCCCACAAACTGAGAGATCATGACCTGAGCTGAAATCAAGAGTCAGACACTCGACTGACTGAGCCACCCAGGCACCTTGAGAGTTCTTATAATGGGGCTTCTCTACATGTCAAGGTCTACCAACAATGGGGTGTTGTTCCCACCGACCGGCCAGTGATCCAGTTTTAGAATCCTGTCCTAAGGACCTGCTTCCGAGCACCATTGCTGGCACAAGCTGTCCTAGCTCAGGAGACCTTGTGACAAGGACTCGGGTTGAATTAGCTTATTTGGGAAGCATCCACCACCCTGGGAGAGAAGTAGGAAGTGGAGAGAGAAAGGAAAGCATCCAAGAAGAACACGCTATTAAGCCAGCTATCACAGCTGGTTCTCAAAGTTTGCTTATGCCAGCAGGGGAATTCTAGGCAGTGGTACAACACAGGCCTCAGAAATCACCCGTGTGAGGGGTAGGGAGCTGGGGTACGAGTCATTGCTTAGGGGCAGATGCCAGCAGTTGGCTGTTGGCAGGAGAGGCGTGGGGATAGGGTGGGGAGCCGACAGCGCCTGCAACAGCCTGCATCCACTTCTGACTACGTGCTGAAAACACAGGCTCCTGGTTGGGGGAAGTGGGAAGGGTACGGGCGGCTTCTCTGCAGCTTCCCAAGGACCTATAATTATTTCAAAATAAAAAGTTTAAAAAATAGATAGGATGGGCGCCTCGGTGGCTCAGCCGGTGAAGCGTCTGACTTCGGCTCAGGTCATGATCTCGCGGTCCGGGAGTTCGAGCCCTGCGTTGGGCTCTCTGCTGTCAGCAGAGCCTGGAGCCGGATTCGGATTCTGTGTCTCCCTCTCTCTCTCTGCCCCTCCCCCTCTCATGCTCCGCCTCTCTGTCTGTCTCTCTCTCTTTCAAAAATAAACATTAAAATAAATAAGTAAAAAATAGGATGACCAAGAAAACCAATCATATGGAAACGCAGCTAACAGAATATACGTACTTAGTGTGGATTCTTGGGCCTCTTTCCGTAAGCACAGCCTACTACAGTGAGGACACAGCCCCTTTCACCTCCTACTCTAAATGGAAATGGTGGATAAACTGTAAGAAGTATACACTTAAATATCTACCTGTGCGCAAGATCTGTAGGTGGCAAGGATCGAGCGGGGGTACCTGCAATCAGCCCGCCCTAGTGAGGGTGTGAGGACGAAGTTTGCATTAACCATACAGTGGTGGTGGCGGTAGCTGGGGGAAACCTTGCCAAGAAATGGAAATAACATTTGTTGTGGAACTCCTTAAACTAAATGGAGCTTCTTGTGAAGCTACCCATGGCACTTCTCTGCAATCTGGGGCACAGGGGACTTCCATAGAAAACACCTCCCACGAGCAAAACGTTACAAAGTATGAGAGGAGAGAGACTTCCGGGAGACAAAGCCAGCAGATGAAACAACTCGGGTAAATCGCATGCAGTGTTAGCGATCCAGGGATGTCCGAGCGGGGCTGGAGCTGGGAGTGTTGAGGGATGATGCCTCCCAAGGACAAAGGGGGTGGGCAGAGAGATCCTCAGCTGAGAGGCAGATCTGGCAAAGTCTTGGCTGACCCGAGGGCCAATTACAGAGCAAAATGTGCCCCTTAGCGGAGTCCCAGGGTGAGTAAAAATGGCATGACTCTAGCATCCTGTTCATAATCCGTCATTGCTTGGGGACTGCCTAAGGAAGAGCATGGCCTCAGCTCAAAAGCTGAGGCAGACCCTGGAGGCACAAAGCCCGAGGTTGTCAGCTAACTGCACTCCTGGTCGCTGAGGACAAGTCTGTAGTGAAGGGAGACGTTGAGTGGTGCACGTGCCAAAAATTCTGGCCATAGAACAATTGGGAAGGATGCTTCAAAAAGATACAATGAAGGCTAGAAGGTATCGGGTAAGAAGAGAGCTTGTGACAAAAGAACCAAACAGAAAAGGGTAGAAATGAACTATCAAAAACCCAAAGTATGGGGGCTCCTGGGTCGCTCAGTCGGTTGAGTGTCCAACTTCTGCACAGGTCATGATCTCGGGGTCCATGAGTTTAAGCCCCACATTGGTCTCTGTGCTGACAGCTCAGAGCCTGGAGACTGTTTTGTATTCTGTGTCTCCCTCTCTCTCTGCCCTCCCCTGCTCATGCTCTCTCTCTCTCAAAAATAAATAAACATTTTAAAAAAAATTTAAAAACGCAACCTATTTTTTTTTTTTAATGTTTACTTATTCTTGAGAGAGGGGAACAGAGTGTGAGCGGGGGGAGGGACAGAGAGAGAGAGACACAGAATCTGAAGCAGTCTCCAGGCTCTGTCTGAGCTATCAACACAGAGCCGGATGTGGGGCTCGAACCCCACATCCCGGCTAGAGTCTGAGACCATGACTCTAGCCGAAGTCAGAAGCTCAACTGACTGAGCCACACAGGCGCCCCTCCCAACCTAAGTTTTGAAAAGCAGACTAGACACAGTCTGGAGAGGGAATCAGCAAACTCAAATTGATCTGAAGGAACGGCCCAGAATGCAGCACGGAAGTGACACAAAAGGATGAAATTAAATGATGATGGATCATAGAGAACATTTGTGGAGAGCACAGGCTCTGAGGTCACCTGCCTGGGATTAAATTTTAGCTCTGCCACTTACTAGTTGTAAGGTCTCAGTCATGTTTTTAAAGCTCTTTGTGTTTCAGTTTTCCCATCTGTAAAATGGAGGCGTTCTAGTCCCTACCTTATGCTGCTCCTATTAGGATTAAATTAGTACAATTCTTATCAATGAGTTATGGTTTTGTTTCGGTTTTGGTTTTCTGGATTTTTCTTTGTTTTATTTTATTTTTTTAAATACTTATTTATTTTTGAGAGACAGAGTGAGACAAAGTGAGAGTGGGGGAGGGGCAGAGAGAGAGGGAGACACAGAATCGGAAGCAGGCTCCAGGCTCTGAGCTGTCAGCACAGAGCTGAACGCGGGGCTCGAACCCACAGACTGTGAGATCATGACCTGAGCCAAAGTCGGACGCTCAACCAACTGAGCCACCCAGGCACCCCTTTCTGGGTTTTTCTTGCGAGAGGAAGTGTGCACATGTGCGGGGTAAAGGCAGAGGGAGAAAGAGGATCTTAAGCAGGCTCCACACTCAGTGCAGAGCCCAATGCAGGGCTTGATCCCACGATCCTGGGGTCATGACCTGAGCTAAAATCAAGAACCCGATGCTTAACTGACTGAGCCACCCAGGCACCCCTCAATGAGTTATAGTACTTGGAGCGCACAGTAAGTGTTCAGTAAATATCAGCTAATTTTTAAAAAAAATGTTTAATGTTTATTTTTGAAAGAGAGAGAGAGAGAGAGAGAGAGAGAGAGAGGGAGAGCAAGCAGGGGAGGGGCAGAGAGAGAAGGAGACTCAAAAATCCCAAGCAGGCTCCGGGCTCTGAGCTGTCAGCACAGAGACCCATGCGGGGCTCCCAACCCCCAAGCCGTGAGATCATGACCTGAGCTGAAGACGCTTAACCGAGTGAGCCACCCAGGTGCCCCCAAATCAGCTAATATTATAGGGGAATGAAAAATAGGAGAGATAAATTTAAAGTCATGGTGGAGAAAATGAGAGGCTCCAACATTTATCCACTAGTGGTTCCAGAAGGAGAAAATAGGAAAGCAGCAAACAGCATTTGAAGAAATAATGGTGAAAAATTTTCTATACGTGGAGAAAAATTAGCCCCTAAACCGACAAAGACTGAATTCTGAATAGGATTTAAAATTTTCATTCCTAGACATGTTGCAGAGAAATTAAAACACAATAAAGAAAAAAATCTGAAAAGCTACCAGAGAGGAAACAGATTATCTGCAAATGAATGACATTCTGCCTGAAGCCAATTTCTCATCAGCCGCAATAGATGCCAGTCGAATAATAGCTCCAGAGGGATCGGAAAAACAATTAGAATCCTACATTAGCTAACCCGCATTGAAGGGTGAATGTGAAATCAAGAAAGTTCCCCATACCCACGGAATGAGAGAAAAGGCAATCTGGTCTCAGACTTTTGTTCAAAGACTTTATAAAGGATGAACTTTAGCAGGAAGAAAATCATACTCTGAAGGAGAAAGCCTTCTCTCCCAGCCATGGAACAATCCAAATGCGGAACAAAACATTTGAAACAGTGGTTCCCCAGGCATCAGACAGTCAGGGACAAAGGGCAGGGATCTCTCCAGATGGGCAACAAACAAGGGGAGCCCTACGGTTTTCCCAGCCCACCACCTAGACGAAGTTTCCAGGCCACAGTGCAAGGAGGCAGGACTGAGGCACACCCTGGGTCCCTAGACGGAGCTGGGAGCTCAAGCCGGCCAAAGAAGCAGACGTTTGCAGGACAGAATACCAGAGGAGAGAGCCTCACGGTACTGAATACTGATCAAATCTGCACGTGAGGATATGATCCAGGGCTGGGGAAAGAACCTCCCAGAAGGATTAGAGGGAACTATTCTCAGAGTTCGCACGTAGCCCAGGAATAATGCCATTCCCACCAGCTAGCGTGGAAAATATAATTCTTGGGGCACTGAACAGAATATTTCTATATACTGACAACATCTCAGCAGAAACTAAAAACATCATTGACAATAGCATAAAATATGTGAAATACGTAGTGATAAATCAGAGGGAAGATGTGCAAGACCTGTGCCCTGAACACTACAAAGCCTTGCTAAGAGGAGTTAAAGAAGGTATACCAAATAAATGGGCAGATATACCATGTTCTTAGATTAGAGGTTCCATATCGTTACAATGTCAATTCTCCCCAAATTCATCCATAGACGCAACAGAATCCTGATGAATCCCCCAGCAGGCGTGGGTGTGGATGTGTAGAAGCTGACAAGCTAATTCTAAAATGTATATAAAAATACAGAGGCCCTAAAATGGGAAAAACAGCTTTGAGAAAAGAAAAGGACAAAATTTGAAGGACTTCTCCTACTTGGCTTCAAGACTTATGATAAAAGTCCAGTAAGCAGGACAGTATGGCATTGGTTGCAAGAGAGACCGATCAATGGGACAGAATAGAGATTCCAGAAATAGATCCACACTTAGCTGATTGATTTTTGAAAAGATGTGAAGGCAATTCAGTTGAGAAAGGATGATCTGTTCAAGGGATAATACTGCAGCAATTAGATATCCACAGGCAAAACATAAAACCAAAAACAAGACGTGGAATGGATCATAGACTTCAACGTACTACATAAAACTATAAAACGTTTAGCAGAAGGGCGCCTGGGGGGCTCAGTCGGGTAAGCATCTGACTTTGGCTCAGGTCATGATCTCATGGTTCGTGAGTTCGAGCCATGCGCTGGGGCTCTGTGCTGACAGCTCAGAGCCTGGAGCCTGTTTCAGATTCTGTGTCTCCCTCGCTTTCTGCCCCTCCCCCGCTCGTGCTCCGTCTCTCAAAAATAAAAACATTAAAAACAAAACGCTTAGCAGAAAACAGAGAAGAAATTCTTTGAGGGCTTTGTGCTAGGCAAAGATTTCTTGGATACCACACAGGAAAAAATAAAATTGGATACAACACACAAGAGAAAAGGGATAAATTGGATTTCATCAAATTTGAGAAAAACCTATTCTTTGAAAGACACGGTTACAAAAATGGAAAGACAAGCCACAGACCGGGAAAAAATATTTGCAAATCACATATATCCAGAATATGAAGAACTCTGAAAGCTCAGCACTAAGAAAACACAGAGCTCCCCACCAAAATGGGCAAAGGCACTTCACCAAAGAATATATGTGGCTAGCAAATAAGCATATAAAAAGATGTCCGGGGGCGCCTGGGTGGCTTAGTCGGTTAAGCGTCCGACTTCAGCTCAGGTCACGATCTCGCGGTCCGTGAGTTCGAGCCCCGCGTCGGGCTCGGGGCTGATGGCTCAGAGCCTGGAGCCTGCTTCTGATTCTGTGGCTCCCTCCTCTCTCTCTGCCCCTCCCCCGTTCATGCTCTGTCTCTCTCTGTCTCAAAAATAAATAAAAAACATTAAAAAAAATTAAAAAAAAAAAAAAAAGATGTCCGACTGGGGTGCCTGGATGTCTCAGTCAGTTAAGCGACTGATTAAGACTGACTTTGGCTCAGGTCGTGATCTTGTGGTCCATGAGTTCAAGCCCCCATAGGAGCCTGGGGCCTGCTTCAGATTGTGTCTCCCTCTCTCTCTGCCCCGTCTCCTGCTTGTACTTTCTCTCTTACTCACTCACTCACTCACTTACTCAATAAATAAATAAATACACATTAAAAAAATAAAAAGATGTGGGTCGCCTGGGTGGCGCAGTCAGTTAAGCGTCCGACTTCAGCCAGGTCACGATCTCGCGGTCCGTGAGTTCGAGCCCCGCGTCGGGCTCTGGCCTGATGGCTCAGAGCCTGGAGCCTGTTTCCGATTCTGTCTCCCTCTCTCTCTGCCCCTCCCCCGTTCATGCTCTGTCTCTGTCTGTCCCAAAAATAAATAAACGTTGAAAAAAAAAAAAGTTTAAAAAAAATAAAAAGATGTTCAACATCATTAGTCCTTATTAAAACACAAAGGAAAACCACAAGAAGATACTGCTACGCACGTATGGTTATGGCTAAGATCTTGCCAAGTGTTGGTGAAGACATGAAGCCACCAAAGGCCTTTCTTACGTTGCTGGTGCAAATGTCAAGTGCACAACCATTTTGGAAAAACAGTTTAGCAGTTTCTCATAAAGTTAAACCTAAAGTTAAACCCACTCCTTCCACTCCCAGATGCTCAAGAGAAACGAAAGCATTTGCTGTATACAAATTTGCACACAAATGTTCATTCCTGCTTTATTTATAATCGCCCAAGGTGGACATAACTCAAATGTCCCGAATCGACAGGTAAATGGATAAATAAAATGCCCCAAATCGACAGGTAAATGTATCCCTGCAACGAAATGGATATATACCCTCAGCAATAAAACGAATAAACTAGATATGCAACCACATGGTTGAATCTCAAAATAATTATGCTGAGTGAAAGAAGACAGACAAAAAATAGTACATACTGTGTGAGTCTATTCATATAAGACTCTAGAAAATGAAACCAATCTAGAGTGACAGAGAGCAGATCAGAGGTTGCTTCGGCACAGGGTGGGGCAGGGAGCCGAGGGAAGGAGAAATTATGAGTCACCAGGAAACTTTTGAGGGTGATGCTCATTATCTTGATAGTGGTGATGATTTCATGGGTGTGTACATATGCCAAAACTTATCAAAGCTGCTCACGTTAAATGCGTGCAGTTTATTATCTGCCAATTACACCTCAATAGAGACGTTAGGAAAAAAATCCCAGATGGAAAGTGTGGGAAGGAAGAGGTGATAGTGAACAAAGAAATTGGCAAATGTGTGCGTGAGTCTAAATAAGTAGTGATTACTTAATAAACATTAAAAAAGATAAAAATTATAAGATAGGTTGAAAACGTTGGATTTTGTATTGGTTGGAAGAAAGAAGGTGAGGCATTTTTATTCAACTCTTGATTTTAAGTGTGTGCTGTGCAGTTAACTTCCACACTAGCTGAGGGAACAAAGAAAAGGGATTTAAAAAAATCAACTCAAAGATGTGAAATAAGAAAAGTGAGGAAAAGGAAAAACGTGTGGTAATGAAAGTGATGGGAAAGCAGGCAAGAGTAGCTTAATGCAGCTTCTTACAAATGCCTGTGGGGGGTGGGTGTTGGCTCAGTCGGTTAAGTGTCAGGCTCTTGATTTCAGCCCAGGTCATGATCTCACAGTTTCCTGGGTTCGAGCCCTGCATCAGGCTCTGCGCTGACAATGCGGGCCCTGCTTGGGATCCTCTCTCTCTCTCCCTCTCTCTCTGCCCCTCCCCTGCTCACACCGTCTCTGTCTCTCTCGAAAATAAATAAATAAACTTAAAACAATTAAAAAATAAAAATGTTTATGGGAATCAAAGAAGGCTTCCTGGAGGAGGGGACACTTATTTAAGATGGTTTTAGAGAATGAGCAGAAGGTACCCACCTAGAGAAGGCAGGGATATGATAATAAATACAGGGGGTTGTTGGGGTGCCTGGGTGGCTCAGTCAGTTAAGCTTCTGACTTTGGCTTGGGTCATGATCTCGAGGTCTGTGAGTTCAAGCCCCACGTCGGGCTCTGCGCTGACAGCTTGGAGCCTGGAGCCTGCTTCGGATTCTGGGTCTCCTTCTCTCTCTGACCCTCGCCTGTTCACACTCTGTCTCTCTCTCTCTCTCTCTCTCTCTCTCAAAAATAAACCTTCAAAAAAATTTTTTTTAAATAAAGCGGGTTGCATAAACAAATGTACAGGGAGATAAAAAGACATGTTAAGTCACCACAAGGGATGTGACCCTAGTGGAGGGCTGGAGGGGAGGGATGGGAGGCTGCTGGTGGAAGTTGGAACCACATCACTGAGGGCCTTGAATGAGAGCAGTGGAGACCCGCAGAAGCTTTTCCAACCAGAGGGACGGGGAGTGGTGTTTTGGAAGCATCCCTTGAGGGCCGTGTAGAGGATGGGTCAGTGAATCACTACTGGAGACAGGGAGACCCATGGGGAGGGTTGAGGGGAGGCCATGGGGCCCCAGAGAGGAGGCCTCTCCCCATTCCCCTGCAACTCAGCTTCCTGGTCAGCATCGGTGAAGGCCCTGTGACAAAGCTGCAACTTCTTGGCTCAGCGATGAGGAAACTGAGTCAGAGAGATCTGTTGTCACAGCAAATCGGTGGCGGCACCGCGTCTGTGGAAACATGCTGTTTAAAAGTGACCTCACTTCTGACCTTCGGATCCACCTTATGAAGCGAAAGCAGCAAGGAACGAGCCCTGGCCTCGGGTCTGAAGGCCTGGGTTCCGGTGCCTGATGCAGCATCGGCTTGCTGTGTAACCTTGGCCAAGTCCCTAGCCCTCTCTGAGCTGCCATCTACTACTCCCTACCTCTTGCCGCAAAGTGAGGGTGTTAGCCGATCAGGTCCTTCCGCCTCTGACGGGCCAGGACTAGCTCCAGACAACTGCACCGTGGGTCAGCAGATCCGGCCGAGCTCTTTGTGTCCCCTTCAATGTCCCAGCCCCCTAGCATGCCCTCCTAGTGGTGTCATCCCTGCCTCCCCAGCACTGGGCTCCACCACCTGGGGAAGCAAGACCCTCTGATTGCTTTCTTCCCTCAAAATGAAAACCGCTTTAGGGGCGCCTGGGTGGCTCAGGTCACGATCTCATGGCTCATGTGTTTGAGCCCCGTGTTGGGTTCTGTGCTGACAGTTCAGAGCCTGGGGCCTGCTTCAGATTCTGTGTCTCCCTCCCTCTGCCCCTCCCCTGCTTGTCTCTCTGTCTCTCTGTCTCTCTCTGTCTCTCAAAAATAAACATTAAAAAAAATAAAAACAGGGGCACCTGCGTGGCTCAGTCGGTTGGGCGTCCGACTTTGGCCCAGGTCATGATCTCACGGTTCCAGCCCCGCGTCGGGCTCTGTGCTGACAGCTGAGAACCTGGAGACTGCTTCAGAGTCTGTGTCTCCCTCTCTCTCTGCCCCTCCCCCACTCTCACTCTATCTGTCTCTCTCTCAAAAATAAATAAACATAAATTAAACATTTTTAAAAAATAAATAGGGGCGCCTGGGTGGCTCAGTCGGTTAAGCGTCCGACTTCAGCTCAGGTCACCATCTCGCGGTCCGTGAGTTCAAGCCCCGCGTCGGGCCCTGGGCTGACGGCTCAGAGCCTGGAGCCTGCTTCCGATTCTGTGTCTCCCTCTCTCTCTGCCCCTCCCCCGTTCACACTCTGTCTCTCTCTGTCTCAAAAATAAATAAACGTTAAAAAAAATTAAAAAAAAATAAATAAAAACAGCTTTATTGATCTTGTTATAGAAATAACATGGGCTTATTGTTAACATTTAAACTGTAACAGTAAGTTAGGAGAAAGTAAAATTCCAGTTTAATACTATTATGCAAAAGTAGCTACCATTAAGATTTTAGCAGTAGTCTTCAAGATAAATCCCTATGTTCTCGAGCACGTGCACACACACACACACACACTTCAGACACCCTCACACTTTGTGTAGGTGGGATCATAGTATTTTAACTGTGCTGCAATCTGTTTTTCACTCAGTGATATGTCATGAATATCTATGTAAAAAATATTTACTTTGTTATTTAAAAAAATCTTGATTTGGGGAGGCACCTGGGTGGCTCAGTCGGTCAAGTGCCCAACTCTTGATTTTGGTTCAGGTCATGATCTCACGGTTCGTGAGTTCCGTCCCCAAGCTGGGCTCTGGGCTGGTAGCCCAGAGCCCGCTTGGCATCCTCTCGCTCTTCCTCTCTCTCCCCCTCTCTTCCTCTCTCAAAATAAATAAATAAATAAATAAACCTTTTAAATAGAATCTTGATATTAATTACATACTCACATGCAAATATACCGTTTACACAAGTGTGTGAATGTGGTCAGCATGCACATGACCAAACCTACCTCTTTATTTTTAGTGGCTTCCTGTTTTCCTCTATAAGAGAATGAACCATAAACACCGCTGAAACGAGCATCTTTAAACCTAGATCCTTTTGCATTTTTAGGGTAAATTTCCAGATGTGAAATTGTTGGGTCAAAAATGTGAACAGGAAAATGTTTTTTTAAATCATTTTTTTAATGTTTATTTATTTTTGAGAGAGAGAAAGAGCATGAGTGGGGGAGGGGCAGAGAGAGAGGGAGACACAGAATCCTAAGGAGCCGACATGGGGCTCGAACTCACGAACTGCGAGATCATGACCTGAGCTGAAGTCAGACACTTAACCAACTGAGCCACCCAGCCGCCCCAAAAATGTTTTTTATACACAGTCCAACTATCCTCCAAAAAGTTTATACCACTTCTCACTTCTACCAAATATGAGTGCCCATGTCTCCAAACTTTTGCTAACAGAGTTCATTCACAATTTCTAACCTAAAAGAGGGACATGTCACCTCATTCGTTCTCATTTCCATTTCTTTGTTTTTTTGTTTTTTTTTTAAATTTTTTTTTCAACGTTTATTTATTTTTGGGACAGAGAGAGACAGAGCATGAACGGGGGAGGGGCAGAGAGAGAGGGAGACACAGAATCTGAAACAGGCTCCAGGCTCCGAGCCGTCAGCCCAGAGCCTGACGCGGGGCTCGAACTCACGGACCGCGAGATCTTGACCTGGCTGAAGTCGGACGCTTAACCGACTGCGCCACCCAGGTGCCCCATTTCTTTGGTTTTTAATGAGGTTAACCATCTGATTATTGGCTATTTGAAAGCTTCCTTTTGTGAAATGGCCTGTTTGCATCCTGTGTCTACTTATCTTTTGGGTACGTTTGTTTCTTACTGCATTTATTTAATTGTATTTTATTTTTGAGAAAAAGACAGAGAGAGCAAGCAGGGGAGGGGCAGAGAGAGAGAGAGAGAGAGAGAGAGAGAGAGGGAGGGAGAGAGAATCCCAAGCAGGCTCTGCATTGTCAACACGGATCCCAATGGGGGCCTTGAACTCATGAATTGTGAGATCATGACCTGAGCCAAAACCAAGAGTTGGATGCTTAACCGATTGAGCCACCCAGGCGCCCCTTCTTATTGGTTTTTAAGAGCTCTTTGTATATTAGGGATTTAACCTCAGACCACCTGGTTTCTCAGGGTGGGGGGTATTGGGCAATGTAGTCCCCTGTGAAATCAGATTCCCAAGAGACTGGAGCAGTTCTGCCTCTGGTCAGTGGAGGGCAGCAGTGGGCAAGATTCACTTTATGGCAGGACACAGGCCTGTCAGGAGCTGGACCAACATTCGCACACATCCTGCAAAGACCCTTCAAGACAGCTTCTCGGGAAACCGTTTGGTTCACTGACTCTAAGGGCTCCCCAACACAGAATGATTTCCCCCCTGGTCTCTAGAGACAGTTGAACAGTGAAGAGAATCAGGCTCTGAAGTCCGAGTGGAGTTTAATATCCAACTCTGTCACCTCCTGGCTGTAGGTTGGGTTCGGCCCTCCTCAGTTTCCTCAGCTTCCTCATCTGTAAAATGGACCCACCAATACCCACCAGCACAAGACATGGTGAAGGAAAAGCGAACAGAAGAATTATGTAGCCTGGCATAGGTAGGTGTCCCTAACTCCTACCTCCATTCGCTCATTGGCTGACCAGAGGGAAGTGCTGACTTCCCAGAGGCTTCCCTTCCAGAGGGAAGGTGTTACCTTCAAGTTTGCTCCTTCCCAGGCTTGTCCCCATGCTTGACCCCTTCGGTGTCTAAGGAAGATCCCCTTTGGGCTGGCTATGTCGAGGTAGACTGTAGGAGAGGAGATCCATTTTGGGGAGGTTGCTGATGAGGACACACACCAGGGCGTAAGGAAGGACCTGTATGCAGGGGCGACCAGCGAGAAACATTCTGAAAGGGCCAGCACCTGGCGAAGGATGAGAAGCATTGGCTGAGTTTTCTACCTGAGGGTCTTCGTGGACGGCCAGGGCAGGGACAGGAGGAAAGTTCTGCTAACACTGGGCTCAGTTTGAGGTGCTAGGGGGACTTCCAGGACCCTCCCAGCAGTGGGAAATCACGGCTGTAGACGTGACCTCTCCCCTCCTCCCTGCCCCCCTCACCCCCACTCAGCACAACCTGGGTCCAGAGCTGCTCTAGACCTAAATCAGGCAAAGAAAGGAGATTGTCTTCTTCCTTGTTTCCTCTCTGATCTCCCCTCTTGCCACTCAGTTCCCCCTAGTTCCGGATCTGGAGAGGGGGAAAGGGGAAGATTGATTTTCCACTCAGGGCTCCTACCCCTCCCTTAAGCTAGGAGCAAGGCACCGCCTAAGAGGCCCCTGGCTCAGGAGGGGAAAACAGAAAAATGGGTTTCTGATGGGCATGACTATGGCCTGGAGGCAGGATGAATCATCCAAGTCAGCAGGCAGACTGGGCACTGAGCAGAAGGTGAGGGCTGGGCCCAGGCCCCCAGGTTGTAAGCTTAGTGGGGAGGTGCGGTGGGCAGGTTAAGAGGGAGTGAGGTCCCGGGTCTCCCCTGGGGGAAGAGAGTCAGGGGGAGGAAGGGTGTCTGAATTTCCTTCCGTAACCAACCTGGCCCCACAGCTAAGACAGGATTACAGACTTTGATTCCTTTGTCTATTACTGACAATGGCAATAACAGCTCCCTTTATAGACTGCTTACTCTACCACCAACCTCCCGTTAAACTCTTTACAAGCATTACTCTATTTAATCCTCACTTACCTTATTGTCAATCTCCATTTTACAGATGAGGTCATGGAAGCTCAAAGAAGTTAAACCACTTGCCCCAGGTCACACTGAGGAGTCAGGGAGTCAGGGCAGAGCCCCCAGAGGCGAAGAGCTCCCCTCCCTGTTCTCTCTCACCCCCCAGTTGTGGTTGGACCAGGTCCTGCACCCAGAAAGACCCTTGGTTTCCTTCCTGGCATCCCAGACATACCTAGAATCCTCGGAGCCATAATCAAGGTGAAGATGTCCAGCGGGTGACAGGTACATTCATCCACCGATGGGTCACTATAGGCACAGTCTCCCTAACGCCAAAGGATTCTGAGCATGTTTAAAAAAAATTTTTTTTAAGTTTATTTATTTATTTGGAAAGAGACAGAGACTGTGTGAGTGGGGGAGGGGCAGAGAGAGAGAGAGAGAGAGGAGAGACAGAATCCCAAGCAGGCCCAGGGCTACCGGAGCCTCAGGTGGGTCTCGAACTCACAAAACCATGAGATCACGACCTGAGCCGAAACCAAGAGTCAGACGCTTAACTGACCGAGCCACTCAGGCGCCCCTGAGCACGTTTGTAAAATCTGTGAGTTTTGTGGGGAGGAAAGGAATGAAGCTACCTGATGATGTTTGGTGGGGAATGTGGTGGGGGCCCCACCAGATTGGCAGAGCCAGGGTCAGCTGAAGGAGGGTGCTGGGGGCTCTTTGGGGTTCCTTAAAGCTGTGCTGTTATGTGGTTCTGTGCAAAAGGGACAGGGGCACGCATATTCGGGGGGGATGGGTCTGCTGGCAGTCAGCCCCTACTGTGTGCAGGGCAGGGGGCCTGGTGCTCCCCTCCTATCCAGCCCGAGGTAGGCAGTGGGTGGTGGGCATGACTTCCAGAATCTTATCAATCCCTCAGGAATGTGTGTGGCTTTGGTAAACCCCAGCCGCAGGCAGAGGAGTGGGGTACAGGCCAGGGCCCGTCCTTCCTGACTGTGGGTGGGGAACCTGGGGACGGTCCTCCCCAGGCAGGCTTGGGCCGAGGCCAGGTTTGGGGTGGGGCTGGCCAAGGAAACCACGCAAGTGTCAGGCATTCCTGCCCCCTGCCCCATGCTGGCTTCCCCCTGCTGCCAGGCTGCTCTCCATCTTCACACCTCCCCACCCATTTCTTCAAGATCTAACCCAGGAAGGTGCAACAACCTTTGTAATATCCTCATTTATGAACATGTAGAGAATCAGAGCTGCACCAGGCATTTCTCTTCAAGATCCTATTTAATCCTCATATGCTACCCAGTTATACATTTCTAATCACTGGTTTATAGATGAGGAAAAGTGAAGTGATTTGTCTAAGGCCACACAGCTACTAAATGTCGGAGCCTGGCAGGATCCAGGTGTCTGACTCCAAAGTTAATTCATTTTTCGTTTCACTAAGCTAGGGGTTCGGAGGGAAGAAGATCTGATCCGACCCATAAGGGGTGTCCAGGCTGTTCCCAGGGGGATAGAAAGATAGGTAGATAATCTCACACAGCACGAGAGACGAAGCAGGAGACAGCAGTGACAGGAGCACTGGCTGCAGGATGGCTGTCTTTTCTCCTGCTGTAGACACTTTCTCTGGTGATGCAATCACATCAGGTCAAATCACCCCAGCAAAGGAGGAGGAGAAGAGGCAGGGGAGGAGGGGGCGAGGGGGAGGCGGAAGAGGAGGGAAAGAGAGATCGAAACATGTGTGTGTGTTTTGATGGCAGAGGACCTGGACCCAGCCGTCCATGAGCCTGTATTTCCCCAAAGAGTCCGCCAACAATCTCCCTTTTTAGCTTGAGCCAGTTAGACACTTGCAACCAAAAGACATCGAGTCAATGCCACTTGCGTGGCGTGTAAAAGGCTTCAAAATGAACTCAACTTTTATCTCCCAAACTTACGCCTTTCCATGCTTCTCCATCTTGCTATATGGCTCCACCATCCACCCAATTGTCCAAGCCCTCCTCACCCCATGTCTAACCCAGCAAAAGCCCAATCAATCCTACCTCCCAAATATATCTCAAACTATCGATTTCTCTCCCTTTGCACTGCCACCTTAGTCCAGGCCATCATCACCTCTCACCAGGGTTTCTGCATATAGTCTTATCAATGGTCTCTCTGCTTCAATTCTTGCCCCCCCCTTGAATATTTCTCCACATAGCAGCCAAATAATCTTTCAAAAATGTGAACCAGACCATGTCACTCTTGCATAAAATTCTTCAATAATGTCCTGCTGCACTTGGAATGAAATTTACACTCTTTGCCAGGGCTTCTAATACCTGACCCTTATCTACCTTGTAATGCCATTCTGTCTCCTCTCCATTCCACAAAGCTGCCAAGCTCACTTCCCCTTTAGGGCACTTGTGTTTGCTGCTTACTCTGTCTGGAAGAATCCATAGCTTCCCGTGGCTGTCTGCTTCTCGTCATTCACATCAGGCCTCAAGTGTTATCTCTCACAGAGGTCTTCCTTGAACGCTCTAGGCTAAGCCGCATCTATCTCTCACTCCCAACCCAAATTACTCTCTGTTCTGTCATTCTAGTTAATAATGTAGTTTGTAATTTTGAGCCAATCAGAAATAGACCAGCCATCTTAAATACTGGAAACCAGCTCAATCTCTGATTGCATTAAAGTGATCTGCCTCTACTCCCCATCAAACTAAATGTATAGGGGCACCTGGGTGGCTTAGTTGGTTGAATTGAGTGTCCAGCTTTGGCTCAGGTCATGATCTTGAGGTTCATGAGTTCGAGGCCCACATCAGGCTTGCTGCTGTCAGCGAGGAGACTGCTTTGGATCCTCTGTCCCCCCTGCTCTCTCTCCCCTCCCCTGCTTGCTCTCTCTTACACACACACATACACACACACACACACACACACACACAAAGTAAAGGTATATCCTTTCTTGAGGAAGGGAACATGAGCCAGAGCCTCGAATTTTCTCTACATTTCTCATCCACAATGTCAAAATTTAATCAAAAATTAGCAAATATTCACGGAGACAAGCATTGACCAAAAAAAAAAGTCAAGAGAAAACGTATACAAATATATGACAATAATGCTATTGGCATCAGCAGATTTCTCAATAAGTGATTAATACGATCAATAAATTAAACGAAAAGATGCAGCATTTTGGCAGAGAACTAGAAACTATGAAAATTATTTAAAGGAAACTCTATAACTTAAAAATATAAAAATTGAAATTAAGAACCCAATAGATGGGTTTGATAGCAGATTGGATGCAACGCAGGAGACAATTGGTGGGTTGGAAATAATCCAAAAGAAAACCATCCATACCAATGTAAGGAGAGATTAAAGGATGAAAAAATCAGAAAAGAATACAAGAGACAAATGAAACACAGTGAAGACGTTCAAATAATGTGTAATCGGAATCTCAGAGGGAAAGAGAGAGAAAATAGAGCAGACACAGTATTCAAAGAGATGATATTTGAGAAGTTCCCAAACCAAAGAAAGACATCAAGTCACAGGATGTGTGAAGCACTATGAGCCCTAGGCAGAATTAATACAAAGAACACCAAATTCAGACACATAATAGCAAAACTTCTGAAAACCAAAGACAAAGAGAAAATTTTAAAAGAAGCCAGAGGGAGAAAAAAAAAGATAAATTATCTTCACAGAATATACAATAAGGCTGACAGCAACTTCTACACAGAAGCAGTGATAGGAGCACCGAAAAAGCCATAGAAGTAATAGAAGCTGGCAGACGATGGAAAGAATGATAATCTCAAATGCCAGAATTTTGTATTCATCACTATGCCCTTTACTTCATCTTCTCTTTCTTTCGCTTCTTTAGTTCCAGCCGTACTGGCTTCTCTGTCATTCCTTGTACATTCCAGACGTAGGCACACCACTGGCTCTTTGCACTGGCTGTTTCCTCTGCTTGATTCATTTTTCTCTTAGATATTCACATAGCTATTTCCTTCATCACTTTCAAGTATCTTCTCAAATGCCACCCTTTCACTGAGGTCCTATTTAAAATTGTATCCACTTCTGATCTCCATTCCCTGAGTTCTTTTTCACCAGACGTTACTACCTTCTGACATATCACATGCTTTATTTATTTATGATTGGGCTTTACAAAATTTTTGGTCTTCCTTGACTTCAATGAATTTAAGAGACTGGTTCAATTAAAAATACGTATTTAAAATAACTCTGGCTGTCTTTATCAGGACAGTTATTAAGGGTATTTAATATGCCATGACGTCAGAGACAGCAGTCCCCCTTGGTTCATCAATTCCCTTGTTTACCCTTATTTTGATTTTCCCCTCCTTTTATTGTAAAATAAGTCTAATCCTCTCTGAAAGTACATGGGAGATAGATAGATAGAATCTGATATATGTTTGAGGATGAATATTTTCAGTTGCAAGTTATAGGAAACCCAACCACGAGTGGCCTGAGGAATATTTATCGTCTCACATAAGAAGTCATCCAGAGGGAGGGCATCTCCAGTGATAGCTCAATGCTGACATCAATTTGCTTTCAATTTTCACATTTTATCACACTCACAGGCCGATTGCTGTGTGGTTTCATAAGAAGACATGATGATAATATCTTACTAAAGGCGGATAGCTTCTTTTTTGCACCTCTTGTTTAAGGGCTAAGAAACTCACTTTTTGCAGCACTCCAAGTAGACCTCTTCTTGTCTCATTCACCAGGACTGCATCACTGGGCCATTCCAAAACCACTTATAGGAGAGGACAATGGATGATTGTGATTGGCTTAGACTGATCATGATTTGTCTGTGGCAGTGGAAGGGTCCAGATCTAGGAGGCAGATGGCTTCTTAATGCTTGACCAAAATCAAGGTTCTGTTACTAGGAAAATGAGTGCTGTTGAGTGGGCTCTTTTAGGCTCTTTTACACGGCATCTCTTGGGTTATCATTCTGAAAGTCACTTCACACTCTTGAGCTCACTAATCCTTACCCATCCAGGGGCGTTTAATCATCCTATTTTGCAGATGAAACTCAGCGATGTTGGATAACTTGCTGAAGGTCATAGAGCTAAGACATGTTAGATCCTGTTTGGGACCCACCATCCCCGGATGTCCTGCTTATGGATCCGTGGTGGTTTAAAAAAAAAAACAAAAACAAAAAACAAAAAACTGGCTGCCGGGGCACCTGGGTGGCTCAGGCAGTTAAGTGTCTGACTCTTGATTTCAGTTCCAGTCATGATCTTGTGGTTCATGAGTTCAACCCCCATGTCAGGCTCTGCGCTGACAGCGTGGAGCCTGCTTGGGATTCTCTCTCTCCCTCTCTCTCTGTCCCTCCCCCCCCCCCGCCCCCCGGCACGTGTGCACTCTTTCTCTCTCAAAATAAATAAATAAACTTGAAAAAAAAAACCCTGGCTGCAAAACTTGTACCTGAATGTTCATAGTAGCAGTATACAAAGAGTCAAAAGGTAGAAACAACCTAAATGTCCACCAACTGGTGAATGAATAACCAAAATGTGGCACATCCATACAATTACATAGTATTTGGTCTTTTCAAGGAGTGAAGTTCTGATACGTGCTTCAACATGGATGAACCTGGAAAACATTATGCTAAATAAAAGAAACTAGTCACAAAAGACTACGTACATGATTGCATTTATATGAAGCATGCAGAAGAAGCAAATCTATGGAGACAGAAAGTACATTAGAGTTTTTCAGACTGGACAGAGGGCTGGGGACAGTGATCACTAAAGGGTTTCTTTTGGGGACAATGAAAATGTTCTAAAATTGATTACGGTGACAGATTGCACAACTTGGTGAAAATACTAAAAACCATTGAATCATATACTTAAAATGAGTGTTATCATATGCTACGTAAATTATATCTCCATAAAACTTACCAAAAAAAATGGCTGTAAATGGCATAAACAGTGCTGCTAATGGAAAGCTGGGTCTATGTCCCCTCCCCTTGAATCTGAATGGGCTTGCGGCTGCTTTGACCAATGGAATATGATGGAAGTGACAATATGTGACTTCTGAGCCTGGGCTTTTTAGCAGCTTCTGCCTGGCTCTCTCTAGACACTGGTTCTTGGGACCTTCTCGCTCAGAGCTCAATGCTGTTAAGAAGCCCAAGTCACACTGAAAGGCCACGTCTAAGCACTCTGGGTGGCATTCCCAGGTAAGCCGAGCCTTCAGCCATTCAAGACCAGGAGCCAGACATGTGAGTGAAGGAGCCTCCAGATGATTCCAGTCTCCAGCCATCATAGTCTCCCGCTTGAGGCCTCAGACATCATAGAGCAGAAACGAACCATTTCCATCGTGCCCTGTCCGAATTCCTGACCCCCAGAATGCATTTGCATAATAAAAAAATGTTGTTTCATGCTACCAGTTTGGAGTGACTTGTTATGCAGCAATAGATGATCAGAGCCACCTTCCTACTCCCAGCTGTACAACCCTTATCTCTGTTCCGTCTGTTCCTCCAGGTCTCGTAGTCCTTTATCCAGGTGCCCTGGAGAGACAGATGGTCCTTAGAACCGAGAAGGGCAGAGTCTTTCTTTTCTCCCCTCACCCCTGAGGGTGTTTCCCTCAATTACACAGGGTTGAAGATTTCACCTGCAGGTTCAAATTCCTGTTTTAATCCGTGGAACACCTGCATTGACACCTGTTTGCCCTGACTCTGGGAATTGGGAGAAGGGCTTATGGTGTGTAGAGATTTGCTTTTCATTTACATAAATTTGCTGGGACCTCAGTTACCTCTGTCTCTCCCTTGCCCACACCTCTCTCTGGGCTCTCGGTCTCCAGACCCGACTGCCTCCCAAGCCACTCCCTGCCACTCTGCGACGTCCAACAGCACCTCGAACTCTTGTGTCCACAAGTGAACCCTTTACCTTCCCTTCCAAACCATGTCCCCCTCTGTGATACTCACTCCTGGGCCTTCTCATTCAGTTCTTGGGCCTCAAATGCCACCTGTCCACTGATGACTCCCGACGTTTTGTCTTCAGCCCGGACCTCTTCTCTGAACGTCTTTCTGGCATGCCCACCTGTCTACTTGACATCCACATGGGCATGTGAAAGGTATCTCGAACCTAACACAGCCAGCTTGGACTCCTGGTTGCCTTCCACACGTCTGGCTCTCGGGCGGCCTTCCCCTTCTCAGAAATGTCGACTCTTCTACTGGCACAGGCCACAGATTTTGGACCCACTCGCGACCTCTCTTGCTGTTCCCTTGCTGACTCCTCCCTTCAAAGCACATTCGGAACCCAACACTGAACGTGCTCAGTGTGTCCCTGCCTCTCCGAAACCACTGTTATCCATCCCCTGGGTTGTTGCAAAGGCCTCCCAACCGGTACCCCGCTTTCAACTTTGCCCCTGTCTATTTCCCACACAGCAGCCTCCGTGATCCTTTTAAAACGGACGTCAAGCCGGCCACTTGCTTGAAACCTCCCCCGGGTTCCTGTCTCACTCAGAGTAACAGTCCAAGTCCTGACAATGGCCGACTTCGTTTGGCCTCCCTGCCTCCCTGATCCCCTCCGCTGCTGTTTCCCTCCCTCCCCCTCTCCAGCCACCACGACACCCGAGATGCTCTTGTCACAAAGCCTTTGGGACGGCTATTCTTTGCGCAAGGAATGGGTTTTTTTTTTTTTAATTTTTTTTCAACGTTTATTTATTTTTGGGACAGAGAGAGACAGAGCATGAACGGGGGAGGGGCAGAGAGAGGGAGACACAGAATCTGAAACAGGCTCCAGGCTCTGAGCCATCAGCCCAGAGCCCGACGCGGGGCTCGAACTCACGGACCGCGAGATCGTGACCTGGCTGAAGTCGGACGCTTAACCGACTGCGCCACCCAGGCGCCCCAGGAATGGTTTTGCTCAAGATACACACAGGGCTTCTTCTCTCATTTCCTTCCAACTTTGCTCAAATGTTTCCAAAGAGGGGGGAGGCTGTCTGTAGTGCCCTCCACACCACTCTGGCACTCGCTACCCCCTCATCTGGCTCTGCTTTTCTCTAGGACGCTTAACATCTGACTCCTCATGTGCGAACTTGTTTATTATCTGTCTCTTTCCAGTCGAAAGGAAGCTCTATGAGCTTAGGGATTTACTTGCCCCATGCTATCCTGGTTCCTAAAACAGCTCCGGGGACCCGTCGTCTGTGGAATGAAGGAATGGATCCTGCACACGTGTTCAGTTAGTCACAAAGTCATCGCTCTTTTTTTTTTTTTTTTTTAAGTTTATTTATTTACTTAGGGAGAGAGAGAGAGAGAAAGAGAGAGAGCTGGTGGGGAGGGGCGGATAGAGGGAGAGAGAGAATCCCAAGCAGGCTCCACACTGTCAGCGCAGAGACTGACACGGCGTTCGAACTCACAAACTGTGAGATCGTGACCTGAACTGAAATCAAGAGTAGGATGCTTAACCATCTGAGCCACCCAGGCACCCCTCACAAAGTCATTTCTACGCTTGTCTGTACCTCCTGCCTCCTTCACCAACTGCCCCCCCCCCAAGTCGATGCCCTGGTTCACACCTCGCCTTCTCGCCCCCCTCTCATATTCCTACCATTTAGGGACAAACACGATTTACGCTTTGAAGTGTTTTCCTGCTGGCCTTTTCTCCTGTGCACAAGCTATTATGTTTTCTTACGTATAGCTGTGCTTCTACTGACTCTCCAGATTAGCGCTCTACTTTGAAAAAATCCTACAAGCATAGCAGCTAATGTGCCAGTTTACTGTGTAACATACATCAGGCCGTTTAACCTTCCTGTGCCTCAGTTTCCTCACCTGTAAAATGGGAATGATATTAATGCCTACCTGCCTCACTGGTAGGCTGTGAGGATTAAATCTGGGAAGTGAACCTGCTAGGTGCTCGGCAAGTGTTGGCTATTCCTCTATCTGGTGCTGAGTGCTCACGCTGTACCGGGCGCCGTTCCGAAGAAGACAAGACGACGCATTACAGGCTGCGCTAACTCCTGTAGTCCTCACCGCCTCCCCCTGAGGTGGGTGTGGTTATAGTTTACCACGGTAAGCTACAGAAGCTTCAGTGGTCTTACAAAGGGAAGGGAAAGCAGAGCTGGCGAAGGCTCCCTCCAGCTTACGGGAGTCCAAGGCTCCCACCATCTCGGGGATACGTAATATTAAAAACAATAGCTGGTGTTCCCCAAGCACTCACCGTCCACTGGGCCCGGTGCTAAGTGTTTGCACGCGCAGGCATTTCTCCCACAGCGCCCAGTTTTCATAACCAGAACTGCGCAGAGCTTGATGGATCAATTAGGAAACACAATTTGCATCCGGCAGCTCGCGATTGGTTAGACACAAACTGCAAGCTGGAAGCAGTCTGGAAGCCTGCGGCAGCTGGCTGGCTCTTGCTTTGTTTATCCTAACAATGGTTGCTGCTCAAGGTGTGTTGCTGCTAGAAATGGAACGGCCGGTACTCCGGAGGAAAATCTAGATGTAATCAAGCCCAGGGATGCTTAACATTCGTAGCTGTGCGGGTAGCGCCGTTATTTGTTATTAAAATATCAGCAAGAAAAATGACTTTGCCGTTGCTAGACTGAAGATCGCTAACCCGACCACGTTTTCACATGTGCTTTCGTGATGAAGTTCAAAACAACAACACAACAATAATAATAGCCCTCGCTTACATTTCTCGAGCTTACCCTACGTCAGGCCTGGGCTGAGAGCTCTTTATATGTCGTCTGTGTAATTTTTACAACACCTCTGTTTGTTGCTGGCTCCGTTTTGCAGATGGGGAAACCAAGACACAAAGAGATGATGCCATTGTTCAAGGTCACGCAGCTAGAAGAGGGCAGAGCCGGGCTCCCAACACAGGCACTCTGGCTTGAGCCGGAAATTTCGGCCCCTCCGCTGTACTGGATTGTTGATGGCGTAAGGTTTCTTAGTTACTGTATGATGGATGGTCCGAGAGGCCACGTTGTTTCATTTAGTTATCCTACCAATCCCCGGGGGCGGTTACCATGATTTTTGCTGTTTCCCAATGAGAGTAAGGCACAGAGATGTCAAGTAAACTGCCTTTGAAGAGTCACACAGCCAGTAAGTGGCCCAGCCTGGGTTCAAAACGACACCTACCAAATCCAAAGTCCTCAACCCACCTTGCCTGGGTCGTCTCCCTGCTGTTTCCTCTTACAGCATCAGTGACTGTCAGTCCATGACCGATTCTGGCCATCACTTCACACACACCTGTGTGGTTATTTCATGGTCTCCTCAGCTAGGGGACAAGCTCTGTAAGGGACCGTGCCCTCAAAGAGCTTGCCCTCACAGGGTCCCTCAGTGAGTTTTGCTCATTGTTTGTCCCCATTACAAAACAGGTGCTCAATGAATATTTGTGGATTGTTAAGTGCTTCTGCCAGAGGCACTGAGCTGCAACCAAGAGACGCAGGGTACATAGCTCAGTTCCCCCAGCCCTACTGAGGCAGTTTCTAAGGCTCAGGGCGTTGGGCTCTGTCTATCCTGATCTCAGGGGTCATAGATTGATCTTGGCACCTGAATCTAAGCAGGTAGGGAAATGGAGTTAATCTTATCATCCAGAGATTGGACCCAAATAATGCTAATCGTCTGGCCAAATCAAGTCTTCCTTCTTCCTTGCTGGAAAGGCTCGTTTTATTTGGGTCATGCCGCATTGAGGACAAGCACTCAGGGAACAAGCCCCTTCTCAGCCCTGGCTTAGTTAGGCCAATCATGATGATTACGTTCCCTTTGGCAGTATTGGCTTAGTGAAAAGTATGCTATCCAATCCTGGCCAATGGGACCTGAGGGGAAGTCTGATAGGGAAGTTTTCAATAAAAGTTTTCTACCTTTAAAGATGATAGGAAGAAATGCCTTCTTCACTAAACATTGTCATGTCTTTGCATGATGGCAGGCACTGCTGCAGCCATCCTGTGATGATGAGGCAAGACATTACCAACATGGGAAGGAGGCTGACACCTCTTTGAAGACATCATTGAGCCACTGGATTTCCAAACTCTAGAACTTCTCTCCTTTGTTATGTAAGAAAACAAACTTCTTTTTTTTTTTTTAATTTTTTTTTCAACGTTTATTTATTTTTGGGACAGAGAGAGACAGAGCATGAACAGGGGAGGGGCAGAGAGAGAGGGAGACACAGAATCGGAAACAGGCTCCAGGCTCTGAGCCATCAGCCCAGAGCCTGACGCGGGGCTCGAACTCACGGACCGCGAGATCGTGACCTGGCTGAATCGGACGCTTAACCGACTGCGCCACCCAGGCGCCCCAAGAAAACGAACTTCTTATGGATTAAATCGTATCTAGTTGGAGTTTCTGTTCCTTGCTGCTCAAAGTTTCCTTATTGGCACACAGGGAGCCCCTGGCTCCTGTGGCATTTTACTTGTTCAGCTGTATCTGCACATTTTGTTTCCTAATTTGTGGGGTGGTGGAGCCTGGAAACTAACTTTTGGGAGGTTCCTACTACAAATGCATTGTCTCATCTCTTCCACTCAATGGGCATATAAAGTACAGTCTTTTTACGCCCAATTTATGGATAAGGAAACGGAAGTGCGGTCAGGTAAAGTGACTTGTCCAGGGCCACACAGTTCAGCTCCCCATTGCTTATTGGATAAACCCAAACTTCTTACTGTGGCACTCAGTGCCCTTCAGGATCCTTGGTCCCTCCTACCCTTTTCAGCTTCAAACCTCACCATTCCACATTCCCCTCCAGGCTCCAAGCTCTAGTCACATTGCCCTTCCTTCAATTTTCATGCTGTGCCCTTCACCATGTTTCTCCCTCTGCCTGGGACCCATTTCCTTTCGGCCTAACTTTTCACTCTTAAAAAAACAAATTGTTTTAATATTTACTTATTTATTTATTTTGAGAGGGGGAGAGGGAGAGAGAGAACAAGGGAGGGGCAGAGAGAGAGGGAGACAGAGGATCTGAAGCGGGCTCTGTCCTGACAGCAGAGTCTGATGCAGGGCTCAAACTCACGAACCATGAGATCATGACCTGAGCCAAAATTCAGTTGGGTGCTCAACTGACTGAGCCACTCAGGCACCCCTGACTTAGTCTTTTTTTTTTTAATGTTTATATAATTTTGAGAGAGAGAGAGAGAGAGAGAGAGCAGGAGTGTGGGAGGGACAGAGAGAGAGGGAGACACAGAATCTGAAGCAGGCTCCAGGCTCTGAGCTGTCAGCACAGAGCCTGATGTGGGGCTCAAACCCACAAACTGTGAGATCATGACCTGAGCTGGAGTCGGCCGCTTAACCGACTGAGCCACCCAGGTGCCCCGCCCCTGAGTTACTCTTTAAGCCTTGGGTTCACTGTCACATTCTCTCAGAAGGCTTTCTTGATCACCAAAGCTGGCTTTGGTGTGTGCCCTTCCTCTGCACGCCCTCAATGCCCCGTACTTCCCTCACCCATCCCGTCTCACACTTTATTATAATTTCCTGGAGTCACGTCTGTCTTCCCAGGGGACTGAGTTTCAGGAGGTGCAACACGGCAGTGTGGTGCAACGGTCAGCAGCATGGACTCCGGGGGCTTGACTGCCATCTCCATGACTTCCTAGGTGTGGGACCACAGTGCATGGTTTCAGGTCTCTGTGTCTCAATGTGTCTCCCCGTAAGATAGGGATATTCGCTAGGCTCTAGTTCGCATGATTGTTGCAAGGATTCGATGAGATCTTTCGTGTAAAATACGTAGAACGCTGCCTGGCACACGGCGAGGGTGAAGAGATCCTGTCTCGTTTCATTATCTCTGTACCCAAAGCACCCAGCGCCTACCAGACGGTTAGCCAGTGGTGGTAGAACAAATGGATGGAACGGTTGTGGTGGTTAATTTTGCATTAATGTGACTGGGCCCCAGGACGCCCAGATATCTAGTTCGACGTTATTCCTGGGTGTCTGTGAGGGTGTTTCTGGAAGAGATTAGCATGTGAATTGGTAGACTGAGGAAAGTGTCTTGCCCTCCCCAGTGTGGGTGGAATCTGTGCAGGATCTGAATAGAACAAGAAGGTGGAGGAAGGGAAAATTAACAGTCTGCCTGAATGCTTGAACTGGAAATTTGGTCTCTTGCACTCAGCCTGGGACTGACGCCATCAGTTCTCCTGGATCTTGGGCCTTTGGGCTTAGACTTTAACTACACCGTCAGCTTGCGTCCAGCTAATCATGGGACTTCTCAGTCTCCATAATTTCATAGTGAGCCAATTCCTTATAATACATTGCCTACCCATTATCTATCTATCTATCCATCTATCATTGCTTCTGTTCTTCTGGAGAACCCTAGTACAGAGGTGGAACTCAGCTTATCCAGAACGCAACCCCTTGGGCACTGATGTGGCCTGAAGTGAAATGCTGTTGAGGCTCCTGAATCAGAGACACCTGGGTTCAAACGCTAGCTGTGTGACCTTGAGCAACTTACTTCACCTCACTGTGCTCCATTTCCTCATCTGTAAAATGAGGAAACCGATCTCTACCGCGGAGGCTTGTTATGTCTATGAAAGATTCACCTGGCACAGAGCCCGGCATGGAGTAGGGGCTCAAATACCTTCAGCTTCCTTGCCGCCACCCCGTGTGATAATTTTTGCCCGGGGCCACATCAGAAGAAAGGATGTTAGGAAATTGGCATCTGTCCACTTAAAATCTCAAAAGATAAAGTAGTCTTTGTGATTTGAAGACCCATTCCCTGCCCTGTGCTGTCCAGGCCCCTCCCCCACCGTTCCAGGGGCCTTTGAACTTACTCAGCTCTGACAGGAAATGGACCCCCCACAGCAGAGGGATCGGAAGGAGCAGACCCTCCCTGCCTGCTTCCCGCAGAGCTGGAGGAAGCAGAAGGAACACTGAGGCGTGGAGGCAGCCCTGGGTGAGCACAGTGGCCCCCACGCAGGTTCCCCAGTCGCCCACTGGCTACCTGTGCAACCTTGGTGGGGGCCTGCTCCCCTCGAGGCTCCGTTGGACCCATCTGTCCAATGAGGTTGGGTTCCATGACCTCTGAGGTCCCTTCTGGACCAGGCATTCTGGGATGCAGGAAGCGGGACCCCTCGGCTGCTAGGGAGATCAAAGGGTGACTTCCCAGAGGAGGCCTCACAGCTGCCTGCCCTCTGGAGCAGCTCCTGGCTTCCTGCTCCACACGGAGCCTGCTGTGCAACCCTGGGAACTGCGGAGGCCTCAGCCAAGGTCGGACATTGGGTTTCCTCAACCCCCTCATGCTCCCAACCCGTCCTGAGTCATAAGTTTGAGATACTTGACTCCATTTTCCTCTGTTAGCCACCTGGGATGGAGGTACCATGCTGTGTATTCTTCAAGTTTAATTCACCGGAAATGCCTGTCTGTGCCTTAGGACCCTGGGGAACTTCCCTCTTCACCCTTCCGGAACCTCCCAGGACTGTGCAGGGTTAGTGGATCCTATCCATGCTCCTCACCTGGCCTTTGACGCTCATGATGCTTTGCCTGGCCTCCCATCCTCCAGTTGTGGCTCAGTGCCACCCCTACATCTTTATAGGTGCTGTCCCTGCCCTGCACACCCGCTTCCTTCGCCCGTGCGCCCAGCCTGACAGAGGACAGGTGCTTTTCTAGGTCATCTCGCTTCTTCCTGGCAAAAGCCTCTGAGGGAGATATTGTTGCTGTCTGCATTTCCCAGGAGGGGGAAACAGAGACTGGGAAAGGTGAGGTGCCCCGCTGAAGGTCTCTGGGCTGAGCCCAGTCTAGAAGCCGGCCTCCTCTCTCCACCTCCTGGGCCCGTCCCACACCCTCCCCTCCCAGCTTCCATTGGCTAGGACTCTTGGGTTTGCACAGCACAGAAACCCAACTTGAAGAAGCTTAAGCCAAAAGGAAAGGTACTGATTTCTTAGAAAGATACAGAGTAGATTTTAGAGTGGGACTCAGGAGCCAAACTGTGGGCAGGAAACACTGATTATGCTATTTTCTACCATGCAGCCTCCGGCAAGTGAGGGCACCTCTTAGTGCTTCAGTCTTCCCATCTACACGACAGACAGAGTTATAATGACACCTCCTTCCCTGCGTTGTTGGGAAGGGTCAGTGAATTAGGGCTGTGACTGTAACCCACAATCAGAAAGCTTTTTTATATCAGAACCTGGTACACACATAATATAAAACAGAAGTCATAAAACAATATCTACCCTTACTGTGTGTGATGTACTCTGATAATTTTTGTTGTAGTTTAGTCTAATCTATTTTGTTTATTAAAAAATACTGGTACCTGGGCGTCTGGGTGGCTCAGTCGGTTGAACGTCCGACTTTGGCTCAGGTCATGATCACATGGTTTGTGGGTTCGAGCCCCGCGTCGGGCTCTGTGCTGACTGCTCAGAGCCTGGAGCCTGTTTCGGAATCTGTGTCTCCCTCTCTCTCTGCCCCTCCCCCACTGCATGTGTGCACGTGCTCTCTCTCTCTCTCTCTCTCTCAAAAATAAATAAATGTAAACAATTTTTTTAAATATTGGTATTAATCCCTTCATGGTCCCTCTCCCTACCATGGGTTGTGGCTGATGTTTGAAAATTGTTGGTGTCTAAGAACTTTTCTGGCATATAACATTTGCTACTTTTTTTTTAATTTTTAAAATGTTTTTATTTATTTTTGAAGGAGAGACAGAGACAGAGACAGAGACAGAGCATTAATGGGGAAGGAGCAGGGAGAGAGGGAGACACAGAATCAGAAGCAAGCTCCAAGCTCTGAGATGTTAGTACAGAGCCCGATGCGGGGCTCGAACTCATGAACTGTGAGATCATGACCTGAGCCGAAGTCGGATGCCCAACCGACTGAGCCACACAGGCACCCCCGTTTGCTACTCTTTTTTTTTTCCCATTTGCTACTCTTAACCTTTTTTTTTTAAGTTTATTTCTTTATTTTGAGAGAGAGCAAGAGAGAGCTCTTGCTGAGAGGCAGAGAGAGAGAGAGAGAGAGAGAGAGAGAGAAAGAGAGAATCCCAAGCAGTCTCCGTACTCTCAGTGCAGAGTCTGACGCAGGGCTTGAACTCAGGAACCATGAGATCACGACCTGAGCCAAAATCAAGAGTTGGACTCTTAATGCACTGAGCCATCCAGGCTCCCCTTATTGTTGTTATGAATTGCAGACCCACCAAGACTAGAGAAGGACAGGTTTGATTACAGCAGGTGCTTTAGTGCAAACAGGAAGGACTCTCACCTTGGCTTCTCCTTCTGTGTCAGCATCTCTTCCTCGTGCTTGGCCTTCCCCACTCATATGAGCCATAACTGCAGGCGGCTCTCAGATGACATTGATATGGCTCTACTACCAAAAAGGAAAATAGTGCCTTCCTCTTCCCCCATCTAGCTTCAGTGACAATCAAAACTAACCTTTATTGAGTGCTAATGAGGGCCACCGTTCTCTTTACAGAATTCTCTGACTCAATCCTCATGATAACCTGGAGTCCCTGGCGAGATTGGCTGGATGCTCATCGAATTCGTTTCCTCTTCCCGGACCCACAGATGAACTGCATTTCCCAGTCCCCATGCACCTGGCTGGGGCCATTGGACTAACTCTTGCCAATGGAATGAGTAGAAATGATCTCTGGTTCAAGGCAGTACAGCCTTCTTTGTGCTCTCTTTCTTTACCTGCCAGTGGGCTGGGGACAGGGCAACCTTGAAGCCATGTGTTAAGGCTGATGGAACCGCATGCGCGTCGGTCTCGGAATGACCTCACAGAGCAGAACTGATAACGCACCACTGGCCTCTGACCGTCAGCAGTGGAGTATGACAAACAGAAGAATTTTGTTGTACCAAGTCAATGAGATATTGGGGCTGTTTATTACAGCAGCTAGCATCACCCGGCCTGATTCAAACAAAATACTTATTTGTCCATATTTTATAAATAAGGAAGTTGAGGCATCGAGATGTTAAATAATATACATTTTGTTGCAAAGTTAGCAGGTGATGAAGCCAGGATTTGAATAGGAAGCTGCATTATGAACACATATTCATTTTTCTATGCTGTAGATCAAGTTCAGCAAACTTCACCTGCCACAGACCAAATGCTACCAGTACTGTTCATTTATCTATCATCTTTGGCTGCTTTCACCTGCAGGGGCAGAATTTAGCACAGAATTGATCATTGTGAAAGAGACCATAACCCCCTTGCCCACCAAAGCTGAAAATATTTACTATTTAGCTTTTTATATATAAAAAAAATCTTGGCAGGGGGCACCTGGGTGGCTCGGTCAGTTAAGCCACTGACTCTTGATTGCAGCTCAGGTCATGATCTCAGGGTTGGTGAGTTGGAGCCCCAAGATGGGCTCTGTGCTGACAGTGCAGAGCCTGCTTGGGATTCTCTCACTCTCTCTCTCTCTCTCTCTGCCCCTGCCCTGCTCACATGTGCATGCATTCTTTTTCTCCCTTAAAATAAATAAATAACTTTTTTTAAAAAAAGCTTAGAACCTCTGCTCTAAATTGAAAGATAACTTCTCTTCCAAAGTCAGTCTGAGTCATGTGTTTTGGGTGGACTATTCCACATAGGGGAGGAGAGTGAGTGAGGTGCTGTGATTGGTCAAGGTTTAGGTCAGGTGCTTGCCCCTCGGCCAATCAGTGCAGCCAGGAAGGCAGGGTTGTATAAAAATACAGAGCCAGAACTAAAGGAGAATGTTAGGGACTGAATTGTGTCCCCCTAAAATTCTCATGTTGAAACTCTAACTCCCAATGATTACACTTGGAAATAGGGCTTCTAAGGAGGTTAAATAAGGTTAAATAAGGTCATAGGTTAAATAAGGTCACTGGTGTCCTTATAAGAAGAAGAAGAGGGGCACCTGGGAGGCTCAGTCCGTTGAGCGTCTGACTCTGGCTCAGGTCATGATCTTTTGGTCAGTGAGTTTGAGCCCCGTATCAGGCCTTTCTGTCAGCCAGCTCAGAGCCTGGAGCCTGGAGCCTACTTCGGATTCTGTGTCTCCTTCTCTCTCTCTGCCCCTCCCACACTCATGCTCTGTCTCTCTCTCTCTCTCTCTCTCAAAAATGAATAAACGTTGAAAAAATTAAAAAAAAAAAGGAAGAGACATCAGAATTTGCTCTCTGTTCATGTGCGCACAGAGAAAAAGCCACGTGAGAATGAGGAGAAGGGGGCTCCCTGCAAGCTGAGGAGAAAGTCCTCACCAGGAACCAACGCTTCTTGGCACTTTGATTTTGGATATCTAGCCACCAGAACGTGAGAAAATAAATTTCTGCTGTTTAAGCTACCCAGGTTATGGTATTTTGTCATGGCGGTCCGAGTAGCTGAGTACAGGAGTGGTTTTCCGAATGGCGTTTGTTGGTTGAGGGCATGGGAAACACAGACATGATGAATTAGTACTGGGAGAATCACCGTGAGCCAGGTAACACCCACATCCCCCAATCCGTACTGCAGCACCATGATCAAGTACTACTAACATAGTATCTGGTGTTGCAGCCCAAATCCAAAGGAGATCTCAGATTTGCTCTCTCCTGCTCCAATATTCTTTAATGTTTATTTATTTTTGAGAGAGAAAGAGAGAGAGAGTGAGCAGGGGAGGGGAAGAGAGAGGGTAGGACAGAGGATCTGAAGTGGCCTCTGCACTGAGAGCAGCGAACAGGCTCTGACAGCAGTGAGCCCGATGCAGGGCTCAAACCCGCAAACTGTGAGGTCGTGACCCCATCTTCAGGGAGCTGAAGTCGGATGCCCAACTGAGCGAGCCACCCAGGCGCCTCAGCCCTGCACCAATATTCTTGGCAGGACCCTGCACACTGGGCCCCAATGGGGTCCCCAACATTCCATTTGGGGGACCCTGGGTCATTTTCCTGGTACTGACATACATATTGGCACATAGACACATACTGCTATGCATTATACATATTGGTACACAGCAGAAGGTAAGGAAGTGCTCAAAAGAACGGTGGGATGTATCAAGAGGATACAGGAGCTAATTTGAAGAGGCTCCCACTGGCCAAATCAGGAACAATCTGAAAGTCAAAATAATAAATGATAATAATGGATTACAACCTGTTGAATGAAATAATTTATGAGTCCATACAGAAGGAAAGGAAGGAAGGAAGGAAGGAAGGAAGGAAGGAAGGAAGGAAGGAAGGAGAGACAGAGAAAGAAGAAAGAAAGAAAGAAAGAAAGAAAGAAAGAAAGAAAGAAAGAAAACATGTCATCTACTAAATATAGAAGGAATAAGAATTAGAAAATCACCAAAGAATGGTAGAACTAGTGGGTAAACGCTCACAAGCAAGAGGATATTAATGTGGTCTCAGAGTATCTCTCCCATGCTACTTAAAAAGGGAAACATGGCAACTTCACAAAGGTTTCTACTTTCACCAAGGGATCAAAGCTAACATGGCCAGTATCAGGAAGAGTTGACATGTGTGCTTCCTGATATTATGCCCTGGATCAGTGGCACATCAAGGGTGTGGCTGTGGGGCAGGGACTCACTGCCCTGCATGCAGGCAGTAAGGAATAAATTGCGCTCTAAAATTTTAAAATAGTGAAACTGGCTAACATTGATTTCTTTTTTATTATCACCATGTACTAGCAATTTGGTGATGAAGCAGTCCTGTCTGAAATCATCTAAGCCACTGCTGCCGTTATTTTGAGTTTTAACTATATATTTAAGTATATCTTTGGTATATATTTAATTATGTGTATATGTATACATCTATACACAAATACCCGGGTACGTATTTCAAATTAGCATATTTTAATCACTTATGTTCTAATAAACGTTGGGATCGACGTGGAGTTTATTTGGCAAATTCCCAGTTACACAGCTGGCCCCGGTGTATGTGGATTCTGCAGAATGTGTTTCTTTTTTCAGAGTAAGTTAATTTCGGTTCTCATCCATTCAAGCTAACTGGCGCAGTCTTTGCCTTCAACCCCCCCACCCCCCACCCCCGCGCCCCCAGCAACTGCATATCCCGTGTTCAAATAGTGCACTCAAAATAAGCAATGGGAGCAGAGCGATGGCAAAGAAACTAAGCCCCAGTCAGTTTAATTCTGACATCCTGTGTGACTAGCTGGGGTCTTTTTCCCATGCGTGACATTTTTTGGAACTTTAGAAAAAATGAAGTCGTTCTTTTCAGCCTCGCTTCATTGATGGGAAATGCTGCAGAATGAGGAACAGTGAAAAGGCTTTCCCAGACAAAATGATTGCTCACACGAAGCTGTGCATGTGCCGGAGACGATGTTTGAAAAGTTAACCTCAGCCTTTGAAGAACCGTGTGATCCAAAGAAGGATCCGTTCCGATTGTGCTCTCTGCCGAACACGACTATTTTCTCCTGAGTTTATCTTCTATCAAGTGTGAAGTTTTAGGTGAGGTCAATCAGACACAAAAATATTTGAATCAGCCAGGATCGACCTTGATCACTGGACGGTATAATATCCAGCTTTAACATTGCTTCTTGAAGGCTGGGCGGACAGAAACTGTGGGGAAGTCCATTAACTATGCAGCAACACATGTAGGGAAGTGGACGTTTACAGAGAAAAAAAAATAATCAGATTTCCAAGAAGGGAGCGGGGAGGAGCAACAGAAGATGCCGGTCTTACTCTGCCAGGAGAAATAAAAGGGAAATGCTTGGATGCTTGCAACCGTTTTCAGCAAAAATTGGATACACTTGAAAGACAATGGATCAAACAATGTTAGTTTTCAGCCATTTTGTCTGTTTTTGCAAAAGAAGAAAAACTTTGAAAGTTGTTGTTGTTGTTGTTGTTTTTAACCAAGTATAATAGAAATATTTGACGAATGAATTTTCTGGTGAATGGGTTTTAGTGGAAAATTTTTTGACAGTAGAGATGTTTGAATCAGTATCAATCCCAAAGAAACAAAGCCAGGAGCTGCACTGCAATTTCTTGGATTTATTGTGAAAGGGATTTTTATGAGTCTCTTCCAAACTTGCCCCTGTGTTGAATACTTTTTCTAACTATCGTATATCTGATGATTCATACGAAAGAAACTTTTCTAGATAGTTAACATTAATAAAAAGTATTCTTTGATCAGTTGTGAATAGACAGATTTACAAACCTGGCTACATT
The DNA here is from genome assembly GCF_018350175.1 of Felis catus. Lineage (NCBI taxonomy): Eukaryota > Metazoa > Chordata > Mammalia > Carnivora > Felidae > Felis > Felis catus. The sequence goes on from NC_058375.1 coordinate 25,149,660, forward strand.
TTCTGTTGAACGTGAACATATGAATAAGGTGGAATCTGATGAAGTCCTGAGAAATTTACATCAGTTAAGGCACAAAAACAGGAACTGTACGGTTGTCATGCATTTCTGTGACAGATACGTTTTTCTTCCCTATTCTTACGTAATTAAACACTATTAACGATTGTGTTTTCCTTTTGTGTGCTATAATTTTAAGAAATATGTTCTCATATTTTTAGTTTAGTGGTATTTCTGTGTTTCTTTTCTAGGCCATTATTATCACTTGTATCATTTCATGATTACTTCTGAAAATGATTGTGTCATATAGAAGAGGAGAGTATAGGGGCGCCTGGGTGGCTCAGTCGGTTAAGCGGCCGACTTCGGCTCAGGTCATGATCTCGCAGTCCATGAGTTCGAGCCCCGCGTCGGGCTCTGTGCTGACAGCTCAGAGCCTGGAGCCTGTTTCAGATTCTGTGTCTCCCTCTCTCTCTGACCCTTCCCCGTTCATGCTCTGTCTCTCCCTGTCTCAAAAAATAAATAAAACGTTAAAAAAAATTTAAAAAAAAAAAAGAAGAGGGGAGTATTAATTTAAAACAGATTTGTTCTGGGGGGTCAAATGCCCTAGGTCAGACACAGACATTCAATGGTATTCCCACCAAAAATGTATCATCTGATTCTGGTCATGAGGAAGCATCAGACAGACCAAACCTGGAAGACATTTTACAAAATAACTTGTCCATGGAATCTTCAAAAATCTCAAGGTCAAAAAAGACAAAGAAAGTCTCAGGAATTATTTCAGATTAAAGGAGACTAAAAAGATATGACAATTAAAATCATTGCGTTGGGGCGCCTGGGTGGCTCACTTGGTTTAGCGTCCGATTTCAGCTCAGGACTTGGTCTCACAGCTTGTGAGTACAAGCCCCATGTCGGGCTCTGTGCTGACAGCTCAGAGCCTCAAGCCTGCTTCGGATTCTGTGTCTCCCTCTTGCTGCCCCTCCCCTGCTCATGCTCTGTCTCTCTCTGTCTCTCAAGAATAAATAATAAAAAAATAAATAAGTAAAATTAAATCGTTGCATCATCTTGGATTGGATCCTGGACTGGGAAAAAATAATTATAAAGAATATTATTTGAACAATTGACAAAATTTGAACATGGACAGTGGATTAGACAAGAAAGTCATATTAATGCTAAATTTCCTGTGCTTGATGATTGTATTATTGTTCTTTATTAAAAAAAATTTTTTTTTAATGTTTATTCATTTTTGAGAGAGAGACAGAGCAGAGACAGAGCATGAGGGGGGGAGGGAAGGGCAGAGAGAGAGAGAGACACAGAATGTGAAGCAGGCTCCAGGCGCTGAGCTGTCAGCACAGAGCCCGACGTGGGGCTAGAACTCATGGACCGTGAGATCATGACCTGAGCCAAAGTCAGATGCTTAACCGACTGAGCCACCCAGACGCCCCTATGTTCTTTAAGACACTACTTTTGTTCTTAGGAAATATACCCTGAAATATTTAGTGGAAAGGGGCAGGATATCTCCATATGGGTGTGTATTGTGTGTATGTGAAGATACATGTTTAGATAGAGATAAAATAACAGTGAACGAGGCAAAATGTGTACAAATGGTGAACCTGGGTAAAGGATATCTGGGAGTTTCTTGTGCCGTTACTGGAACTTTTCTATAAATTTGAAATTATTTCAAAATGGATGTTTACCAACTGACAAACAGACAGGTGAGGCTGGACCCAGCTGCACCCAGCTGGACCCAGTGGTATATGGGGTAAAGGCAAGAAAAGACCTGAGAAGCATACTTAGCTACTGATTGTGGAAGAAATTACACAGAGAAGAGAGAACCAAGGATGAACCCTAGGGAGACTAAGATTTTTTTTTTTAATTTCTTTTTGAATGTTTATTTATTTTTGAGAGAGCACGTGTGCGAGCAGGGGAAGGGCAGAGAAAGAGGGAGACACAGAAACCAAAGCAGGCTCCAGGCTCTGAGCTGTCAGCACAAAGCCTGACGTGGGGCTTGAACCCACGAACCACGAGATCTTGATCTGAGCCGAAGTCTGGTGTTTAACTGACTGAGCTACCCGGGCACCCTGGGGGACCAAGACTTAAGAGCTAGCTGAGACCAAGATTTAAGAGCTCCACTGGCTGGCTCAGTCAGTGGAGCATGTGACTCCTGATCTTGGCGTTGTGAGTTTGAGCCCCATGTTGAGCGTAGAGATGACTTAAAAATAAAATCTTAAAAAAAAAACCTAGCTGAGGAAGAGAGGTCAGCAAAACAAACGGGAGTAATCAGAGAGGCAGAGGGAGTGTTAAGTGACAGTGGTGTCACAGAAGTCCTGGGAGGTAAGAATTTCCCCAGGAGGAAGTGGTCAGTGGCAACATATGCTCTGAAAAGTTAAATAGGATAAGGACAAACTTTTAAAATCAGATTCCAGCAAGCAGCTAGAGGCACACCCACGATCGTACCTATGAAGACTCAGAAAAAGACAAAAATTCATCAAGACATTGAAAACCAGGGTTGAAAATCAATCCATGGTCAGAATCAAGGCTTCCCACTGATTAGAAGGTGGTGGAGATGGATTGAGAAGTGGAGCTGGTAAACGACCTGCGATACCTGATTTGCAAAGTGCTTTTACAAACATTATCTCATTTTGCAGACTTTGCCAGCTGGATGGGACCCCGGGGTCATGAACTCCAGCCGGGGTAGCACATGGGAGACCTCTGTGCTCCTGTAAGCTCCCAGCCTCAGGAAGGCCGGCCTCCCAGCACCCAACCCCGCCCCGCCCCAGGTCCCCCGTCGCCTCAGCCCCTCCCAGCCTGCTCCACTCCCTGCCTGGACAAAGCTGCAGGCATTTCCTCCTCGTCTGTGTGTGCAGAGCACCAGGTATATGGGGTGCCCATGGGCCTCCGTTTCCAGATCCCAAGACCCATCTGGGGCTCCCTTCTCTGGGGCTCTTGAACGTTCTAAGCTTTGTTTCTGCCTCCCCTCTGATTCTCCTTCCGCCTTTCCTATCTCCAGGGTAGGAAAGGGTGGGCGGGAAGGGGTGTCTTTTGCCCTCTCGGGCATTATCAAATGTTCTCTTAAGTCATAGGTCTAATGTCAGGGCCTAGGGTTTTGACAGGAAAACGTTCAGACCGTGAGCCCTTTGTTACCTGTGTTGTCCTGTTATCCCTTCCCTGAGGCACTAACCGCAGGAATGCCCTCTCTACCCACATTATTTTCTTCAACAAATATTTATGGACTGCCAGCTCTGTGCCAGGCACTATTGTAGCCACTTAGCGTACAACTGTGAATGAGACAAAGTCTGAAGGAGGAGGGACGTTCAGAAGGTCGTCTCGCTGGGCTTCTAAGGCCCTCGATGTTACTGCTCGTGGGGAGGAGACACTCAGGGGGAGAGCTTTGCTGAGGCAACGTGGTGAACGCAGGTACAGCATGTGGGGTCCCACCGGGCCCCACCGTTCACTTGCTCGCCTGAGCCTGGCACATCTCCCTGAGCCTCAGCAACTTGGTTTGTAAACTGGGGTTCCCGAGAGCTGCCACACAGGTTGTACTGAGGATTGAAGTGAGGTCAAGGGCAACTGAGTGTGGGACCTGGCACTCAGGGTGGAGGAGGACTGGGTGGGGAGCAGCTACCAATATTGTGTTTTCTTGATCTCTGGGATTTTCCTATGTGACTGCGAACCTCATTTTGTCAGCCTTCGGATTCCTGTCCTTCTCTGGGGCCAACAGACTTGGCAGGAGGCACTAGCCCTCAGCTCTGCAGAAGTTTGCTTTTGTTGGGTCTAGGGAACCTGATGAATGAACGAGGCGTCATGTGGTTACTCCTCTGTAAGGACCTGGGTTCTCTGTCTGCCACCAGGGCTCAGGAGACCAGCTGGATGGAGAGTATAAATGGTGAGACTGGGTCTTCCGTGGGCCATTTCATTTAATCCACTCAACAACTCTGTGGATATATGGTATTAGCCCCATGTTTATAGGTAAGAAACAAACCCTGAAGCTCAGAAAAGGATCACATTCCCCTAAAGGAGGTAGAATTAGTTTTTCAAATGTTCTGAGTCCAGAACTGGAAAAACGGGGTGGGGGGAGGAAGGGGAGGGGTATCAATCCATGCCTAATGCCAAGGCACTTATGAGTGAGGGTTCTGTGGGTTACAAGGACACAAGGCAGAGCACGCCATAGAGGGTTAAATGGTAGCCCCGGTGTCCTAACCCCCAGAACCTACGAATGTGACCTGATTGGGAAAAAGGATCTTTGCAGATGTAATCAAGTTAAGGATCTCGAGATGAGATCACTGTGGGGTATGGGGGTTGACTCTAAATCCAATGACAGGTGACCCTATAAGCGACAGATGGAGAAGGCCACGTGGAGACAAAGGCAAAGGTGGAATGGATGCAGCCACAAACCTAGGGATTCCTGGAGCCGCCAGAAGCTGGAAGAGGCAAAGAGGGATTTCTCTGTAGAACCCGAGGAGGCAGTGTGGATCTTGATTTGAGGCTTCTGGCCTCCAGACCTGTGAGAGAATAAACTCCTGCTGTTCTAAGTTCCTGTGCTTGTGTTACCTTGTTAACAGCAGCCCTAGAAAACCAGCACACCTGCCCAAGGGGAATTCGACTGGCTCATCACAGCCAAGCCAAGGAAGGGGGACTTGGAGTTAGGCTGCACTCTGGGGGGGGGGGGGGAGGGCTGGGTGGAGGCATGGGGATGCTGCCTAGGGCCTTCTTCCCTGGACTCTGCCCCTCTCAGCAGGGGATTTCTATTCTCTTGGACGGTTTCTTCTGAGGCCATTGCCTTAGGCGCCCAAGGCGGGAAGAAGAATTGTGGTTGGCCTGGCTTGGGTCACGTTGACCGTCCAGTCCTCACTGGAACCACCTGGTTAGAATAAGAGTTGCAGCATTCCCCCTACGAAGGACGGGGCACCGAGTGCCACCGACGGGGGGCACTCATGGAGTATTTCCCCCAGGCCATTGAGAAGCCTGGAGACCGCGTCTCCCCTCGTTGCTGAAGCATACAGAACGGTGCCCAAATAGGACTGGGTATACAGATCAGCGAGCTCTTGTCTGAAGCCTCTACAGCTTTCCCCCGCCCCCTCCCAGGCAAGCCTCTCAGTATTTCTGTATTCCTGGTGATTTATACCATTGCTCTGGTTTTATGACACTTCTCTTTCGCTTTTCTACAGGCCCTGGGCAAGAATTTCGCTTTAGTGAATAATTATTATTTCGCCTGCCCAGTGCCCCCTACCTCTTGAGGGCGCCCTTCTCTCACTCCATCCCTATCAGTCGCCAGCGGTGTTACAGCCGCTGCCCTACTAGCTGCAGCTGATTGGCCCCAGGGTGGTCACCTGACTCAAGCAGGGCCAATGAGAGCAGAGTCCATTAGGCGGCTGAAGCTCTAAACCTCAGGTTAGCATAGCTGTTGGCGCGCTCGGCAGAAAAGTGGAGAAAGACTAAAGTTGGTATATGAGGGAGGCAGAGAGGAGGGAGGCCTGAAGTGTCCTTGACCCTGGTTCACTTGTTCCCAAGACCTCTGCTTCTCGCATGGCTTGGATTCTGAGAGCCAGTAACCTTTTTCTGCTTCTGTGCCACCCTGGGATGGATTTCTAGCTCTTGCAACCCAGTGGCAAAAGAATTCCTTAGTATTATACATGAATGGAATAAAGCCTAGAACAACAGACTTATTGGTCAAGCGTTGGTTCCATCTCATTGTACATATGGGAAAAACGCAGCCCAGAGAGGGTAAGTGAACCAGTCACAGCCACACAGCTTGTGAGCATTGGAGCCGGGACCCCAAACACAGGCCCCCAGCTGTCTGCCAGTCTGAGTCACTTCTTTAAAGATCTTCTCATGACTCCGACATCCTGATTGGTGTATGGCATAGGATGATGGCTCGGTTTCTTTCTTTCTTTGCCTCAATTTCCCCATCCTGTCCCCGTGGGCACACAATTCCTGGCAGAAGAGAAGAGAACCAGATGTTATCCATGTGGGCTGCTTTGAGTTCCCAGGGCCTACAAAAGGCTATTATTATTTAATTACTGCAAATGGTAATTATAAGGGAAGGTAATTGTCTGCCCTTTCATTATGGCACTTTTGCCCCTTCCTTCTGGCAGCCCTCGGGCCACTCATAAAAGACAACTGGGTCCAGATCTTCTGTGACAGCCCATCACTGGAGGATTGGAGCAGTTGGGGGGGAAGGGCTGTAAATAGTTACTGCCATCACCTTCTGAAGGTGATTTGTGGATAATACAGCCCTTCCATACCCACCAACTCCTTAGATCCTATAGGAAATGGGGAATTAACACTCCCTGAGAACTGGCCAGGTCCTGGGCACTGTGCCTTCCCCAAGTGAGATCATGCCCATAAAAAGCCCAGCAAGATGCCTCACTTATAATAAATGTTTGGTAAATGGTAACGTATACAATTTCTAAGCCTGACACAGTGTCCTGTGCATTAAGGATTCTTACCCTCCTTTTATAAATGAGAAGACCGAGATGCCTTTAGGTCCTACAGCTAGTGGGAGTATTTGAACCCCGTGTGCCTGATCTGAAAGCAGTCATGACTTTCACCTACAACTTGCCACAAGTTCCACTGACCTACTTTGCAATGGAAGAAATTGAGGCCCAGCATTGCAAGGTGGCTTGCCCCAGTTCATCGAGGGATTTACCAGAGTCATGACCTGGATCCACATGTCTTGCCCTGCCTGGTTGGGGCTCAGACTTGCTTCTGGCTCCGCTGTACTCCTCTCCTCCCCCATCATCTCCCCCCATCCTACAAGCCCCATTTCACTACTAATGGTAGAGACACAACAGATGAGTAAGACATAGTCTTGGCGCTCTGGCTGAGCAAACACTAAGCTAAATGGTAGACCTGGGGGCCCCAGCATGAGGCTGGTCTATGTACTTAGCTGTCACTGCTCATGATGGACATTGCTAATCAGTCACAACATCTTCTGTGTTTAAAGCCCAGATTTTGAGTCCTTTGAGATTTAAACAAAAATTTGCTAGAATTTCCTCCCTCCCATCTTGTGGAAACCCAATGATGTCCCCAAGATTTCTTCAAGTTCCAGTGACTTATGAAGTCCTGATCACTTACAGCTCCTGCTTTCTACTCCCAGTGCCCTTGCATTCTCTCCTCTGCTTGTTTTTCCCCTCAGCTCGGGGACAATCTGGGCACCCCAGTGCCAACCAAACATCCAGCATGCGGCTCATTTTCCTGAAGGTTGGAGGAAACCGTGGGGGGGGGGGGTGTCATGGCAACGCAAAGGGCAGAAAACTGAGTAATAATATTTCTGTTTTGACAAGTTCTGCAGTCGCCTGTTCACTGGCACCCCTCTCCTCTGGCTCACCCATTTCACCAATCATCCCCACATCTCAGGACAATGCTCACCTATTTCAGCTTGCTCATTTTCAGAGCCTCCTCACCTTCAAAACTTCAACCCCCCTCATTTATTTTTTATTGGATGAATGAATCAACAAATATGTATTGAGTACCCAGTTCATCGTGTGATGTCAAATCATGGGATTAGAAATCTGAACGCAGAATCACAGCTGGGGCAAGTGTACAAAAACCGCTGAGTCCGTGGAGCTATGAGGGCATCCTGAAAATAACGGAAGCCTCCCCTCAGCATGTGGCTATGAGCCATGGTGTGTTAGGTGAGTAGGTGTTCACCAGGTGATTGGGGACATGGTGGGTATGGTCAGGCAGGGAGCACATGCCAAGAGGAGGGTACTGCAAAGGCTGTGTGACCATAGGAATCAGCATGCCTTCCATGAGCCCACAGGAGGCCTGCATGGCTGGAGCACAGTGGCCGAGGGGAAAAGTAGTCCTGGTTAAGGATGGAGGCTTTTCGAGGGGCCAGACCATGTGACATTTGGGGGCCATAATCCCTGTCATTTCATCATGTAGAGCAATTTAGGTCTCCATCTCCTGCTCAGCTCCCAGACAGCCTTGGTGTAGCCTAACCTCCATTAATATCTCTGCTAACAGAGGCCAAATACTCAGAGTCTTTCCAGAGGAAGCAGAAGTTTCTCCTCCCCTTCTCCCCCGCCAAAAAAGCAAAAAAAAAAAAAAAAACAAAAAAAAAAAAACAAAAAAAACCCAAAAAGCAAAACAAACAAACAAGCAGAAAACAGAAAGGAGAGTACAGAGAGATGTGGCGTCACCCCAGTATGAGTTGTGCCACCACTTTAAGAAGGCAGAGTGGCCAGTTTGGGATTTAAATGACCCTTCTCTGGGTTATAACTTGGATGGTACCAGCTGAAGGGCTTGAGAAGTTCCTGTTGGGGGTGGGGAAGTGTGGGGGAGTGTGGGCTGGTGTTCTCAGGGAAGATTTTTCCCCGGGGAGGGGTGGAGGGGGGTGGGTCCCTGAAGTTCAGGTAGCTGCATTGTACGGCCTCACCCATGATCTCATGGGTACTTGCCCTGTGAAGTAGGCGTCAGCACTCTCAGTTTGCACAGGACAACACTGAGGCTCAGAGAGAGGAAGAAACTTACCTGCAATTAACAGCTGATAAGTGACAAGCCAGGGTTCAACCCAGCTCTTACTGGACTCTTAAACCTAATCTATCATCTTAAACTCCACAGCCCCCTCGAAGGGAGCAAAACGAACAAAGGTGAAGAGGGTGAATGGGCAGAGAGCTCGCACGCCCACTCTCAGTCTCTCAGCTAACACCACGTAGCGCCCACTGTGAACCAGGTGCTCTGGACCGGGGGTTGGAGGGCCTCAGCTGCAGGCCTGACCCCGAAACTTAGCCAACCATTTTCCTTCTTTGGGTTTCAGTTTCCCCTCCTGTGAAATGGGAGATAACATCCCTGCCAGTCTCCCTCCCAGGGGCTCCTGTGGCGTCCGATTAGTAAGCGCTTGTGTTGACGCTTGAGATTGGTTTAGCTCTTCTCCTTCTTTTTCAATGTTTATTTATTTTTGAGAGCGAGACAGAATGTGAGTGGGCGAGGGCCAGGGAGAGAGGGAGACACAGAATCTGAAGCTGGCTCTGGGCTGTCAGCACAGAGCCTGACGGGGGGCTCAAACTCACAAACCGGGAGATCATGACCTGAGCCCAAGTCAGGCACTTAACCGACTGAGCCGCCCGGGTGCCCCAAGATTGGTTTAGTTCTGATGGGAGGTACACCCCGTTTGAAGGAGGAGGGGGCTGCTGGCTAGCGTGGAGGGTAAGGACAGGAAGATGGAAATCTCATAGTATTGAGGTCTCACTGTGAGCAAGCTGGGGATGTAATGTTGGGAAGCCAGCCTTGTGCTCAGCATGACAGGAGTCGCAGGGCCTGAGGGTTGCCTGGATACCTGCTGCTTTGCAACTCCCCACATCCGTCACCAAGTCCTTAATACGTCCCACATATTGTCCACTTCTTTCCACCTCTGCTAAAGCCACCACCACTGTTCATCTGGGAGACTCTGAAAGTCTCCCTGGTTTTCTGCCTTGCCCATTCCAGTCCATTCTTTCCCCAGCAGGCACATGGACCTTTTAAAACGAAATGCGATCACATCACTTCTCTGCCTAACGCCTGCCTCCTCACGATTTCCTATTGTTCTCAAGCTAAATCCCTGCCAGGGAGCCCCAGGGTCATTTTGCAGTCCCCCTCAGTCACTGCTGCTCCGTTGTCCTTTGTGGCCCTTCAGCAGGGCCAGCTCCTCGGGGCCCCAGAACCTCCACACATAGTTCTTCTCTTCACCAGAAACGCTCTTCTCCCATCTCTTCCCTGGTCTCGACTTAAACGTCCCTTCCTCTGAGAAGCTCTCCCTGATCTCTTATCCACTCCCCAGACACCCCAAATCTCTCTTTTGCAGCCCTTATGAGACAAATAATTATCAGCGTAACTACCTGTTGCAGTCTGTCTCCCTAAATTAAAGTCTGCTCCTCTTCTCCTTCCAGAGGAATGCACTTCCCAGCCTCCCTTGCACTTGGGCTGGACCACGTGACGAGTCTTGGCCAATGGGGCGTGAGGAGAGGTGGTGTGTGTGTGTGTGTGTGTGTGTGTGTGTGTGTGTGTGTCCCTTCCGGGCTGAAGCCGAGGAATATGGCGCACGATTCCCCAGTCTGTAGTCTCCTGCCATGGTAACTAAATCCGTCGTATGTTTCTTTCCGTGGGTGCAGCTTCAAGATGGCAGGGACTCGTCCGCCTAGGTCTCCAAAGCGCTGGAGCAGAGGACCCAGCATAGGCATGTGGCACAAGAGAGAAAGAAACCACTCTTATGTCACTAAGGTTCCAGAGGTCTTTGGCAATGCAGTGTAATCTGGTTTATCTTGGCTAATTAATAATCCTAACTGATGCTCTATCAGAGCCGGGCCTGGACCTTATGCACTGCCTCTCCAGTGCCTGGGACCCTAACTGTGACATAGAAGAGGTGCTTTGTAAATACTTGTTGAATGCGTGAATGAGTGAAAAAACAGAACATGGAAGACATGGTTTCCTCCTCAAAGAATTTATTCTCATGCCAGGGACAGCTACTTATGCGTACAGTAGTTAGAATATAATCAGGGGCTAAACTGTAAAAGTTAAAGAAGAGGGCCACGGTGGAGGGCTTCCTGGAAGAGAATGAGGAGGGCTTGAAGAATTGGAGAGGATGAGAGTGGGCTTGCAGTCCACCCCATCATTTGTCCATCCATTCAGCAAACATTTATTCTAACGCATCATGATAAGTGCTTTGCCAGCAGTGTGGCCAGACAACCATGGTGCTCTTGGGAACCAGTGGAAAGTGCCTCTTTCCATGTGCAGACGATCTAGAACAGCTTCACAGAGGGGCGCCCGGTGGCTCAGTGGGTTGAGTGTCTGACTCTTGATTTCCGCTCAGGTCACAAGCTCATTGGTTCATGGGTTCGAGCCCTGCTCAGTGGCAGAGCCTGCTCGGGATTCTCTCTCTGCCCCACTCTCACTCTTGCCCTCTTGCTCTCTCTCAAAATAAATAGAAAACTTCAGAGAGGAAGTGATGTTTGAGCTGAGCTTTGACAAGTGGGTGTTTGCCAGAGACTTAAGACATGGGGAGAAAAGGACTAAAGGTCCCAGGCAGAGGGAACAGCATGTGCAAAGGCCTCGGAAGGGAGATGACCAGGACCAAGATGGCAGCCCCCTTTGGCTGGCTGGAGCATAGCTTTCCAGGTAGTTAGACAGGAGGCTGGTGAGGCAGAGATGGACCAGATTATGGTACTCTCTGGACATAAATCCCTTATAAAGACCACAACTCAGCAATCAAAGCCTTCAGGATTCTGTCCCCCATCTCTCTCTCCACCCTAAACTCCAGTGCCTTTGCACGTGCTATTCCAGGTGCCTAGAATGGCAATGATGGTGATAATAGCAACATAATAACATTTGTTGGGCCCTTAGAATGTGTTAGGTGCTTCACCAACCATCATTTCAGTGAACAACGACGTCAACAACAATGTGGGCTAGTACACTTTTTTAGGAATTTCTTTTTCTTATCAGCACTATACTTTATTGGAACAGTTTTAGATTTATAGAAAAATTGAGAAAGTACTATAGAGTTCCCATATATCCCCCACCCAGTTTTCCCTATTTTTAACATCTTATGTTACTGTGTTTCTTATATCTTGTTACAAATACTGATGAATGCTTTTACTGATACATTATTATTAACTAAAATCCATAGTTTATTAAGATTTCCTCAGTTTTTACCTAATGTCTTTTTTTCTGTTCCAAGACCACAGGGTATTTAACTGTATGTCTCTAGGTTCCTCTGGGCTGTAACAGGTTCTCAGACTCACTTTGTTTTTGATGACCTTGACAGTTTTGAGGAGTATCAGTTAGGCATTTTTTAATTTTATTTTTTAATATTTTTAATTAATTATTTATTTTTTATTTTTTAATGTTTATTTATTTTCAGGGAGAGAGAGAGACAGAGTATGAGCGGGGGAGGGGCAGAGAGAGAGGGAAACACAGAATCCAAAGCAGGCTCCAGGCTCTGAGCTGTCAGCGCAGAGCCCCATGTGGGGCTCGAACTCACAAACCATGAGATCATGACCTGAGCCGAAGTGGGACGCTTAACCGACTGAGCCACCCAGGCGCCCCTGTCAGGCATTTTTTAGGATGTTCTACTACTTGAGTTGGTCTCATGTTTTTTGTTATGACAAGACTGGCGTTATATAGGTTATTGGAAGACCATAGACATAAAGTGTCACTTTTATCATGTCATATCAAGTGACTTGCTGAAAACATGGTTTGTGGCTGTTGGTGTTGGCCTTGATCACCTGGCTATGGTAGTAGCTGTCAGGTTTCCCCAATGTGAAGTTACTCCTTTCACCTCCCTTTCCATACTGTGCACTTTGGAAGGAAGTCACGATTTGCAGCCCACACCTTAGGAGCCTAGGGTTTGCTCCCCCTCCTTGAATATCTCCATAAATTATTTTGAATTCTTCTGCATGAGAGATCCTTCTCCATTTATTAATTATTATCTCACTGAACTTCTCAGCAATGAGTTGATACTTTTATCGCCCCCATTTTCCTGGACACTGGAAGGTCCTTCCTTCTTCCTCACCTGGTTCACCCTATATCTAATTTCAGAAGACCTCCACCTTGCTGAGGAAGAGTGGCCTCCTCTGTGTCATCTCCACTCCTCCCCTCCCTGCCCCCTCCTTGGGCTTTATAATTCCAACTAATTCCTGCCACATTGTTTAGTGCCCTCCTCTGTGTGGCACTGTGCTTGGGGCTTGGGGCTTGGAAACAAATGGCCTACATAGGCCCGGTCCTCCAGTTGCTCACAGCCTTGACACCCTGTACAAGACTGAACTCCCCATGGGGACAGGAACTTTGTCCAACTTGTTCATGGCTGTGTTTCCAGCCAACCAGCAAAGCGTGGAATGGTAGATCCTCAGTCACTATTCACCCAACTGGGAATGCTTCCAGGAGGACCAGCAAACAACTGGCAGGTGATTGTGTGTGTGTGTGTGTGTGTGTGTGTGTGTGTGTGTGTGTGTGTCCTTCCCTGGGGACTGGGAGCTCCCTGAGGACAGGGCCAGCCTTGATTCCTCTTGGCCTAGAGGCTGGGTGGCTTTGAGTGTCACAGAAGTCTGAGTCGGTGAAAGGACCCAGGGACTGGCCGCCTCCTCAGGTAGAAGTGAAGTTTGGAAGCTGACACAGCCCGGGAGGCCGAATCCGAAGGACTTGGTGACTGATTGGCTGGGGAGGGTGAGGCGGGAGGAGGAGTCACACACAGATGGCTCGAAGGTCTGGAGCTGGGGGACAGCCGGTGCCACCTCTGACAGACTCTGCGAGAAGAGCCGCTGACAGCCTCAGGCGGCCCCACCCCTTGGGGGCTCGGGCCTAGGGCCAGGGAGGGCCGGAACCTAAAGAAGGAGGGGTGGCCCGGCCAGTACAAACTTCTGCCCCCATCCCCATGTCCGCCTCTTAAAAAAAAAAAAAAAAATCTTAGCCTGGATTTTGAGCACCGTCGTTGGTTACCAGCCGTGGGGACCCATTCCGGGGGTCCCCTCCGGCCTGCCGTCCGCGCAGGAGACCCCCCAGGGGCAGCCTGGCCCCGCCGGGCCCGGGTCCCCAGCCCGCCATCACCCGGGAGGGGGCGGCGAGGCGGCGGCCCGGCCTGGGCGGGACAATGGCCGCGGCCGCCGGGGCCCCGGGAGCCCCCGCGCTGGGGAAGGGGCTGGCCTAGGGCCCGGCGCCGGTGCCCTCCCCGCTCGGCTCGGGCGGGCGGAGGGGGGCGAGGAGTTCCTTTGTGGCTCTGCCTCGGGCGCGGCGCGGGCGGGGGGCGCGGCGCAACTTTGCCAGGCGGCGGCGGCGGCGGCGGCAGCGGCGGCGAGCGCGAGACGAGGCCCCGGGGCCCGAGCGGGGCCCCCAGCGTGCGGCCCGCCCCCGCCCCCCGCCCGGCCCCCTCCCCTCGCGCGCCGTCGCCCGCGCCCGGCGCTGCCCACTCGCGGGAGCCCCCGGGGCCGGACGGGCTGCGCAGCCGGAGAGGCGGGGGCCCGACGCGGCCCCCCCGGAGCCGGGCGCCTGGCGCGGGGGCTCGCCGAGCGCACGGGGGGCCGCGCGGCGCTGCAGACCCAGCCTCCCGCCGCCGCCGCCGCCGCCGCCGCCGCCTCCTCGGCGCTTGCAGAACCCAGAAGTGAACAGCAGGCGACCCGGAAGGTTTGCGCGCGGCTCCGCACCGAGCCGGAGCCCGAGCCGGAGCCCGGAGCCGGAGCCCCAGCCCGGCCCTGCGAGGGCCGCCGGGCGCGGGGCTGCGGCCGCGTCCCGGAGCCGCCGCCAGCACAGCCAGGTCCGTGCGGGCCCGGGGCGCGCGGGGAGCGGGCCCGGCGGCGGCGGGCGCCCGCCCGAGCGCCCGCCCGCGGGAAAGTTGCGCCGAGTTGCGGGCTGGGGCGCGGGCCGGGCGCGGGCGCTGTCAGCGCGGGCCGGGGCGCTCCGAGGGCCCGGGGCCGCCTGCGCCTCGGGCCCGGCCCGGAGCGGCGGCGGCGGCGGCGGCGCGCGGGTAGGAAGTGTCTCCGGCGGCGTGTCTGGGTCTGCTCTCCGAGTGTGTGCGTGTGCGTGTGTGTGTGTGTGTATGTGTGCGTGTGTGTGTGTGTGTGTGTTTTCTTAAGCCGGGCTATTCAAACCTGCTGCAATTCTCCGGTAAACAATGATTCATGGGGCTTAATGCAAATAAACGGATTGCAAACGGCGCGGTTCGCGCACTTTGCAGCCGGCCCGGTGGAGCGGCCAGTGCCGGATTTCTCCCCTTTTTTGCAGATCTGCAGAATATGGCGTCCCTGTCCTGTTTTAAAAATAAGCCAGGCTGCCATTTTTGTTTTTCTTTTGTCTGAAAATTTTAATAAAACTGTCTGAGAATGTGGGAGAGGCGGCTGGAAGCAGAGGGGGCACCCGAAGGGTTGGCTTTTTTTCCTTTTCTTTGGCGAGAGCCGCGAGCCTTTCGGGGAGGTGAGACACAATGCAATTGCACTTTAAAGGAAAAAAAAAAAGGAAGCCGCTGGGCGATTTGGGGGGGAGGGCTGGGAATTTAAAGTTAACTCCGAAAGTTTTCTTCTTTTTTTTTTTTTTTTAGCTTTTTTTTTTTTTTTTTTTTTCGGAAGGCGGTGAAATGCCGCGAAAGGATCTCGCGGCCCATTTCTCCCCCCCTCCCCCCCCTCCCAGGCAGCCGCCTTTGCAGGATTTTTGGGAAAAAGTTAACTGCCGGTTTCCTCAGAGCTGCGGGGGGCACGTGGAGGGTTGGTGATGGGGACTTGGGGGGACCAGGAAATGTCTTTTTGGAAGAGGCTCTATAAAAATGGCATTGTAAGGAACTATATCCACAGATTTGGCAAATATGGCAATAGGGGCTCTGAATGGGCCCGCGGTTTCCAACTCAGACCCCTGGCATGAGGAAATAATCCTGCTCTCCCCTGTCCTGCCTTGGAGCAGTGTGTGTGGGGATGTGGGGGTGTCTCCTTCATGGGTGGCCAGGGGGCCCCCTTGTAGGCAGGAATCATGCCCTGGGCGCTGGGGTGGCTTCTGGAGCCTCCGGCAGTGTGTTTGGTGTTTGGTGGTTGGCAGTTAGAGAGCCCCTTCTTTGATCTCGTGGGCCTCCTGGCCTCTGGAGGTGGCATCTGGTGACACATACCCCCCGGGGTGGTGGGCTTTTGTCAGGGTTCAGGCTAGGGGGGCCCCAGTGGGTTTTGTCTGAGGGGAGGGGCAGGAGAGGGCTGGTCGGTGTGTGGGGGGCACTCGTTTGCTAGTCTGAGCCTCTCCCTGGTGGTCCTCCTACCCTTTATTGCTACTTCTGTCCACACTCTGAAGGCACCTCTCTGGGAGGTAGTTTGGACTTGGGCAAAGTTATTGAAGTATCTTGCTGGACAGGTCAGAGTCTGCTGGCTTTGAAGGCTACAGGAGGGTCTGAAGGCCAGGCCCAGGCGCTGTCCAAGGCTCTGGGGCAGGTTGGGCCTGGTCTTTCCCTCTTCGGGAAAGTTTGTTCAGGAAGGACCTTGAGTCTTTTTCTAGCCCCTGTCCCAGCATCTCCAGGAGGGGAGACTCCTCTAGTTCTCAACTCCTGGTTTGTATCCTGTCTCCACATGACAATGTGAGCTCCCTGAGGGCAGAGTCAGGGATTGAAGGCGGGGTGGGATGGGGGGGCGGGTGGTTAGGGGTTCAGGGCTGCAGAACTTGGCATGCCTGGGCCAGAGGGTCCCAAGCTAGGTGTTTTTCAGTTGAAGAAACTGAGGTTCAGAGTGGGGCAGTGACTTGCTCAAAGTCACACTGCCAGTTAGGAGAGCTGAGATAGGGCCCAGATGTCTAGGCTCCCACTTCTGGGCCCTCTCCACTGTTCTCTGTGGAGGCCCTGACTGCTGGAAGAATCATTTTGTACAGAACTGAACTGGAGTAGGACAGCACGTCACCCTTCACTGCCCGCTAACCGACCATGGTAACCCTGGTGTATGAATGGAACTTTACAGTTTGCATAGTGTGGTACATGGTTGTTACCACATCAGGCTCTCCCTGAAACTCACCTGGGTTGAAATTGTCGAGGTGGGGATATTTAACCCCATTTCAAAATTTAGGAAACTGAGGCTTGGAGATGTTAAGCAGTGGTAGATGAGGGCTTAAACAAGCCTCCAGACTCCTTGTCCAGGCCTCTAGGTGGACTTTGGTGCTTGTAGATAGGACTTTCCCCTACCTTCTAGTGTTTGGTCTCTCAAATTCTTCTGCTGACCCAGTGACTGTGTAAAAATCTAGAGGCCCCAACCCTATAGAATGTCAGAGCTGAAGAGTTCCCGAGAGGTCACCTGGGCTCAGAGAGGGGAAGCCAGTGGCTTGAAGTCAGTTTGGGTCCCAGCTAGGACCGGAGCCCTGGTCTCCTGTCTTCCTTCCTCCATGAGACACACAGAGGGAGAGTGAACCACTCTACCCTCTGCTAGGCTCCACTGGGCCCTGGGAAGCAGTGATTGCTGCTGGTGGTGATTGCTGATGGGGTAGCGGGTACTATAATGGCCAACACCTCACCAGAGACGTGGGTTTGTCCAGGGGCTGAGAAATAGGCTATTTTCAGGCTTGGGGAATGGAGGCAAGATGGCCCCAGATGGAAAGGAAGCTGTGTGTGGGTGAGGTATGGACTGGGTCTGAAGCTAGCCTGGCCTGTCCTTTCCTGGGCAGATACTTCCTTGCCCTGCCTTTCTGTAAAGCAAAGCCAGCCCTTCCTTCCTTCCTTCCTTCCTTCCTTCCTTCCTTCCTTCCTTCCTTCCTTCCTTCCTTCCTTCCTTCCTTCCTTCCACTACTGTCAGTGTTTATTTGTTCATTGGCTTTCTAGATCATCCCTTTATTCTTTTCATTATCCATTTGTGAGTTTAGTGGTTGGCCAGTTCGGTAGTCCATCCCTCCATCCTTCCATCCATCCAGTCCCCAGCTTACCAGCACAGGTTGGATGGCCACGTGAGGTACAAGTACAGTCTTCCCGGGCTCTGAAGCCAATGGGGAAGAGGTATGAGACTTCGGGTACGTGGAACACAGGGCAGTATTTGTGGGTGCCTACATGTGTCACAGGGAAAGTCTTTTGGTGAAGAGGAGGCTTAAAAATATCAATGGTTTTAGTTCCACAGACCATCATGATGGTGGATCCAGGTCCTGGGACCAAGTCCCATTTGTGAATCAGACTTTACAGTTTGCACAGTTTGCATGGCTTGTGTCACTTTGGGCACATTCTTCCCCTTTTTCAATCTCAGTTTCTTCATCTTTAAAATGAGGTACACCGTGAATCTCTTGTGGGTTTGGGGGAGTGATAACAAGAGTGTCTGGGCTGTCTCCAAGCCCTGGCCAGGCTATGTTGTAGGAGCTCAGTGTATGCGACCTGGATGGTAAGGATTGCTGATCACCAACCTCAGCCCCGCCTTGATTTTGAAACCCATCATGATGTCGTCAAAATGAGCGAAATGATATGGGGACCCTGAACACCCTGCCCTGGCTTGTTGTGCCCCTGCTGAAATTCTTCCAGTGTTTCCAGGGCATTTCAAAGAACAAAAAATCCAAAGTTCTTTGTGAGCCTACAAGGCCCTTCGTGGTCTGGGTCTGCCTGGAGCCCTTGGCCCCCCTGCACACCCCCTCCCCAGGCCCACCACCTCCGCCACACCAGCTTCTTTCTGCACCTTGAATTTACAGGTTGTTGGCAGGGCCTTTGCATATCCCCCACCTAGAACCCTCCCAAACGTTTGCACGGCCAGCACCTTCTTGTCTCACAGGTTTCCGCTCAGATGTCACCTCCTCCGAGGGGCTTCCCTGACCACTTGCTCTGGAATAGCTTCCCACTCTGTCACGTCAGCGCCTTTCCACTTTCTCTTGTGGCCCTTATCAGTATCTGAAGCTTTCTTATTTATTCTTTATTTGCACTTCTTGCCTGTCTACACTGCTGAACATGCTTCAGCCCCTGGCAGGCGAGTCGGCAGGTGTTGCCAGCACGGTGTGGCTGGGGCTTTAGTGGAGGTGAAGAAATGCCAGGAGCCCAGGTGTGGCAGTGGCCCTGCGTGTAGAGCAGCGCCTGGGAGATGAAGTGACACTGAGCTCTGTCCTCTTCTCCCCCGGGAGGCTCCAGGCTGTTGTTAGGAAATAACGAGGTGATTAAATCATGGGATCTGAGAATCTCCGTCTCTTCCAGTCTCAGAACCTTTGACACTTGGAGTCTTCGTGTGCTCTGATCTGGGATTTAGAATCTTAGAAAAAGGACTTTCTCTGCCTTACTTATTTAGCAGTGCAGAGTACTTCTTTTGGATCAGGCCACGTTCCAAGAGAGTTTATAAGTGTTAACGTATTAAATTCTCATTGTCGTCACCCCCACTTTACAGATGAGGAAATCGAGGCACAGAGAGACTAGGTAACTTGCCCGAGTCCACAGACCTTGGTGGGGGCATTTCAGGATTTGAACCCAGTACTCTGGGACTCCTTAGAATCCTACAGCTATTGAGGGGAAGCCCAGCCTCACCCGACACTCCCCGCCCCTGCACAGAGCAATAATCCCCCTCCCACATCCTTGACAAAAGGGCCTCTGATCTCAGCTGGAGTGGTGGGGCGCCCCCAGCCTCTTCTTGTCAGACAAATTGTCCTTGCCAGAAAGATTTTCTCTACAAAGTGTAAAGTGCTGTGCTTCCCCTGTGAATAACAACTGGGTGGTGATGTTAGCGTTATGGAGTCCCAGTGCTTTTGACCTTGTGATTTCATGACTTTGGCAGCCTTTTTCTCCCCACTGAGTTGTGAGCTCCTTGAAGGGCAGACAGCTTTGGTGCACGGTGCTGAATGTACGGGTGAGTGAAAGAATGAGTGTGTACAAAGCATGGGTCCCGAGCTCCTCCTGTGCCTGGAGCACTGTGCTAGGCACCAGGGTATCGGACAGACCTGGTGTACTCGGGGAAAGAGGACAGTTCTCTCTCCACGTAGCCCCAAGAAAGTCTACCTCTGATGATGTCTATGTACCCAATTCCTTGAGAATCATTTGAGTTTTAGGTCATGCACTAATTGGAGAGAGGTAGGCCTCACAGATTACCCAGGCAAACCTCACCCTGTCCACTGGGGGAATAAAGCAGGAAGGGAGAGGAGTAGGTAGGGCTTGTCCAAGGCCACACACACCTTACAATGCTTTGCGTGGCACGCTTTCTGCTCCCCAGGTGCCAACAGGCTGCCACAGTATGTGGCTTGGGGTTTAAGGGCAGGAACAGTGCTTGTTGGGGAAGCTGCTCCCTCTTTAGTACCCGTCTCCTTACATCCATAAAGGGGTCACATTCCTGGATGTACAGGCCCCATAAGGGGCCCGGTGCCTTGCCTGGCACTTGGGTGGGATTGAAGAGGTGGGCATGGCTTCCTGGAACCTGCGGCTGGGGCCGGGCTTTGGAGACTGGGTAGGATTTGGGGAGGGGACCAAGTGGTGTCTTCAGTGGATAAGGTGTGTAGGGAACGCCAAGGGATTTGCTTCTGGGGCCCAAAGTGTCCTGCCTTGTCCCTGCTTCATCCATATAGCTATAGGATACAGCTGGGGGAGATGGGCCCCCACCATCTGGGTCCTTCTCTGAGCTTTGGGCAAAGGTTTCATGCTCCTTGAGGGGACAGACTAGCCATTTCAGGTTCTTTGATGAGGGGGAGGGTACCTGGCTGGGGTGGGCACACCCCCAGATACACTTAAACATGCACATTCATACGTAATCACACTATCAACCATTTCACTACCATCCCTTTTTTTTAAGTTTATTTATTTATTTGGAGAGAGGGAGAGGGAGGGGCAGAGAGAGGGGGAGAGAGAGAATCCCAACCCAAGCTGGCCCCATGCTTAGTGTGGAGCCCGATGCGGGGTTCGATCTCCCAACCGTGAGGTCACGACCTGAGCCAAAATCAAGAGTCAGACGCTGAACCAACTGAGCCACCCAGGCGCGCCTCGCTACGGTCTTTGACGTGTTCCGCCTGCCCGGTTTTGCCAACTTGGGCTGCTCCCCTGCTATTTCAGAAACACCACCAGACATACCCTGAACCGGGCCTGCAGGAGCCAGCAGTTCAGGAGGCACGTCTGCTGGAGTGCACATCCACACACACGGTACACACACATCACACACACACATGCACTCCCGCCACTCACAGGGTTACCACCCCCGCCTATACCCTCCCAGGAAACGATGCGTTGCTGCAAGCCTGTCCCTCATGTGCGTTCCCACACCAGCTTCATCATCTGCACACGGGCATACTTGGGCACGCGTGTGTCTTACACGTAGGTGCATCTTGCAGGCACACGCTCGTTTCCACCCACGAAGGCGTAGCCTCACATCCTGGGCCTTGCGCATGAGCCCTCTGGTGTACCCTCGCACTGGCGTGTGGACCCATGCCCTGCCTGGATCTGCTTGCGGCGGTGGAGCCGGCAGCTCAGCTTCTCCCCTTCATTCAGTGGTATTTCTTGAGCATTTACTATATCCCAGGCCGTGTGCTAGATGCTGCTGCAGGTAGAGGTGAGGAGCGTCGATGTGGTCCCTGCCCTCGCGGGGGAGACCCACATTACACCAAAGAGCACACGGATGGTGATTGATTACAGATTTTGGCAAATGCTAGGAAGGAAATACTTCTCTGGGAAGCTACGCTTCCCTATAACTTCTTGGTTTTAGGTTTACTGTGGTGTATGTAGGGCAGAGGTGCTTCTGGGAGGGAGTGCTGAAGTGTTCCAGGTAAAGGGCATTCTGGCCAGAGAATGGCCTGGGCAAAGACCATGAAGTGGGAAATCAAGGAACATGGAGAAGGTGATGGCCCCAAGACCATCACCTTGGGGGTGACGTAAAGGGAGGGTGTAAAGGGCAAGGGCAAGGTGGGCCTGGTGTGGCAGGGCCTGTAGTAGGTCTTCCCCGGCCTGTTTGCCCCTCTCCAGGCGTCTAGCCTGGGCCCTCCCCTTCTCTGACCAGCCAACCCTCTGCTGACTTGCCCTGCTTAGGGCCCACTCTCTTTGCCGGCCTCTACCCCAGGCCTATGCTTTGTCTGACCTGCCCCACAGGCTGCCTGCCCCCCCCCCCCCCCGCCCCCCGGGGATCCTGAGGCATAGCATGAGAACAGGCTGTGACCACCTGCCAGGGCTTCCCAGCCTGGGACCTCTAGGACCCGTCTAGAAAGCTCCTGGGGACCAGGCCAGAGCCCGGGGGGTTCAGCATTCGACTCTCCCGTTTGGAGTTAATCCCAGACTTGGCTCTCCAGCAGTTGGCGGAGCAGCCCCTGGGGGTCCTGAAAGCCTGCCTGAGCTGCTGTACTCCCCCCACCCCAGCCCAGTTCACCTCCTTGGTTGGTCAGATTTCCATGTGGGTCTTTGGAATGTTGGGAAGGGCTCCCTTACGCCTTAGAGAACCTAACAGAACAACAATAGCTAAGGCTTACAGAGCCCTTACTGCACCAGGCACCATTCTCAAGACTGGGTACCTACGAACTCCAAATGACAGCGACAGCCCTGTGGACATACCATTGTCATCCTCAGTTTGGTAACAATCTCAAGGCCCCGAGCTGGGGTTTTGACCCGGGCTGTTTTGTACAGAAACTGCTTTTAGCCCCTCAGTTGCTATTTGTCCCTCAGAGGATCCAGGAACCCAGGCTGTGATTTCGTTGAAACTCTGTTTTATAAAGGTCACACAGCAAGCTGGCGGCAGTGGGTTCAAGCTCCCTCTGCCCTCATCAGCTGTGTGACTGAGCCGGAGCCCCATTCTTGACTCCAAACAAGGAAGAGATTGGGGTAGAAGCCAGGAGGGCGGGGCCCTCAGGGGATGGGAGAAGGGACATGGGGTCGGGGCCTGTGGGGTGCCCGGGGTGTGTGTTTTCTAAGAAGTCATTTAGTTGTTCGTCTACGTTCTTAGCATCTTTCTGAATGTGTGTCGTGTTTCGAAATGCTCACAGCATCTACTTCACAGGGTCGTTCGGAGCCTGAGAGAAATGCTTGTCAACTGTCTGACAGTGCCTGGCATGGAACATGGGCTCAGTTACTTCTTCTTCTTGTCATTTCACGCCGGCAGAAGGAGTTCCGTGTGGGGATGGGAGCTGGGAGTCCCCAGGGGAGATGGAAGCAGAGAAGGGCATGTGTTCTAAGCCAGCAGAAGGGTAACTAACCTCAGGAGCTCACAGCTATGCCAGGGACTGGGTGGACAAGGAACCAGGCAATTCTAGCTTAGTGGGATCAGTGCTGTGGTGGAGGAGGCCCAGGAGGCTGTGGGAGCTCAGGGGAGAGGCTGCAAATACAGCCGGGCGGTGAGCAGGAAGGCTTCCCCAGGGCCATGACACTTGAGCTGACTGGTGGTTGATGGGAACCTGGCAGGGCTCCAGCTGGGTGATGGCCCCAGATGGAAGGACACAGGCTGTGCAAAGGCACGGTGGCATGAAAGAGAACCTCAGGTTCTCTTGCCTGAGGAGGGGAACCTGGCCCATTCTGTAAATGAGGGCACCGAGGCTCCCAGACAGCGTAACTGCCCTGGGTATCTCTGGGTGGCTGGTACTGGAGAGCGGGTGGGGCAGGGCGCGGGAGGGACTACCACTGACCAGGGCACAGATAGCAGCCCCCCGCTCTGCGGATCGGTCCCTCCCTCAGTGAAAACTGCCCTTCCAGCCCTGCGGGGCCGCGGAAACCCAGCCTAATTGGATCCAGGACCCTCGGGAGCCTCGGTCCCCACAGGGAGTTCCCAGGCACGAGCTCCCTAGGCTGGCCTGGCTCTTGGAGGCAGGGTGGGGCCCAGCAGCTGGGGCTCAGCACTCTGGGCTGCATGGAGTGGGGACACATGGAGGGCAGAGGGGTCGTGAGAGGCCAACTTGGAGCGCGTGGGGGTCTCAAGCTGGGAAGATGGCAAACTTCAGCTTCTCTCTCCTCGACCATCTCCTGCTTGTCCCTCCCAGGCCATCCTTCTGGCCCCATAATAACCTGTCCACTGAAAACCCCGACCGTGGCCTTCCCCTGCTCAGAGACGTTCCATGGCTCCCCATGGCCTTTTATCCAAGCACTTCAGCCTGGAACTGTGGCCCTTTATGAACAGCCCCAGACACCTTTCCCTTCTTCCTCTGCAAATTCCTGCACCATACCCACGCCAGACCAAACGTGATGCTTTGTGCATTCCTGCCTCTGGGCCTTTGCATGTGTACTTCTTACTCCTTGGCCTGCCCTTCCCTGGCTTCTCTTGACCTCTCTGCTTTCCTCCTTTAGTAAGTCCCACCTTCATGAGATCTTCGTGCATCCCTCAATGGGATGAACGCATCTTTCCAGGAGCGCCCCCACCCCATAGCTCACCTGAGCCCCAGCATCAGCTTATTGCCACTCTGGGGCAGGGAGCAGGTTTGAGAACGCTTAGCTACCCTGGGAAGCTAGCCAGTTTTCCATGTCTTTGCGCACACCGCCCCTCTGCTTGGAATGCTCTTCCTCTACCCTCTGGCTCTCTTGGCAAAGCCCTCAGTCTTCAAAGCCCACGTGGACAGACCCCTCCTCTCTCAGGCACAGCCCTTCTCTCTTAGTGAACGTTTATTGAGCACCTAGCATGAACTAGGCACCTGAGCACTTACTGTGTGGCCAGCACTTGGCTCTGGGGCTGCATTGGTGGCCCTGTCCTTTCGAGGCACGACTGGAGGGAGTTTCCAGAGGCTTGATAGAGAGATGGCAGAGAATGCAGGGGGGCTGTGGGTATGGATAACAGGGTAATCTACTTTCTGCTAGGGAGAGTTTGAAAGTGACCTTTAGCTGAGACTTGAAAGAAGAGCCAGGTGCGCTGTGGAGCCAAGTTGGGGTGTGGGGTTGTAACTAAGAACCAGACCCAAGCTCTGATCTCGGGGAGCTCACAGCTACGCCGGGGACTGGGTGGACAAGGAACCAGGCAATTCTAGCTTAGTGGGATCAGTGCTGTGGTGGAGGAGGCCCAGGAGGCTGTGGGAGCTCAGGGGAGAGGCTGCAAATAGAGCTTTGGGGGGGGGGGGCTGGTGAGCAGGAAGGCTTCCCTAGGGCTGTGACGCCTGAGCTGACTGGTGGTTGATGGGCACCTGGCAGGGCTTTCGCTGGATGATGGAAGGACACAGGCTGTGCAAAGGCACATGAAAGAGCAACTTGTTTTGGGGGAACTGCAGGTGGTGTTGTGGGGCTGGAAGGAGGGAGGCCATGGGGATGTACCTGTTGGGATGCATATGGCCTGCAGAGCCTCACTGGCAAAGGCCTCTGTGCTGGGGATTTTGAACCATACCTCAGAAGTGATGGGAACCCGAGAGAGATTTCAAGCAGGAGTGAGTGGCCTGGGTAGGCTTTGGCCTGGGCCTCCCCTCCGAAGCCTCCACCCAGGACGGGGAGCCCCTTCCTGACTCTGTGTTCCTGACTGGGGTCTGGGGTGTGGCTGGAGGCTCACTGTGGGACCTTGAGCAAGCTCCTGGCCCTCTCCTAGCCCTTCTCTCCTCCTGGGTAAACCCGCAGGGCCTGAGGCCAGAATCCTAATGGAGCTGTGGGCAGGGGTTGGGCTGTGTTGCTTAGCCTAAGCTTGCTGAACCTATAGTTTCATTAATATTCCTTTAAAAAAGTCACGTAACTACCCTGCAGAAAAGTCAGAATAGGGAAATGAGGTAAGTCCAAACCTGCCATTTCTGCTCTCACCCCAAGCCGGAAGCACCGTCACTGTTAGCATTCTGGCTTTTCCTTCCCTCCTCTCAGTACCTGGTTTTTATATGGATATCATTGCTCCGTCCGTCCGTCCAATTTAGAAAATGTGCTCCCCTACCCCATCCCCCTGACAAATGTATCACGAGTGCTGCATGAGTGCAGTGGGGTTCCAGTCCTTTCTAAAAGATCCAGTGTTAGGGTGGAAAGCGTGGGCTTTGGAGCCTGACTTTCTGGGTTCAAACCATACACGCTTGACTTTGGGCAAGTTACCTAATCTCTCGGTGCCTCAGTTCCTTGTAAGGTTGATATGAGAGTTAAATGAGTCATTACAATGCCGGTAAACACTGGCCGTTATTAATGGTTGTAGACTATGTCACTGTGTAACATGATTTACAGAGCCATCCTCCCATTGTTTAAAATTTTGGCTGTTTTCAGTTTTTCAATATGGTAAAAAAAAAAAAAAAAAAAAAACCCCACTGAAGCAAACAGCTTTGTACATAAACCTTTGTCTATATTTGGGTTATTTTCTAGGGACAGATGACCAAGAATGGGATCACTAGGCCAGGAAGTCTGAACATTTTTTTGAGCTCTTGTCACGTTATTGCCAGACTGTTTTTAGAAATGTTCCGATTTGCACTCCCACCAATAATGCATAGAAGTGCCAATTTCATCATACCCTCACCAGCATAGCGTATTATCATTTTCTTATTTCTCTGCTATTTTAAGAGGTGAACCTCATTTCATTTTCACTGCCAGGGAAGCAGAACTATTCTCTGTTTATTAGCTGTTAACATCCTTTTTGGTCTGCTAGCCTTTACAGAGCACACATAGCCCCTTCTCAGGCCAATTAGGAAGATAGGGCTTAGATATAGGAAACCGGGAACAGAGTAACAATGGGGACGATTTAGTGCCAGGGGAGGGGAGGGGACTTCCCTCCGTCTAGGCCATAACACTCAGTTGCCTCCACATTGAGCATCCATTCATTCATTCATTCATTCATTCATTCATTCATTCAAACACTTATCAGGTGCTCTTAGGGCTTAAAAGATAAATTACCCAGCCATGATTCTGCCCTGACAGAGAGCATGTCCAACAGCAGAGATGGACAAGAACACAGACAGAAAATACAGGGATGTGTGCTCTGATGATAGATGTGTAGGGCACAAAGGGAACAGAGGAGAGGCTCCAACACAGCCCAGGAGGTGATAGAGGTAGAGCAGTTTTGGAAGGCTTTCAGGAGGAAGTGGTCCATAAGCTGGAGCTTGAGGATAATCTGGAGTTAGCTAGTGAAGTGGGGAGGTCAGACGGTTCCAGGGAGAGGGGGCAGCCTGACTGATGGTGAGGAAGTAAGAAGGGAAGTGGAGCACTAGGGGATCTCTGTCTGGCTGGGCAGAGTATAAGGTGGCCATCGAGGCCACAGAGTCAGCAGGGACCAGACATACAAGGCCCCAGGAATCCAGATCTTGTCTGGAGGGAAGTAGGGAGCTATGGAAGGTTCTAAGGAGGTGAATATTGTGATTTGCTTTTGTCTTTTAGAAATCTCGCAGCGACTGCAGAAGGAGAGTGGAATGGGGGGTGTGGGTAGAGGTGGGGAAACCAGTGAAGGGATTCTTGCAGTAGCCGAAGAGCCTGGACCCGGGCAGAGAAGGTGCTGGAGACCTTCTTTCCCTACCCTGCAGAATCCTAAAAGCAGCCTCACAGTGCACAGCGAATGTTACCTCTGCTGGGCAGCCCTTGCTGACATCCACCGCTGCCAATCAGGTCATGCCTTCCTGGAGGACGGGGCGGTGCAGGGCCTGGCATTCAGTGGTCAGTCGAGTGCCTACCACCAGCTGACCCTGATCCCACCCCTGCCCCTCCGTGCCTCCAGACTCTCTATCTCTTCCCCCTCTGCCTTGAGCTGCCAACAGTTTTCTGTCTTTTCTTTGAGAATAAATTTATTGTTTTCATTATAAAAGCAACTGAACGGCGTCACGGAGAATCTGGAAATCAGAGAAACAAAGACAAAAACCAGATCAGCTCCAGCCACCTCTCCCAGCCCTCCCTCTGGGTGTGGTTCCCTGCAGCTTGCTTTTTCTGACGCAGGTTTTTATTTTTGCCTCCTTGTAATCATAGTGTCCGGACCATTTTGGGTCCTGCTCTCTCCCATTTGCTTTGTTGGGAGCTCGTTCCTCTGTGGCCATGGGGTCTGGGCAGATCGCAGTTTTTGATGCCTGTGGGATGGTTTGGGGATGGGGGTGGGACAGGGTTGTTTAACCGCACCCTGCTGTCCTGCAGCGGGCAAGGCTAGTCACATGCCACCCTGGGCTGCCTGTCTGCATTGTGTCTGTTTGTCTGTACCTGGACCACCCCAGCCACCTGGTGTACCCCTTCTTCAGTGCCCCTTTATGGAGCTTACAAGGCTGGCCTCAGGGGCCACCTTCCTGGGACACGGTCGTGGACAGATCTGGTTTTAAATCTAGACTTGGCTCTGCGACCTCAGGCAAGTTACTTAACCTCTCTGGACTTCAGTTTCCTCATCTGTATCATGGGTCTATTGCCCCAGTAAAATAATGCCCCAGTAAAAATGCCCTGACACAGTTCCTGGCCCACCGTAAGTGCTCAAGAAAAGGTAGTCAATATTATTGTGTTTTTTCATTCCACAAAGAGTTTCTGAGACCACTCTGGGCTAGGTGCTGGAATGGCAAAGATGAATGAGCACTAGTTATACCTGTGAAGAGCTCGTGGTCTGGCAGGGAAGTCACCCAGGGAAACAGATAAGCATACCAATCGGCGCTGGAGTGCTGGACCAGACCTGGGTGGTGTCCTAACTCCATTACTTGCTAGCTGTGTGACTTTGGGGAGGTTGGTCAACCTCTCTGAGCTGCAGTTTCCTCTTCTGTTAAATGCACATCTCACAGGATCATTGGGAAGATTCAGTGCCATGATGCATATGACACACTCAGCACAGTGCCTGGCACGTAGTAGGTGTTGAAATCAATAGTAGCTGCCATTTTATTATTATTGTTATTGTTATTGTTATTCCCATATACAAGGTGCTGTTGGGAACACAGAGGAAGTGACTGACTGGGGGTTCAGGGAAAGCTCCGTAGAAGAGGGAACACTTGAGCTGGGTCTTGAAGGATGAGTAGAAGTTCACCAAGTGGGAAAGGACACTCTAGGTAAGGAACCTGTGACTCCAGGTTGAAATCTGTCAATGAGGGGTTTGTTCTTTGCGGGGGGGATTAAGGAATTGTGTTCATCCCAACTTCAAGTGCCCTCACTGCCTCCCCCTGGATCTCCCCTGGGGGCCGTGTGCACTCCCCTTCCTGTAACAGCACCCACCTGTCTTGGCAGCTGTGGGTTCCTGCTCTGTGTCCCCATCTGTCCATATGTGGGACCACAGGTCTGTGTCTGTCATGTGTGTCCGAGTTTGGTGCTGTCTGCATGTTCCTGTGACCATGTTTGTCTGCGTGGGTGTCCGGAGGGCCTCCTGGGCCACGTGGTGGGGGGCGACCTGCATGCTTCCTTGGCCTCCCGCTCCAACCAAATAGCCAGGCCTCCTCGGTCACTCTCCTCCCTGGCCCGGCTCGGCCCATGCCTCTCACTTCCATTCCATTCTCCAGGGGCCTCCCGACGGGTGTCCTCCTGCTGCCCCTCTCCTGGCCTCTCCAGTCCCTTCCGCACGCAGCAGTCAGAGGGGTCTCTCTAGACCACAGATTCTGCCCCATCACCCACTGCTTCGAGTCCAGACTCCAGACCTAGGATTCAGGAATCGACCTTCTAGGTCAGGTCCTGGCTGCTGCTCCAGCCTCCTCCCCCCTCTCCCAGTCCTCGCTGGAACGCTCAGCTCTCCTCACACAGCGCTCTTGCTTCTCACCTCTGGGGGTGTGCTCAGGCTGCTGCTTCTGCCGGGAATGCTCCCCACTCCTTTGTTGCCTGGCTAACTCCCACTTATCCTTTAAGACCCAAAGCAGGCATCACCTCCACTGGGAAGTCCTCCCTGATCCTTTTTTCCATCCTGGGTCAGGTCCCTGGCTCTGGGCTGCTCATCCCTTACTTGAGGGGCAGGAGCAAGTGCTTTGCCCAAGATCACACAGCCGGTGAGTTGGAGCCGAGATTTGAATCCAGGTACATTGGGCTCTAAACAAAGCAGGCTGTTCCATGGTCCAGGTGAGGTGATCATAGCTAGGACTCGGGGAGAGGAGTGGGTGGATTTGAGGGAGAATTTGGAAATGCAGTCCCGTGGATGCGGCTTGTGGTGGATCTGAGCTGGGAGGGGAGGGCAGGGACGTGTTGGGGACCCGTGTGTGTCTGTGGCAGGAGCATCTGAGCGGTCGGGGATGGCTACAGGGGGTACATGTCCTAGGGGAAGACCAAGTCTATCAGCCCATGAGACAGCAAAAGGGAGGTAGTTGGAAGGTGGGCCCGGAGCTCCAGAGGCAGGCTTGGTCTGGGGGTGCAGACTTGGGGCTTGGCTGGGTTTTCAAATCCTAGAGTGGATGGGCCACCCAGGGACGAGGTGGCTGGGGAGAAAAGCCTGGCCTGTGGGTGGGAACTGTGAGAGACGCTGAGATGAGGAGCCCAGGGTCACAGCACACAGAG
Source organism: Felis catus (assembly GCF_018350175.1). NCBI lineage: Eukaryota > Metazoa > Chordata > Mammalia > Carnivora > Felidae > Felis > Felis catus. The sequence continues at coordinate 25,179,274 of NC_058375.1, forward strand.
CTTCACAGAGGGCTGAGGCAGTGTGAGGCCATGAAAGGTCAGCCTGGACCACGTGAAGGTCCTCGGTGGCATGTAGCTGGTCTCAGGTGAGAGTTCTCTTTGGTAGACGCTTGAGGGGTCACATGTCTGCTTCCTCCACTTAGCTTGGGGCTCCCGGGTGGCAGGACTCTCCCGTTTGCCTCAGGATCCCCAGCTCTGGTCCCGGTGTGGCCCAGAGAACGTATCGAGAACAAATGGATGGACAGATGGATGGATAGATGGGCCGGCTGCCATCAGGATGCTGTTTACAGAAGCAGCTCTAGGTGTTTCATTCACCCACCCATCCAACTTTCTTCACCTTTTAGAGCCAGAAAAATGAAATGACAGTGTGCTTGGCCCGCTGTAAGGGTCAGGGCTCGGTGTTTCACGGCTCACAGCACAGTCTGGGCTTCTCTCTGGGGCTTGAAGCCCAGTGTGCACGTCCTGTCCGACCACCAGCAGTGTCTCTTCTGCCTGTCCCCACGGGAATGCTCAGCCGCAGCCCACCTGGCCCCTCTGCCCCTGCCCCCATCTCCTCTCCCCTGCCCCTGCCCTCAGGCTGTGCCCTCTGACCTCAGGCCCCTTAACTCTGTTGCTTCCCCAGCCCAGCACACTCCCTTGATGCCTTCTCCCCACCAGCATCCCAGCCCAGCCCCTCAGTGGGCATTCCGTACCCCCACTACCTCCCCTCTCCAGCTCTCTTTTTGGTGCCTGAAGGTGGCTGCTCATGGACCCGAACCTGCCTTGAACTTTCAGACCTCCATGCCTCTGCTCAAGCTGTGGCCCCTGCTGGGAATGCCTTTCTGCTGTCCACCTATTGTAAACACACACCTGACCAGTCTTTCTCCTGCTTAAAACCCCTCCCTTAAGACAAGGTCTGGGCGCCTTAGCCCAGCCCTAGCCACCCTCCCCACTCGCCTCTTGCGACGGCTTGCCAGGTCACGTAGGTCCCAGGGTTGCAGAGGTGGATACCCACCTCACAGGCTTTCTGGGAGGCTCACACGAGATACTCCTGAAGTGCTCCTAGCAGTGTTCCTGACACTCAGTAGGAGCTCAGCCAATTCCCGCCCCCCCCCGCCTGCTTTCCCTGCATCTGACACACAGTAGGTATACACCAGGGCAGGGGTCACAGACTGAATCACCAAATTACTTAAGACCAGCCAGAGGAGGATGAGGAGAAATTAGGAAGAGACTGCGGGGATCAGATTAAGTGGCCCAGGTCAGACCCCTCCCTTCTGTGGGCCTGTGCCAAGCCAGGGCGAGGGGCCATCCCTGCCTGGCCAGGAGCCAGACAAGTAGCAGAGAGGATGCTCTATTCCAGCCATGGGACCCTAGGCCAGCCACCTTCTTCCCCATACCTCCCTAGCCAGGGAGGGGCTTTGGGAAGCCTGAACTTGGCATTGAGCTGAAGAGGAGGAAATGCCAAGGAACAGCTGGTGCGGTAGACAGAGCCCTGGGCCGGGGTGGGGCAGGGCAGGAATGAGGCAGAGCAGCCTGCTTCACCCCATTTCACAGATGAGGAGGACTGAGGCTCTGAGAGCCAGTGCCCAACCTGGCGGTGCAGTGCTGCCTCCGTCCTTGTGGCCTGGAGCAAAGTGCTTCCCTCTGTGAAATGGGGATGAGACTATTCCCTGCTTCCTTGGGCTCTGAGGAGAAGGCCTGTGGGTACAGAAGAGCTTTGTCAACCGTCGAACTGTATGTGGCTGTCTTGAGTTCTGATTATTATTCCTTCATGTATTCATTCCGTCATACAACTCCTGTTGTTGGTCACCTCTAGGCCTGGCTGCTGGGGATGCTGAGATGAGTGAGACAGGTGTATCCAGTTCTCGGCTCCCCTTCCCCCGCCCCAGCCTGGAGCCTCCTCTCCCAGGCTCTTCAGCTCAGTTCCCTTCACGTTTTCCCTGGTGGACAACAGCTGGGAGGGACAGCTTCTGGATGTGTGGGTGCCTGCCCCCGGGCTGTGCCCATTGTATCCTAAGACAGGGCATATTCACAAGCCTGCAGTCAGGATGCCTTGTCTTTCCCTTGAACAGCTAAGGGACTAATCAGCTGGACTTTGGAGTCAGGCAGATTAGAGGGGGAATCTCAGCTCTACTTACTTGCTGTGTGACCTTGACTAAGTCACTCCACCTCTCTGAACTTTGTTTCAGTTGTAAGATGGGGATGATGAGAGTACCTGCCTTTCCGTGCCAGTGGGCCTGGCACAGGATAGACACTTGGTAAATGGCAGCCTCCTCACTGTTATTGTGTTGAGGTCTTTCTGAGAAAGGGATCTGGAACAGTCAGGGAGAACTCCAGGCAGGAAGTGCGTCTTGTTCTGGGCTGTGAGGGAAAGGGCAGCTTGGTGTCTGCGGATAGAGGGAGCAGGAGGGCCCTTAGAGGGCAGGGGCCGACCCAGCCACCCCAGAGGAGGGTACTATGACCTTCAGCCTGGCCAGGCTCAGACCCTACCCAGCCCCCAGGCTGGGAGTGAAAGGGCAAAGGTTGTTCTCTGTAGGCCACTTGCATATGAGTATTTGCTCAACCAAGGACTGGGGGGGGGGGTTGCAAAGCGAACTCCCCAGAGGAAAGGGCTTGAGCAAATCCACTTTCTAGTTTGACTCTGGTGCCCTAGCCTGTGGTCTTGGACAGGTCCCTTCCCCTCTCTCCAAGCCTCAGTTTCTTCACCTATAAAATGGGGTAATAATACCTCCTGTGCCTATTTCTCAAGTAAAGATTATAAGAATAATTTATGTAAAAGATCTTTCTTAAAGTGTTGAGATTAGATTGTGTTGAGAATTTTCTCCTAAACCCCTCTGCCTGCCATTCTAGTAGGGGCTCCTCAGGCTTCTAAGACCAGGAGATGAGGTGGAAGGCATTTCGTTTTGGCCTTGACGGTCAAACAGTCATTTAAACACAATACCAGTAGGTATTTAGTTAGTAATTACTGTAGGAGCAAGATAAATAAGAGAATTTTGATAGGGAGTAAGGCCTAATGGAAAACTCCGTTCAGCACGGTCCCTGTAAGTCACTTCTAGACTTACTCTAGGGTTGCAGGAAGACTTGAACCCTCTGGAAGAGTAAGATAGCTCTGAAGGCCCATCCTTCACACTGCTCTGGGTGAAAGGCCTAATTGCACAGCCTGCCAAGGAAATTGCCAGAAGTGAGGGCCACCAGATAGGCTGTCACATACTTCTACTGAAGAGCCCCCAACTGCCCTAGCCACCAGCCTCCTCAAGCCCCTCCTTAAGCACAGCGTGCGGACACGTCCTTGTAGGTAAAGTGTTGCACGTGCCCGTGCTTGCTTCTTGAAGATAACTTTCCAGAGGTACAATTTCCTGGGTCAAAGGGCAGTAATCCTGTGGGTCTCTGTAAACCATCTTGCCAAATTGCCCTTCAGAAAGGCTGTATCTGATGACCCAAGATGCCCCCCATGTTCCGATGAGGCTGTCTGCACTCAAAGGGGCAGGGGTCAGAAGGGCAGGGATCAGGGTTGGGCGGTTGCCTCCGTTCTGTGGCCATTTACGAAGTTGCCCCAAGACTCCCCAGTGTGTCTCTGTCTGGTGGGGTGGGAATCAATCCATGGGTTCACGGGGGGCTCTGCAGCTTCAGGCCCTTCTGGGGAATGGGGATCAGTTTGTGGGCATCGGGGTGATGGGGGACCTGGGAGCATAGCTGGCCTGTCTCTGACTTTTGCCCTCTGGGGCCCACGGAGGGAGACACTGAATTCCTGACTTCTCAGCCTGGAGACGTGGTTGCCCGGGCCTGGTAAGGGGCCTGCCCTGCTGCAGGGTGAGGGCCCTGCAGAGGTGGGGGTCCCAGACGTGGGGCCAGACTTGAGTGGGTATAGCTGATGGGAGCTCGCCCCAGGCGGCTGGGGAGGGTCCCTGTGACAGTCGCTCTCTCCCCGCAGGATGGCCGAGCCTCGATTTAACAACCCCTACTTCTGGCCCCCTCCTCCCACCATGCCCAGCCAGGTAAGACTGAGCGAGCGTCGCCCTCCGGCCGCCCTCCCCCTCTTGGAGCTGCTCTGCTTTGCCCCGGGCTTCGGCCCGGCCCACGGGGCTCAGGGCTCAGGGCTCGCGGCTCGCGGGGGACCGGCGGCCCGGGGAAGGGGCCCGGCGCGGCCCCAACCCCCTCAGTGCCTCTCCTCTCCCGCCCGCAGCTGGACAACCTGGTCCTGATTAACAAGATCAAGGAGCAGCTGATGGCGGAGAAGATCCGGCCGCCTCACCTGCCGCCCACGTCGGCTTCGTCGCAGCAGCCGCTGCTGGTGCCGCCGGCGCCGGCCGAGAGCAGCCAAGCCGTCATGTCGCTGCCCAAGCTGCAGCAGGTGCCGGGGCTGCACCCGCAGGCCGTGCCGCAGCCCGACGTGGCGCTGCACGCGCGGCCGGCCACCAGCACCGTCACAGGTACGGCGGGCCGGGAGTGGGCGGGGCCGGCGAGGACGGGGCGGGGCGGAGGGAGCCCGCCCTCCCCAGGCCCCGGCCAGTCTGGGAGGACAACCCTCCCCTCCCCGCCCCAGCCTTCCCCCATCCCACCCCACGCGTGACATTGACAGGACGGGGGCGGGTCAGTGCCAGATAACTTAGGGAATCCAGAGAAGAACCTTGACCAGACCCGCCGTGGGTGAGGGGGAAGGGTTTATGTGCAGGGAAAGGTTGGCTGTTGATGAGGGAAGCGGAGCAGGAAGAGGGAACAGCTCGTGCTACGCGGGTATGTGTGTAGAAAGCAAGCGTAGGGTGGGTGGAAGGGCCAGGTGATGATGATGGTGACTACACTCACAATATGGCAGCTGACTCCAGTTGAGCACCAGCGTGTAGCCAGCAGTGTGCCTTTATTACTCCCAGCAGTCCTGTGAGGTGGGTAGTGCTAGTACTAGGTTGAACAGTCGACCATTTTTGACTTCTAAGACAGCACTTTCGTGTGCACCCTAACCTCTCCATTTAACGGATGAGGAAGGTGAGCCAGAGTTGCACAGTCGGTAGGAGGCAGACACAGGCCGTGTGGGTCCAGAGCCCATGTGGGTTCTAGAGTCCATTGGCTCTAGCTGGTCCTGCTGACACTAGAGAGGAAGCCGACCAGATGTGAAGGGCCTTGTGGGCCACCCCTGCAGTTTGGACTTTACCCTCCGTCAGTGGGGAGCCATGAAAGATTTGTAAGTAGGGGAGGGAGATGCTCAGAGTTGGGTTGGAAAGCTGAGTCTGGCTGCGAGGTGGGGACTGGCTTGGTGAGAGGGCAGGAGGCAGGGAGATCTATAGGAGAGGGTGGTGGCCTGGACCAGGCAGTGACAGTGGGGATGGAGAGAAGGGGACAGATCTGAGACACGTCGAGGGAAATGGACAGGACTCGATGCTAGACTGGACATAGGGGTGAGGAGCAGGAAGAAGTGAGGGGGCATCCCAGGCACCGCCAGGGAAGTGGGATCACAGGAGGGGGTGGGGGAAAGAGGTGAGCTCAGTGTTGAGTAGGTTGGGACTGGGGTGCTGGGGGCATCCTGAGGCATTGTCACGGGGCTGGGTCTGCCTGATGCCTACCTCAGAGCCTGGTGGACAGGCTTTCTCCGGAGGCCACAGCAGCCAGGCCTTTGTTCCTCCCCTGGCTCACCCCTACCAACGGCCGGGTGCCTCTCTCCTCATTCCCCCCTCCTCTCAGACGCCCAGGAATTATGGGGCCCAGTGAGCCTCCCTGAGGCCCCAGTGACACTCTGCGCATTCCCCCCTTATTATGACTTTATTAAATTTATTTTTCTCATTATAAAAGTAATATTAAAAAAGTAATATAAGCATATTAAAAGAAATTTGGAAAAAAGAAAAACTAAGGGAAAAAACCCACTCATAATCCCAGCTCCTAACCCAGCCGCTTAGAGAGCCCTTTGGTTCATTTCCTTCCTTTTCCATCTTTTTTGTTTATTTTTTAATATGTGTGCGTGTTTTGCTGAGCTTGTAGTAGGGCTGTACCCGTGACTTTAACTTGCTGTCATAAGCATTCTATCATAAGCATATTTAATGCTTTTTTTTAATTATAAAGGTAATGCATAGTCCTTACAGAAAATTGAGAACTCGCAGACAACCTGAAAGGAGAAAAAATTAGTCCTAGTCCTACTACTGTTAGCATTTTCATATGTTTTCTCTATAATTTATTTTGCTTTATCCTTTAATCACAGATGTAAAAAATGGATGAATTCACCAGGTAAAAAAATCAAATAATATAGAAGCAGCTAGATAAAGTATGGAAATGTCCTTTTGCCAGAAAAGTATTCTTCCTCCCTAGAGTGAGCCATCTTTCATACACAAATTGAGTTGGATGTGTCTTCTCAGATCTCTTCCTGTACATTCACACACACATGTGTATTGTCTATTACATACATATGAGGTTTAGGTGTGTGTGCTTTTAAACAGATGGGTTCATACCGTCTATGATTCGCTTTTTCACCTGACAGCGGCACATCCGGGCATTCTCTCTGCGTCACTGCACAGAGTCTTTCTTGTTTTTGTGGCTGCCCAGTCCTTCACAGTGAGGATGGCCCACATCTCTTTACACAGCCCCTGCTGAGGACAAACAGGTTGTGTCCAGTTTTGTCTGAGCAGAATTTTATATGGAAGGGCCCTGTACACAGATGTTTGTGCTCATGGGCAAATATTTCCTTGCGGGCAATTTCTAGAAGTTGTGCACATCAGGGGCGCCTTGGTGGCTCAGTCAGTTAAGCGTCCGACTTTGGCTCAGGTCATGATCTCACGGTTTGTGAGTTCAAGCCCCGCTTCGGGCTCTGTGCTGACCACTCAGAGCCTGGAGCCTGCTTCAGATTCTGTGTCTCCCTCTCTCTCTGCCCCTCCCCCATGCAAGCTGTGTCTCTGTCTGTCTCTCAAAAATGAATAAATGTTAAACATTTTTTTAAAAAAATTGGGTACATTGACACATCAATGGCTTGTACCAAACAGCCCTCCACTGAGGGTGATAGATGTATCCTTCCACTGCCAGTGGGTGACACAAACATGTGTCCATCTCTGGAGCTTACCTTTTTCGATGAGTAGATTTTTGGTTTCTTTTTTATTTCTTAAATTTTTTATTTTTTAAAAGTCTTTATTTTTGAGAGAGAGAAAGAGAGCATGCACACAAGCAGGGGAGGGGAAGAAAGAGAGGGAGAGACAGAATCCGAAGCAGGCTCTAGTCTCTGAGCTATCAGCACAGAGCCTGACTTAGGGCTTGAACTCACAAACCGTGAGATCATAACCTGAGCCAAAGTCAGACACTTAACTGACTGGGCCACCCAGGTGCTCCTGGTTTCTTTTCAAAAGAAGCAATGTTTTAGTCATGCAATAGATACTATTTTCATCTTTTGTCTGTTTAACCTGATATTGTAATGTTTCTAGTCCCCCCCTCCCTTTTTTCAGTGTTTATTTATTTTTGAGAGAGAGACACAGAGTGACAAAGTGCAAGCGGGAGAGGGGCAGAGAGAGAGGGAGACACAACATCCCAAGCAGGCTCCAGGCTCTGAGCAGCCAGCACAGAGCCCGATGCTGGGGCTCGAACTCACAAACCTTGAGATCATGACCTGAGCTGAAGTCGGGTGCTCAACCGACTGAGCCACCCAGGGGCCCCTGTAGTCCCCTCCTTTTTAAAAGAATAACTTTTATTAACAAAAGTTTATTTTATTTTTTTCCTTTTCCCTTTTTTAAAGGTTTTTTTTTTAAGTAATCTCTACACCCAGTGTGGGGCTCAAACCCACAACCCCCAGATCAAGAGTTGCGCACTCCAACTAAGCCAGCCAGGCGCTCCTATATATATATCACAGAAGTTTCTTTAAAAGTTCATTGTCAAAGAATCAAAGTATAGCTAAGTAAACAAAACAAAACAAAACAAAACACATTTAAAAAAAAATTACTCCTAATTGCGTTATCCACATCACTTTTGGTACATCTTCTCCTACTTAGTTTTTCTGTGCATACATAGGCCATTTTGTTGTTTGTTTTGTGTGTATATTTTGTTTTACAAGCATAACCTCTTTTTATTTTTACTTATTTATTTATTTTTAATGTTTATTTATTTTTGAGAGAGATAGAGCTTGAGCGGGGGAGGGGCAGAGAGAGAGGGAGACACAGAATCCGAAGCAGGCTCCAGGCTCCGAGCTGTCAGCACAGAGCCCGACACAGGGCTTGAACTCACAGACCGCGAGATCATGACCTGAGCCAAAGTCGGATGCTCAACCGACTGAGCCACCCAGGCGCCCCATAATAACCTCCTTTTTAATGGACACTTAATGTTCAGTAGAGAAAACTGATCACAATTTATTGACCCCTTCCCTAATGTTACACATTTCAGTTCCTCTAGCGTTTTGCTATTGCACATAACACAGTAGTGAACATCTGTGTGCTTGTTTTTTTTCTGCAGTTTGAAGTATTTCCAAAGTGCCTCTGTTACCAACCCAGTTTAGTCCTTAGGTATCTAAGGCATCCTACACACAGACACACAGCCTCTCATTTAGTTCCCCCTGGGGTGATTTACGAAGGGAAGTGGGGGGGTGCTTAGAAAGGCCTCTGCAGCTGCCCCCACCCCATGTCTTCCACAGGTCTGGGGCTCTCCTCCCGGACCCCGGCTGTGAGCACGTCCGAGTCGAGTGCAGGCACGGGGACCAGCACCCCGTCCACGCCTACCACCACCAGCCAGAGCCGCCTCATCGCCTCGTCCCCCACCCTCATCTCAGGGATCACTAGCCCCCCCCTCCTGGACTCCATCAAGACAATCCAGGGCCATGGCCTGCTTGGCCCCCCCAAGTCCGAGCGCGGCCGCAAAAAGATCAAGGCGGAGAACCCAGGGGGGCCGCCCGTCCTCGTAGTCCCCTACCCTATCCTGGCCTCGGGCGAGACTGCCAAGGAGGGCAAGACATACAGGTGGGGGTCTTGGTGGGAGGGGGTCCACGTGGGCGTGGGGTGGAGGCTCACACCAAGGGCTGCCCTAGGAGCCCAGCAGCTGGGGCTGGAAAGAGGGACTGCAGAGGCTGAGGGTAGGGGCCAGGTCCAGAGGAGCGGGGTCTCCTGGTGAGCCCCACCCGCAGCCCATTCACAGGCAAGCTGGGGCTATCCCCCCATGCATATGTGGGGTTGCCAGAGGCCAACCTCATCACAACCTGGTGTCGTGGGAGTCCTGTTCTTCCTCCCTTCAAGCTCTCGACCCTCAAGTTGGAATCATCTGGGGAGCACTCAGAAAATGCCAATCCCAGGGCAGCACCTCCAGAAATTTTGATATAATTGGTTAGAGGGGGGACATGCAGAGGGCCAGTGAGCCCCTCTTGAAAGCTCCCCAGATGATTCTGATGTGCAGCTGGGAGGAGGACTTCTTACTCTCAAAGTTAGGGCATGTGGCCCTGGGCACACCTTCCCAGGATTGCCAGGCCTGTCTTCCCTGGGAAATGGAAACCGTTTCCCCCACTGCCGGGAATGGGCCCCTGGGGGAAGAGCCTTTGCCTCCAGATTGGAGGGTGTCCAGGCTGGGAGCCTGTACCCCTTGGCTCCTCACAAGGAAGCTCTGTGCCCAGGTGCAAGGTCTGGGTGCTGTGGAAGGTGCCCTGAGCAGTATACTGGCAGAGGGCAGGGGCGGGGCGGGGGTGGTGGCAGTGGCCGTCTTCCCAGGTGTGAATGTGCCTCTTACCCCACAGGTGTAAGGTGTGCCCGCTGACCTTTTTCACCAAGTCTGAGATGCAAATTCACTCCAAGTCACACACCGAGGCCAAGCCCCACAAGTGCCCGCACTGCTCCAAGTCCTTTGCCAACGCCTCCTACCTGGCCCAGCACCTGCGCATCCACCTGGGCGTCAAGCCCTACCACTGCTCCTACTGTGATAAGTCCTTCCGACAGCTCTCCCACCTCCAGCAGCACACCAGGTGAGTGGCCCCGCCTGGTGCTGCACCCCCTGCAGCCGATTTCAGCTCAGCACCTGCGCCGGGTGCATGGACCTGGTGCAGGTGGGGCAAGGACCTTCTCTAGGTGCCCACTGCCCCGAGGGTCAAGACCAAACTCCTTTACTTGGCATTTGAAGCCTTTGGTGATATGACCTCTGTGGACCTCACTGGCTTCTGCTGTCACTACTATGCCACCCTTCCCACCGTGTCTCATCTGCTGTGTCCTTTGCCTGAAACACCCTCCCCCATCTTTATCCTTTTTCTCTGGCCTCTCCTAGCCATCTCTCAGTCCAGCCTCCCCACGCCCCGACGGGCCCTACGCATCCCCATCACGGTAGCGATAGGCTGTCTCGTCCTTGCCGGCTTCTTTTCCCAACTTCCAAATATATTGATGACTCTTGAAGGCAAGGGCTTGGTCCCGTCCATCCCCATATCCCCAGGGTGTGGCACGTAATAAGCATCTGGGCATTTGTTTGATATTTGTGGAAGAAATAGAACTATCTTTTATAGGTCATGTGATTCATCCATTTGACAAGTATTTGCAGAGCCTCTACCATAAGACGGACATGATTCTAGGTTCTGGGAGTGCAGCAATGAACAAAACAGACAAAACTCCCTGTCCTTATAGGCGTACAGTCTAGTCGAGCATGTCAGAGAGAGACTCAGAAATACAAATGCTTTCAGGAAAGACAAGTTTTTGCAGGGGAGTACAGACATCAGAAAGACTGACTATCCACCCGCCAAATAAAAACACCATAGGTGTTTAGAGAAACAAACCAAAGGTTACCAAGATTGCAGTTCATCTCTTCAGAGGGGAAGAAACACAGAGGTTTTCTCTCCCCTGGTGATAGCATCTGTGAGCATTGCTATGCGTTGGCCGCTATCTGCTTTGTAAAAGTCAGGGGTAATGTTTTTGTGTGGAGCTTGTAACTTGCAGGAAGTGCTCAAATGTTGTCTCTTTTGAGGACTGATGCTAGACAGAGAGACCCTAGTTTTTATTTTTCGGTTCTTAAAAACTGTTGTTCTTTTTGTGATTTATTCATACGCATCCATTGCCTTTGTGTGCTTTATCGCGGGGCACAGAGTGCTTTGTCTGTTCCTTGGACTCGGAGGCATAATGTGTAGGTTTGATGGTAAGAAACAAATGGCAGAGTGCCAGTAGGACAAGGCATCCGTGGTTTCTCCCGGTCCTGCGCCTCCTGAGGCATAAGGATCTGACCACAGAACTTTCTCTCCTCAGGTTTCTGATTTTTTGTCATTACTTTGATTATTTTTTAAAGTTTGGCCAGTTTTCTGGACACAGGCATGTGTAACGAGGTATTGATGAAGAAAGAAAGTCCTGCTGGTTAGAGCATACGATACTAAGGTTTGAGAGCTAACTTCCGTCAGATTTCACAAAACCCCTGGGTCCTCCTTTTAATCTGTGTGTGTGAAAAAATTCCTCATGATATTATTTAAGATCAGTAACCTAGAAGGATCCAGTTCACCTGTTGGGTTGTGCCTGTACAGCCTGTGATGGAAAGGGTACCTTGTTTTTGGAGACACCCCCCCCCCAAACTCAGTGCGTTGGCGTTTCGGGCTGGCAGGAGTAACTTCATGTGTAACCTTGAAGGCTGGGGTTCCATAAGCCAGGGAGCAGATCTGGTCCAGTTTCCTGGAGCCTTAGGGAGCCCACATTCCCACATGTGAAGGACAGTCCTTGTGTTTTACTATCAGGCTTATAGTAATCTAATACTATAATGAAATGAAATTTGTCTTCAAATGTGACATTTCTGGCATGGTGGTGGTTACAAATTTGACTTACCCAATTATATCCTGTTGGGAAGGAGGACAGATTCTTACTGGCCCTATTTACCAAACTAATGGTCACGAAGAGCAAATGGTCGCAAATTGTTGGCAGTTGGTCGGAGCAGGTTTTTTTTTTTTTTTAATATTTATTTATTTTTGAGAGAGAGAAGGAGACAGAGTGTGAGTGGGGGAAGGGCAAAGAGAGAGGGAGACACAGAATCCAAAGCAGGCTCCAGGCTCTGAGCTATCTGTACAGAGCCCGACGTGGGGCTCGAACTCAAAAACCGTGAGATCGTGACCCGAGCTGAAGTCGGTCGTTTAACTGACTGAGCCACCCAGACACCCCGGTCTGAGTATTTTATTCCTTGTTCAAAGATAGCTTAAATTGAGGATTAGAGGTAGACCAAAGAAGAAATGGGTTTTCTCATATGCCCTTTAGGAAATAGAAATTAACCCCAACTAAATCACTTTCATTCCGTCCAAAGTCATAATTCCTGTTCTGCTGATCTCGGGTGGTTAGCCTGCTTTGCCAACTTGCCTGCTTCTGGAGTGAAGACTCTGGGACCCTGGCTTGGCCTCACACGGTGTCTGCTCGAGGTGATGGTGTCCGTTTGCCCATTCATCTGTTCTCTGGAGCGTAAAGAACTGAGTGCGTGTGCTGTAGTCCTCTACTGAGCCCATAATCTCTTGATGTCTTCTTCAGAAGACTCAACTTCAGACCTGAAGCAGAGGTCTTTTGGCGGGTGTGAGGGGGACCTCAGATCTGTTGCTGAGACCAAATGACTCTGGTCCATTTATTGTAACAATCAACAATGTCAGAGTGGAGGAGAGTGTAGTCTTTTATTACGATATATTGCATGATCAATATTTAAGATTAAGAACAGATTTTAGGCAGCAAGGGCATTGACCCATCTTCAGACGCTTTTAATTTATCTCATAAGACGTGTTATAACTGTCACTAATTGGTAAGTGTAGTTAGTTAAATGTAGAACAAAATCTTTTTTTTTTTTAATTCAAGTTGTTAACATACAGTGGAGTATTGTTTTCAGGATTAGAACCTAGTGATTCGTCACTTACATATAACACCTAGTGCTCATAAGGACATGTCTTTTTGATTTTTATTGTACGTGAAAATAAGTTACTGTTTTTTGGTCTCCATTTTAAAAAGTGCCCAAATGTATATATTTATATTATATAGCATATATAATTCTGTATGATATACTATATAATCGTATAAGTTACATATTATCATACATATAAAATGAATATAAGTGTATAATACATTTTCTCTATGTATATACACACATAAAATATAAAATTAATGCAGGGAGATTGGCCATCTCTTCTTTTGATTTGCCAGCTGCCTTACACTAGTATCTTCATAGGACAGCCCTCGCTCTAGTGTTTGGCTAACTAAAAATACAGAAAATACAAAACCCTCAATCATTTGGAGCATCCCCTCTTTTAGTAAAGCAAAGAAGGAACTCTTTGGTGTTGCCTGGTGGCCATCTGGAAAGTCCAAGAGCGTTTGGGTGTAAAAGATACTTTGATAACATTATTCTGATTGGGGGCCTGGATTCGAGAAGGCTAGGGCACAAGGTGGGCAGCCTAGGTAAGGTATGAGCATTGGTTTGGTAGTAATGGGGCACCTGGGTGGCTCAGTCGGTTGAGCGTCTGACTTCAGCTCAGGTCATGAACTCGCGGTCTGTGAGTTTGAGCCCCGGTTCGGGCTCTGTGCTGGTAGCTCAGAGCCTGGAGCCTGCTTCGGATTCTGTGTCTCCCTCTCTCTCTGCTCCTCCCCTGCTCACGCTCTGTCTCTCCCTCTCAAAAATAAATAAACATTCAAAAAACAATTTTTTTTAAATGGGGCGCCTGAATGGCTCAGTAGGTTGGGCATCTGACTTCGGCTCAGGTGATGATCTCACGGTTTGTGAGTTGGAGCCCCGCATCAGGCTCTGTGCTGACAGCTCAGAGCCTGGAGCCTGCTTCGGATTCTGTCTCCCTCTGTCTCTGCCCCTCCCCCACTCATGCTTTGTCTGTCTCTCTCTCTCTCAAAAAGAAACTTAAAAAAAAAAGAAAGAAACACAGTAGCAAGTAGTGATAATTAGGAGGAATCCTAGTTTTTTCAGACGTAAACCTTTGTTTTAAAATACTCATCAAGATCGTGACCAAAAACGCAACAAAAATTTCACAGGCCTTTGAAGGAGGGGATTTTGCTGATGTTCCTTATCCAGGGATTGCTCTCCATTCCCAAGGACACACATTTTTTTTTTCCTCGAGTGATTTGAGTGCATAATGGTGGGAAACCAAACAAGCAATAGAAGAGGGTCCTATTAACATTAGAGACAAATTGTTAGTCATTAGACAGTGACACATATAATTAAACCGATGTGTCCTCACCCAGTGACAAAGAGGTGGGTGTCCCGAATACAAGTTCCAGAATCCGTTAGACAAACAAACAAACAAAGAGCTAAACACAAAGAAGCAACCAGATTCCAGGTTCCTTGTTTCCTGCCCTGCCGTTCCACAGAGACTCTTTCCTGCTTTTTGCCCCTCCGTGGAAAACCAGACAGTCAAGGCACATAATCAAATCCATCTTCCAAGGGTGATGCCAGTAATGAGGGGAATAAAAGAAGGTCACGTCCAAGGCCGAACCAGCCCTGGTTACGTAATAGAAATAGAGTTAGAAACAGGTTGAGCAAGATGACTCTGGTTATGGAGAAAGATGTGCCTGGAAGCATTCTGGGGGGCAACGTGGTTTCGATGTGCTGAAGCACTTTGGTGGGGCTCTCCTCCGTGAAAGGAAGACAAAACAAGTAAGGAAACGCAGGTAGCTGGCAGAGTGTTCCAGAAGTCCAGAGTTCAGGGGTGGCCCCGTAAATAATAAAAACCACATGTATTTCAAAAGAAAGTCAGCAGAACTTTGCAGAGAGTCTGGTCAGCGTAGAAAAATGGCATCTGTCACACCTGCGACAGCAGTGGGCGCGAGGGCGAGGTCATGTACCTGCAGTCTTACAAGGCAAAAGTCGGGGATCGCACCCGTTTTGTGAGTGGGTGGGTGAGGTCTAGGAAGAGGCTCGAGTGACCGGATGTGTTTGTCTATTCAGGCTGCAGACCGGTTTGCGTTTGTGTTCTCAGCTATGTGACGTTTGTGTGCGTGTGCCGGGGTAGGCGTACTGGTGGCAGGGGTAGGCGTCGTTCCGTTTTTCTCGAGTCTGATGATCGTAACGGTAGTCAAATTCTACCCACAACTAGCGTGTGTCCAGGACGCCCGTGTGCCTGGCCCCGAGGCGGGTGTTTCCATACGAAGTCCTCCTGTAGTGTGAAGCTGTGTTTCTAAAGAAGAGGTAGCGAATCTGAAAAGTGGCACGGAGAGTGAGTCATCTCAAGGAAGGTTAACTTGTGCTAACCCTACCGTTGTGTTAGTTCCAAAGCATTCACCCGGCTGAAGTCGTTCAGTGTACTTTATTACCTGGGAAATAAAAGAAAAAATGAGAACTGATGAATTGTCCATAATTTTATTTAAACATTGAATAAGTTCTCCTTCTTGGTTTGTATAACCTGTTTATCTTAAATAGAAAGTATCTCATGAACACCCTTCGAAGAAGTCACTGAATCCTCACGGTCATTACAATCCGTATTATTATCGCCATTTTCGGACTGAGGAAACTGGGTTGAGGGAGGCAAAGTCACTTGCCCAAGGTCACTGTGCTACGAGGAGGCAGAAGTGAGATTTGAGCCCAGATTCCCCCAGGAGCCCGTGCGTCACAGGGAGGAAGGGGCTGCGGATGAAGCTCCTATGGGTGGAGGTGCCAGCTACCGCAGGGCGAGTCTTCGGGGCCCCAGGGTGGGGGGCTGCGGCGGTCCAGGGGCACTGATTTCAGCTTGGCTCCCCTGCGCTGCCTGTGGTCCGCACATGTGAGCACATGTGGGGAGCGGGCTGGGTGCTCCCCTACAGAGAAGATGCCCTGCGGAGACAGGAGTCTGATGTTGGAACTGAGCAGGGGTGGAGTCGGGGGAGGTGTTCCCGGCAGGGGCGGCAGCATGAGCACAGGCTCAGAGGCTTGCTGGGGGGGTGGGGGGGGCGGTGTCTTCATGTACGTAGCTCACTGGAAAGTTGGAAAGACTCCCTTCCAGGGAGAGCAGTGGTGGAGGGGGAGGCTTTAGAAACCAAGGCCTTGAATGCTGGGTCACAGGGTTTGGACTCTGTCCTGGAAAAGGGGGAGACAGTGGAGGTCACCAGGCAGGGCCATGACGAGGTCAGATCCCTGCGCTGCTGCTGTGGCGGAGGCCAGGAGGGGAGAGGCTGCTGCTGGGAGTCCAGGGAGGAGGCCAGGCAGCTGTGGTACTGGGACTGGGAGGCCACAGGGGGCTTCCCGTCTCCAGAGGGCTTGGCTGGGGCCCTGAGGAAGGACCTTTGGAGGGTGCAGTCAGTCAACAAATACTTGCATCCTGTATCTGAGGATGGATGTCATTGGCTATGTTGAGCATATTACTGTTGCCAGTGACCGACATCAGAGAGAAAACCCTCTTTGATTCAGTCCCTGCCTATGTACAGGGTCCTCTTGGCTGGGCCCTGGGGTGATGCTGGTGAACAAGCCCAGGGGAGCCCTTGTCCTCAGGAGGCAGCCCGGGAAACAGTGACTAGGCAGTGACAAAATACACATTGCTTGGGGGTGGGCTGCAGGGCCCAGGCCTGCTGTGGGGGCTCAGGGAAGGCCGCCCAATCGGGGGCTTTTACGCTAAGAACAGGAGTGTGGGTTTTCACCGGGTATTAGCTGGGGAAGAGTGTGCCCGGAAGAGGAGGCAGCCTGGATAAAGGGAGGAGCTTGGAGTCTAGTGGGGTCGGGGAGGCTGGTGGGGCCAGAGGCTGGGGGCAGGGGAGAGGAGCGGTGGGAGGCAAGGACTCTGGGGTGAGCCCTGGAGGGGTTAAGACAAAATCAGCACATGCCCTGGGGTCCCTTAGTCCCCTCTGCCACCTGACCCCAACTGAATGAATTCCCTAGCCCTGAAGGGGGTGAGGGGAGGATGGAACGGAGGGGTTGTGTCAGTGCAGATGACCATTAAGGTCCTTCCATTGTGGGGACAGGGTGCCATGGTTGGAATGATGTCTCCAGATACATGACATCCAGAAATGTGCAGGTAGAATGGGGTTCTCAAAATCAGGCCAACCCAGCTCCACTTGGCAGGTTTCTGTGCAGCCTGTGAGCTGGCTCTGGCCTTGGCATCTGAGCCTGGGCCCTGTGCTTGCCCTCCTCCCTGTTGCGTAGAGGAGATGGTGGGCGGGGGCGGGGGGGGGGAGTGACCCCTGTACTGAGGATGCATCCGGATCACAGGTTTGGTGGGCAGAATCATTAGTCAGACAAGGTTGCCGGGTGAGAAATGGATCTTGGACCAGGATGTAGGGTGCATAGGAGCAGGGAGGTGAGGCCAGAGCACACGATGAAGGGCCTTGAATGACACACTAAGGAATCTGGACTCTTCCCGTGTTCACGGTGGGCAGCCAATGTCTTCCTGATGGCGGGGAATGTTGTTTATTCAAGCCTATCCAGCATGGGGCCTGCTGGGACAGGGACCTTAGTTTGATGAGTTTGTTGATGGGCAGAGCAAGCCGCCTCGGTGAGGTGGCCTGGGGCATTAGGGACACCGTGTGGCCAGGGCTGGGTTCTCCCTTCCCTTGATGCTTGGTGGCAAATTAGGCAAACAGCGTTCAGGACGGCCAGCATTTCACGGCCCACCTACTTGGCGGAGAGGATTTGCCAGAACAGGTGACTGAAGACAAGCTCAGGCTGATCGCGGAGGGCTTGCACGGAAGATGGGGCTCTGGGGCGTCTGCGCACCTGTCCGGGCCCACCTCCGTCCTCACCTGGGCCCCCTGGGCTGTCAGGCAGGCACGAGCAGCACCACTGACCTGAACAGAAAATCCAGCCGTCCACCTTTGAGTCATCACTCTGGAGTCACCTGCTCAGTGAGGCCCACCCTGACCTCGTGTTTAAAACTGAATCCCCACCCCCCGGCATCCGTGCTCCCCCCCCCCACCTTATTCTCTGTCTTCTCACAGCACTTATTACCTTCTATGTGGGATTTACTTACTTATTTCATGTTTGTTGTTTGTTTCCATGAGGCAGTGGTTTTTTGTCTGTTTTGTTCATTCTAAGTACCAAGCGTGGTGCCTGGCACAGGGCTACCCAGCGTAATGAATGTTGAGTGAATGAATGAATGAATGAATGATGGTAATACTGGCAAGTGTTGACTGAGTGCGGACTTTGTGCCAACACTTGGCCAAACCCCTTAACACGTATTATCTAACGTAATCTTCACAAAGTGACGTGAGGTCATATTTTTATGCTCATTTTGCAGATGAGGAAACCGAGGCTCAGTGATTTTTCCCAGGGTCGCCCAGCTAGTAGCTGGTGCAGCCAGGATGAGAACCCAGGAGTGGGAGGGGACAGAGGGCTCACAGGAAGGACAGAGAGGGCTGAACTGCCGGGCCTCCCCGTCCTGCATTCTCTCGGTAGCTGGGGTGACCAGGTAGCCATCCCAGACATGAATCTGATGTGGGGACAGGGCAGGGGACAGAAGTTGGGGGCCAGTCAGAGACATTTCCTTCTGAAGGCAAGAGGCAGAGTGGACAGGCACGTTCCTGGCAAAGCTGTGGATCTGTGTTCTTTCAGTGGTGGTCTGTAGGTGGGTTTTTAAGAAGAGAGGGGCAGAAAGCAGTCAACGTGGGCCCCTGAGGCTGGGGGGCTGGGCCGGGTGTCTGAGTGGGCGCTGGCGGTGGGCGGGGTTCAGCAGGGAGCTGTGGGGAGCAGGAGGGCTCTGGTTACAGACGGGCAATGGGAGGCCAGAGAAGGAAGGAGAAGGGGGTACCTGTGAAGTCCCCGGCCCTTGCCTGGGGCTCTCTGGGAGTGTATGGAGTGGAGACAGGGCGGCTTGGGAGTCAGATATATGGTGCAGGCCATCCAAGGGCCTGGGGGGCCGGAGCCGGCCCACGGTATCTGTCAGGGACTCCACCTCACTGCCCATTGCAGAATCCACACAGGCGACAGACCCTACAAGTGCCCACATCCTGGCTGCGAAAAGGCTTTCACTCAGCTCTCCAACCTCCAGGTGAGTGCCCGCCTGCCCCTTGCCTTGCCTGGCCCCCTGCAAAGGGAGCCCAAGCCGGGATGGGGCTGGGGGGAGCCCCGGCTGGCCCCTGACCCCTTTGTGCTCCCCGCAGTCTCACCAGCGCCAGCACAACAAGGACAAGCCCTACAAGTGTCCCAACTGCTACCGGGCCTACTCGGACTCCGCGTCCCTGCAGATCCACCTCTCCGCCCACGCCATCAAGCACGCCAAGGCCTACTGCTGCAGCATGTGCGGGCGGGCCTACACCTCGGTGAGTGCCTGGGGTCCTCGGGGGACCTCTTCCTTTCCCGTGGCCTCAGCCATCTTGATTCTCCCCACTTTGCAGACAAGGAAACCGAGGCCCAGAGAGGGGAAGCGACTCCCCGAGATCACGATGAGTGGCAGAGCCAGGGTTTCGGCTCCCCAGTTCTGTTTCTGGCTGCCCTGGGCCGAGCCTCCAGCCTCTTGGCGGCCTGTAGCCGCCTGGTTTCCTCCAGGCCCCGGAACACTGAAGGCAGTGGTGGGGGGCCAGGCACCCTGCTCTCCAGAGCCAGAGCCGGGGAAGGGCCTTCCCTGCTGGGCAAGCTACAACCCCCATCGTGGCCACAAGAGGGCGCAGTGGCTCGGCCCAGAGCTTCCTCATCTCAGGAAAGGCCTGAGCAGTACCAGAAAGGTCATCTCATCCAACCCTCTGTCCCTGGGTGGGAATTTCCCTAAGCAAGGGCCTTTCAGCAAGAAGAAGGAGGCTGGGCAAATCACCTGAGTGTGTGCGCGTCTCCAGCTAATCAGATATTCTGGTTAATAGACCCCCATGCAAATCCAGACAGAGATCACTGAGCCTCAATTTCCTCATCTGTAAAATGACGAGGTAACAGTTCTCAACTCACAGGGCTGTTGGCCAGCAGAGCCAGTGCCTAATAAACATCCGCTAATACGATGATTTATTCTCTCAGTGTTTACTGAACACTTGTGCCAGGCTATTGGGAGTCAGGATGAATCAAACAGACATATTCTCTGCCCCCAGGGAGATTGGACTCTACTGCTGGAGACAGATATTAAACAAGTAACCAACAAATAAATATGGAATGACAAATTATGGTAATTGCTGTAAGCAGGGTTTCTCGTCCTCGGTGCATGTTAACATTTGGGCAGGGTACCTTTGTGCTCGGGGACTGTTTCGTGCATCATAGGATGTTAGATATATCCTTGGCCTCTGTGCACTAGCTGTCCCTCCCCAGGCTGTGACAACCCAAAATGCCAGACGTTGCCAAATGTCCTGGGGCAGGCGGTGAAGTCCCCTCCGCCTGAGAACCACTGGTCTGAAGGAAACATAGGTTGATAAAGCAGCAGGGAGGCTAGAACAGAATTGAGAAAGGGACGTAGGTCTGGGTAGGTCTGGGTAGGTCAGGGGAGGGGGTAACATTTCAATGAAGCCTTGAAGGGTAAGGAGGGTGAGAAACTTCGAAGCAGGAGCACACCCTGAGGTGGAACAAGTGTGGCAGGTTCCAGGAACTGAAAGAGGATTAGGTCACACGGGGCTGTGGGGCCTTGTTAGGGAGTTTGGATATTTGCCAGGTAGAATGGGAAGCCACTGGGGGGAGGGGACTGCCCGGGAGGATATTTTTGAGAGGTCACTGACTGGAGGGGGGCACACGGCGGGTGGTGAGGAGTATGGCAGGTGCCAGCCAGGCCTGTGGTTGCTGAGCACTGGGTTCATGACACTGCTCCCTCCCTGGAGTTCAAAGGGCAGAGGAGAGTTGAAAGACAGAGGGCAGAACCTGCAGGGAAAGGGCCCCAAGGGGAGAGGCAGGGCACCCCAGAGACCTAGGAGCCCCACTCAGCCGGCTGACTGTCAGCTGGTGTTGGCCTCAAGTTCTGGACACCCACCTCCTCACATCTGCTCCCAGGGGAGGGACCACAGGCGTCCATGAGTGAGATTCTAGATGGAGTCTGTCTGAATTCTGGGGTCAGCGGGGGTGTCCCAGTTTACCTGTCTTGCGGTAACTGGACTCTCTAGAACTGGGCCTGACTGGACTCTCTAGAACAAGAATAATTATTTTAAATTTATTTTTGTTTTTAAGTAAAGTATAGTTGGCATGATATTTTTTTAAGTAGGCTCCATGCCCAATGTGGGGCTTGAACTCGGGACCCTGAGATCAAGAGTCACATGCTTTACTGACTGGGCTAGTCAGGTACCCTGACATCTTTTTTTTTTTTTTTAATGTTTATTTTGTTTTATTTTTTTGACAGCGAGAGAGAGAGCGCGTGTGAGAGCGCACGTGCAAGCGAGCAGGGGAGGGGCAGAGACAGAGAGAGGAGAGAGAGAGAGAGAGAGAGAGAGAGAGAGAGAGAGAGAGAGAGAATCCTTAGCAGGCTCCGTGCTGTCAGCACAGAGCCTGACTCGGGGCTCAAAATCATGAAGCGTGAGATCATGACCTGAGCCGAGATCAAGAGTTGGATGCTTAACCAACTGAGCCACCCAGGCCCCCAGTGACATACCTTTAAAAAAAAAAACCAAAAAACATTTTAATGGATTGAATTTTAAACTACTTTAATACATAAAAGAAATATTTTAGAAGAGTGAACCCCCACGTTGCCATTAGCCCCCAGAACCATCAACCAATCTTGGCTCATCCATATCCCTATTTTCTGTCCCTATAATGTCTCTGTAGACATTATGTTGTTTCATCTGAAGATTTTCACTCTGTCTCTAAACATCAGGACTCCTCTTTTTTAACATGTCCACGGTATCTTTACAATTCCCTTAAGTCCTTGGTACCATCAGCTACCCGGTCAGCGTTCACATTTTCTGTCTCCTGAATTAGGCCAGCATTTTGTTTACTTGCAATTTGATTTTGTAATCAAGATCCAAGGAAGATCCCTACATTGTACCCTGTCAATACATCTTTTAGTCTGTTGATCCCCACCCTGTGCCCCTGCCCCCACCCGGGTCGTTTTTTTCTTTGCAGTGTATTCACTGAAGAGTAGTTTCCTAGTTTGCGTGCTGCTGAGGCTTTCCCTCTGGTGGTGTTGATAGCCTGTTGCCACCGCATTTGAGGGCTTCCTCTACATGACTGATTCTGAGCAAGGTGATGTTTGAGACCGGGGGACTCTGTCCTGTGGGGCGAGTGGTGGCTCACCAGGTATTCCCACTTCCTTCCACCTGAGTGTGAGGGCCTCCAGGCCTGCAGGTGAGCCCGCGGGTCCCCTCACGCGCCCAGTTGTGGGTGCCTCAGGTCAGACTCAGAAGAGCCGTGGGGACAGTCAGGGGACGAGCCGAGCATGCCCAGTTTGTGCTTCCCCAAGTCACCGGTCCTATCAGGTCCGGCTTCTTCCCAAGGGAGGATTGCGTGGGGTGGTGGGGGGGTTGCAGAGGCCGGGGCTCCCACCACCGCCTGGAATCCAGAGTAGAGACTGGGGGAGGAACAGTCCCCTTGACCCTTACCACGTGCTGGGAGCTCTATCTGCCATAGCGACCCTTTGAGGTGGTTCCTTCAAGAGGAGGCTTGGACATACGAGATGACGTATCTGAGGTTCCACTGCTACGAGGTGGCAGGATCCAGCTCAGACCAAGGCCTCCTGCTTCTCCCTCGCTGGAGCACCAGCCAGATGGGGGCGGCTGTGCTCGATCCCCCAGGCAGGCTGAGGTGCAGCCAGTTGGCCTGGCCCTCAGGAGGTTCAGGTGGGCACTTCTGAGGGACGAGCCTGGTGTGTGCCAGCTCTCCAGCTGGCATGCTGTGGGCTCACAGTCTGGTAAACGGGCCAGCACCCACGCGTGGCGGCAATGTAGCATCATCGCTAGAACTAATGCTCACTGCCCACCTGATGGCCTAGAGCCGGGCTGCTCGCCACCAGCTGGCCCACCTACCACAGAGCCCTCCAGTGGCCACTTGTGGGAACTGCAGCCTCCCCTGCGTGTCTTGCCAAGGGTTGCATGTTCTGAATCTCACCCCTGCCCACAGGAGACCTACCTGATGAAGCACATGTCCAAACACACGGTGGTGGAGCACCTGGTGAGCCATCACTCGCCCCAGAGGACGGAGTCCCCCGGCATCCCGGTGCGAATTTCCCTCATCTGAGCCGACCCAAGGCGCCGCCCCACCCTGCCCACTGGCAGACACAGACCCAGGCAGCACCAGGCCCCAGCTTCCTCCAGGGGCCCTCCAGGAACAGCCGAGCTCTCTCATGACCTTCCTGACCTTCCAGAAAGCCTGGGCTGCAGAAGCCCTGCCCGGTCCAGCTCCGGGGGCGGCCAGGCCAACTGCAAGATTCTGGACTGTTTTGGTGGCATCCAAAGACGATCTCAGAGCACTTTGAACCTCTCTGTTGGGTTTCTTTTTGTTCCCCACCCTCCACTTGCTTCACTGTTTTTGTTTTTAAGTTTGTTTTGGAAATAACAAAAAAGATATTTATTGGCCAAGAAGTTGGTGCTGCTAAGACCGAGAAATGAAAAGAATCGGACAGATGGACACAGAGAACCAGAGGGCAGCGTGGGACCTTCTCTTGCCACAGCCTCAGGTCTTGAGGGAAGGCTCAGGCCTGGGTTTCTGGACTGCAAAGGGGACCCCCCCCCCAGGTGGGAGGGGACAGGAAGCATCTGGAGTGAGCCACTCACCCCTAGGTGCCCAGCTCCAACCTCTCGGGCTACACCCTGGGCATTACTGAGCAGAGGGATGAGGCAGCTCCTGGGGCTGCCCGGGCTTCAGGAGGCAAAACAGGAGAGGGGCTGGGAGATCCGCAGGACCAAAGGGTGCAGCGTTGGGCTGGGCTGGGCACAGGCCCAGGGAAATGGGGTGAGGGTGGGCTGGGTAAGACCTGGCCCTCCACTGCCCTGAAGACCACCCCAGTCTACCTCGGTGCTGGCCAGGAAACCTATTGGCTACCTCTCCCACCATCCCAGACTGTGGGCAGGGGGGTGGGGAGGGAGTGGGCCTAGGCTTAGGACCCCCCCCTCCAGAATTTCCTCCAGATGGGGCAGTGCCCAGGGAGGGGTTATGTGTCTTCCCTGTCATGAAGGGGGGAATCCCCAGTCCAGGCCCTAGGCCCCTCGGCAGGGAAGGGATCCTCGGGGAGGAGGGTCCCAGGAGCAGACCCTGCCCTCAGCCCCCACAGACACACCCCGATCTGAAAGCCATGCGTGTCCATGTATATAGGAACTATGTACAGAGCCCGGAGAAGCCCCCCTTCATCCCCCGGGGAAAAAAAAAAAAAAACTAGACAGAAACTCATCTATATATTCTGTATCTGGAGTTCCGTTTTGAATATTAACTGTGTTATTTTTATACACTTTTTAAGCCTTAACTCGCCATTGATTTACCAGTTTAACGTTTCCTGGGGTTTTTTTTCCCATGGGGTTCTCTGCCCCAGCCCCCACCCCTTTGTTTGACTTGCGTCGTCGGATACTCAGTATTGTAGCTTTTTGTCCGCATGTTACTACCCTGTAAATACGCTGTTATACATACTGTTAACACCCCATTTGCTTTTTTCTATGGGACCTCCAGGCCACCATATCTAGAACTAGTTACCTTATTAAAAAAGAGAAAACAGTCTGTCGGCTTCTCAGTCTGCATCTTGGTGGCAGGGAGGTGAGGGCAGGTGCCCCTCAATGCTTCAGGAAACAGGTTTGCATTCTATTTAAGAGAAGGGGTGGGGAGCAAAATAAAAATCCAGTGTGGGGGAAGACACTACATGGGGCGAGAGACCAAGAATCCCAAACCCTCTGCTCTTTGTATTTCTCTGTTGTGAAGAATAAACTGTACCTGCACCTGGGTGGCGGTGGTGTCTCGCGTGCTCCGTGCGAGGGCGGGGCTGGGGGGCACTTTTCCATTGCTCCTCTCCCCTCCCCCGCCCCCCAGACTTGGGGAAGGAGGGAAATGGCCCCTTCCCGTGGGCTGGCCTCACCCCAGCTGCTGAGCCAAGTGCTCGGTGCCTGGCACCCTATGGCCCCCTATGAAGGAGGCAGAAAACCAAGAGGGTTTTTTTTCGTTTCTGTTTCGTTGTTGTTGTTTTTGCCGAGGATCATGCTGTAATTAAGTGGCAGGAACACACGTCTCACCCAGGTTTGTCTCATTCTGAATGAAGCCTTTTTGGATATATGGGGTCCAGTGGGGTTCACAGCCCCCGCTCCCAGGTGGGGGGGCGGCCACATCCCAGTACCCTGCCTATCTTCGGGGGTCCACCGCAAGTGCCCTGACTGGGACACGATTCCCGTGATTGAGGGAACCAAGAAGTCCCCTTCAACCCACTTTTCCCACGTGGGTCAATGTTTTGATTGTGGAGGAGGGAGATGCGGGAATTAATGACCCCAGAGTTTATCAAGGCTGGTCCTCTGTGGGACATTCTGAGTGAGACAGAAGTGACTCTACCAAGAGTCACCATGGAGCTCGCCTTCAGGAATTCACTCTGAGCCCTCACAGGCCTTGTGAGTCAAGACGTGGCTGCAAGTGTACAAAGTCCAACCCAAACAAGGATTTATTGGCTTTCATAACAGGACAGTGCGGGAGTCAGGCCAGCCTCAGGGCTCACTGTTGTGTCTCCAGCTCTCCACTTTGCTTTGTTCTAAGAGCCGGTTTCACCCTCAGGCTCCTGGGGGGTCAGCAGCTCCAGCCTCACAGGCTCCCCGCGGGGTTTCCTGCAGTCAAGCCTCTCTCTCTTCTAGAAGCCCCAGCAAATATCTGGGTCTTGCTGGTTGGGACGGGGGTAGGTCCCATCCCTGAACCAATCACCATGACCAGAATGTCTATCCTTGATTGGCTTAGACCTAGAGCCCATGCTCTAAACCTGGAGCATCAGGTGAAACCCCAATCTGTAGTACATCTCCCCAAAAGGAAACCAGATGTGTTGACATGAGGAGGGGTAAGTGGATATGGAGTAGCCAGGAACCTGTCTTCGGTAACCTCACGGGCCTCAAGGCGTTCTCGGAAATTGACCTCCCACAGCCTGCTGTGCTAAGGGGTGAGCTCTGGCGGCCATGTTTGCATCACTTGACCCGATCCCAGCCACAACCGAGTGGCCAGCAGTGGACATTTGACTCAGCCGTTGAAGTCTTAGACCGATGGTAGCGATGGTGCCAGCGGGATGCGTTGGCTGTCCTGGTTCACGAGTGGGTTGTGCACACCACACACACGTGGCCGACTCCATATTCGGTGGACGTGGTGGTGTTGAATCGGCCGTGGTGGGGTTTCTACAACAGAAACTGGCGAAGGCTACAAATCTGGGCTTTCTTTTTCCTGGAGGAGCCAGTTGCTAAACATCTGCCAGCACACCACTGGCTGACTCTCCAATCAGATTTTCCGGTCCGTGAATTAGGAAGAGGTCCAGTTCAGGAGCCCGGAAGAGCCCGTGGCCCAGGGGTAGGGACGTGTGTTGGGCCACACACAAGCAGGACAGAGGCAGACAGAAGCAGAGGCGGACAGAGAAGACCTGGATAGAGCCTGTGTCAGACTCGGTTCCTGACTTTGGATCTCCATCTTCCGGGCAGGTTTGATTTCCTGCTTGTTCTCACATCAGTGAATTTAAGTTGCTGGTGGCACGACATCGGGCAAGTCACTTAACCTCTCTGTGCCTGATTTTCTCATACGTAAAATGAGGGAAATGACAGCAACCAACGTATAGGGTGGATGTGGGGATTAAATGAATCAATATATGGCCAATGCTTCAAACTTTGCCCAGTGCAGACTAAGTACCAGTAAGTGTAACTGTTATTATTTGACATGGCCCCGGTGGATCTAAATCCCTTATGACCAGTGAACCCTGGCTAGACAGCTGCTGGTGTTTGGGGATGACATCTGAGCTGGCCTGGCAGGGTGGGGCAGCAGGGGCAGGTGAAGATTTTGCATGTAGAAGCGACACTCCGAGGACTGGGAGGACTGGCAGCTTTTCACCTGCTCACCTGGAAGCTCTCAGGAGCTTCCACTGTCTCTGAGGGCCCCGGCCTGGGTGCTGAGGACGGTGCTGACTGACAGTGACACCGATGGAAGTGGCTGCAGAAGAAGCTTATCCGCCCTTGTTATTCCTGCTTCTGCCCCAAGTCCCTCTAATGTCCCCCCATGGGCCTCTGGGTGAGACAAAGGAGGGAGACACTCCCAAGAGGTTGTCTGTTCCACACTGCATCTTCCTTGACTCTTCCCTGTCCTCAGGAAGGTCTCTACCCACAGTGCGAAGCTGTCCCAGTCCAGCACCTGGAACCCCCTGACCCAGCCATCATTTAAAACAGGAAATGGCTGTTCTTTTGGCAAAGCCTTTGACTCCACGAACTTGGTGGAGAAGGGACAGGCAAGGACGGGGAGAAGGCAAGTTACGTTTTCTGCAGCATCACGACAACCTCCGCAGGGAGGGTGATGGGCACCCCCGCTTTACAAATCTGAGGAAACCGAGGCTCGGCAAGGTGAGGGACTTGTCCACAGTCACGCGCAGAGTTAGGAGACAAGCAGAGCTTACTGGCTGGTGCTCAGGCCTCTCATGGCCACGGGGTGTGTGTGAAGGTGGGCGTGGGTGGCCCTCGGGGAATGCTGCAGGGTGAGGGAGAGGAAGGAATGTGCCAGCTCAGAGCCATCAAGCAATAACCTGTTCTAAGGTACAGCTGGCCTGTGCTTATCTAAACCAGAGTCCAAAAGGCCTTCTGGGTTTTGCTAATCCAGTTTGGGTGGGAGGCAGTGGGGAGCTTTGAACTGCGTTTGAGAGCGGCGAGATCTCTTATGTCACATCATCAATAAGTGGAACCCGCTTGTAAAAATGATCAGATTGTGAAAACCATCAGGACGGATTTACGCTGGAACTGCTGTCCTTCCTGGGAACAGTGGAGGCTCATAAAAACGCAAGGTCTGTGAGAACACTGTATACTGGATTCGGGAGACCTGGAGTGAAATCCCACCCTCCCAGGGCCTCAGTTTCCCCAAGTGTCAGAGGACAGCGCAGGGGCTTCCAAGCTGCTACCTTCCCTGTCTCCTTGGCCCCGTAACCACCTTTCCTGCAGGGCCTGATGATTTCACCTGCTGTTCAGAGCCTGTGTTTCCCACTCCCCCCGCAGCCCCCCACCCGGGGGTGAAAAGTCTAGATAGCAGCCATGAGTAAGGAAACTTACCAGGCCCAGACTATGGGCCCCGCATCAAGGAAATGTCCTTTTTGTGGACACTGTCAGGAGAGAGGGCCATAAGGATACCTTTGGAATAATTTTATTGTAATATTACTTAAATACGCACAAAGCTGCTTGAGGGTGGGGGGAGCAAAGCCAAGGACTCAGATGTTTCTTCTGTGGCAGCAGCTTTCTCCTGTTCACCCAGAAGCTACTCTCTTTGGAGTGAGAGCCAGTCCTGGCTCTCCAGCTGCCGCCCAGACTCACAGCTTCTCTGTGCCTTAGGCACTTACGTTCCCTTTTTGTGCTTCAGTCTCCTTATCAAAAAGGGGGTTAGGGGCTGGCGTTGGGGGGGGGGGCGGGGCGGGAAGGGCTAAAACAGCTCTGCAGGAGGCATCAGCCGAATCCAGTAAGGTCAGAGGTGAAGGGTAGCTTGCGAGGCGCTACTGTCGCGGTGCTTCGTCGGTGGCTGTTGAAAGTGGAGGAAAGGGACCTTTCCCTCCTGTAGAACAGCTAGCTCCCCAAAGGCCAGGGCCTCCTCCTCCCACCGCTACGATCCCACGGCCAGGCGGGCAGGGCTGTTTGGATCCAAGCTCTCGCTGCCCTCCGGGGCGCCCCGACGGCTTCAGGGGCCCCCTTCCCGGGCCGGCGGGGGGTCGGGGACTAGTCGCGCAGCAGGGCGTACTCCTTGGGCGCCCAGAGCAGGCGCGGCCGCCGGATCTCCGCCCTCGAGCCGATGTCGGGGCTCCAGCAGAACTCGGGCGACAGCACCTTGGCGGGCTTGTGCAGCCAGAAGAACTTGTTGAGGTGGCTCTCGTCGTGCCAGCGCGCCTCCAGGCCGAGCTCGCGGTCCCGCCGCTGGCCCCGCGCGCAGTGCGCCGTCAGCCCGCGCAGCGCCGCCACGCTGCCCCCGAACACGGCCGCGTGGTAGTAGAAGTCGCCCTCGCCCGGCGCCAGCGCGGCGGCCGAGCGCGCGTCGCGCTCGTAGGGCAGCAGCCACCGCGGCCAGCGGTAGTGCCAGGAGTGCAGCTGCGCCACCGACTCGGCCAGCGCCTCGGGCCCGAAGGCGCCGTGGAAGTACTGGTCCACGTCCATGCAGAACACGAAGCGCGCCTCGCGGCCCAGCCGCCCGCCCAGCGCCTCGTGCAGCGTGTGCATGCGCTGCATGGACACGTCCTGCCAACGCCGCTCGCGGGCCACGCGCTCCACGCGCAGGAGGCGGCCCGGGGCCAGCGCCACGCGGGGCACGGCGTCCGGGCGCTCGGTGAACACGTAGTACACCACGCGCTGGCCCACCATGAAGTGCTGCTCGGCCGTCTCCAGGAAGCGCGCCAGGTACTTCTCCAGGTACCTGCCGGGCGGGGTGGGGCGGGGCGGGTCAGCCCGAGCGCGGCGCCTTCCTCGGCCCCGGCCGCGCCCGGGCTCGGGCTCCCGGCTCCCTGCAGCCACGGGCTCCGGGGCTCCGCAACCCTCCAGCCGCAGCAGCTTTCAAGGCGGGCGCAGAGGCTTGCAGATCGCTCCCCTTCGCAGCCCTGGGTTCCCTGCCTTGACCGTGGGCTCCCGCTGCCCGCCTGGATCAACAGGGTCCCGCGGCAGAGGGGCGGTGCTGGCCCTGGGACGGCCGGCAGCGTTAGCCTTTGCCTCGTTAGGGCTCTGAGCCTTCGAAGCTTAGAGCTTACGAAGGCCTGGACCCGTGATGCCGGGGCGATGTGAGGAAGCCCAGCCAGCCGCGCGGAAGGCATTGTGAAGACAGGTGCCTCACCGGTGTTCAGCAGTCGGCCATCCCAGGGGAGGCCCAGACATGGGGGAGCAGCGGGGAGCCCTTCGGGAGTTCCTGCCCACAGAATCTTAAGCTGTAATAACAGCCGTTGTTGTCATCACTGAGGTTGTGACAGTTCCTCACGCAGATGGTCAGGAGGGTCCCTGGGTAGGGGCCTGTGCTGGGTGGGCTCCATGGTGCCGGTGTCTAGGGAGGAGGGAAAGGGAAAGGGTGGTCCTGCCTGCTCCCCGGGAGGCTGGGACAAGAGGTGCTGTCTCTGCTTCCCTCTTCGCTTTGGGATCCTGCGGCCGGGGAGAACCCTGTGCCCCATCCCTGCGTCCCATGCACACCCCTTCCACTCCCTGCCTGGACAGCACCGCTCCCCTCCCCGGGCCTTACCTGCCTACAGCAAAGACAGTCAGACCAATGGTGAGGTTCTGCTGCAGAGCCTCCCGCTGGGCCACAGCTGGGTCGAAGGTGCCATCCCAAATAATGGGGGCCCCCCAGGAGGTACAGGTCAGGACTTCAGGCCGGGCCCTGGCCGGGACAGGGATGGAGAGATAGGTCCATTCATCCACTGGTCTGGTGCATTGTCACCGCCACCTCCCCAGTGCCATACCCCAGGGCCCCACAAATGGGTCCCACCCAGCCCCCGCCCCTAGAAGTCCCTAGCCTAGATCCAACACAGAGGATTGGGAGATGTGTGACCTGATGGGGCCCCTGGGAGGAGTACCTGGCCCTGCCAGGGTGAGGGATGTGTGGAGGGCAGGGACACGGAAGGCAGAGCTCTCTAGGGCATGTGGGTGTTAGCTCCTTACCAGGGATGCAAGAGACCCGTGAAGTTGTCTCTCAGCAGGGCCATTCTGGCGGAAGGGCAGACACCCATGGGGATGAGGACTTCCAGATGCCTGCAGGGCGGGGGCAGCAGTGAGGGGCCCTCTCTCTTTGCACTTTACAAGGAGGGGGAGCCCACAAGGACAAGTGTGCAGCCAAGATAGCCATCGCCCACCATCCCTCAAGGAGGCACTTAGAAGAGGCCCCGACCCTGCTGGTTCCCACGTTGAGGGCTGGGGGAAGGGAGTTGTACCTGATTACAGGGAGCCCATACAGGTACAGCCCTAAGAGGCCAAGTGCAAATAGGATCAGCAACCAGAAGAGTCTCTTCCAGGTCCTGGGTGGTGGGGAGGGCGTTAGCAACTCATTTATACATACACATACACATGAGAAATTGCTTATGTAATTTTAATGTTGCAGGTTATTTATTTTTGGATACAAATATATTCTTTTCACATGGTACAGGTATTCAGAGGTACAAAAGAGTATATGTAGTGCAAAGTCTTTCCTGGTCCCATCCACCCAGTTGGCTCTGCATGGAGGGGAGCCAGCGCTACTCTTTTCTTGTGCCTCCTTCCAGAGGTGATCTGTGCGTATGCAGCCAAATATAAATATGGTGGCAAATCCTCCCTCCTCCCCTCCCCCGATCGGTGGCAGCACAGTAGATATGCCGCTCTGCATCTTGCATTTTCCACTGCCTCCACTGACCATTATCTTTGCGGTTATCCCCTCTGAATACTTGAAGTGCTTGCCCCCCCTTTTCCCCAGCTGCCCAATATGCCATTTATTGGATAGAGCATCATTTACCTGACCAGGTCCCTTTTGATGAATATTTGGATACATAAT
The DNA here is from genome assembly GCF_018350175.1 of Felis catus. Classification (NCBI taxonomy): domain Eukaryota; kingdom Metazoa; phylum Chordata; class Mammalia; order Carnivora; family Felidae; genus Felis; species Felis catus. Next base: position 25,210,579 of record NC_058375.1, read on the forward strand.
CCTTTGCTTTTCCCAGCAGTGCAACGGGACATGACCTTGGGCAGGTTTGGGGGACGATAATATTAGAGGTTGGGGTGCTTAGCCTGGGTAGGGGGCAGGACTGGCCTTGGACAGGAGAAGAGACTGGGAGGGGATGCAAGGAAGTTTGTGGCTTGGTGACTGGGAGTTGAGAACTGTCTGACACTGATGAGTTGAGGGGCTGCGTGGGGGGTGGGCTGTGGTCAGGGGCCACGCGTCTACAGTGGCTTCAGCCACTGGGCTGGGTACGTCCAGCAGAGCTCAGAAGCCCCATTCCTGCTCGGAGGAGGTCAGCTTTGGCGTGTGGCCACGGTTGGGGGTCATCCAGGAAGGGCCCCCAAAGTCGAGATCCTCTGGGGGATCTCATCCAGTATCCCCCACCCCTCCTGTGTGCCCATGTCTCCTGAAAGGCTGGAACCGCCTGGTGAGGAGCACGGACACCGGGGCCAGACCCCCAGGTTCCAATCCCAGTCCACCATTTGTAAGTTGTCTGGCCTTGGGCAAGGTTCTGGACTGCTGCACTACAGTCTCCTCATCTATAAAATGTGGATGATAAGAATGCTTCCCTCAGAGGGCTGAGGTGGCTAGTGAGTTGATACACGCTAAGCAGTTAGGGCAAGGCCTTGCACACAGTTCTAGCTCAGTTGCAATTGTCATTACTCCTGAACAGACCCTCATGATCCCCGGACAACCTCCCAACTCCACTCTCTGCCCTACAAATCCTTCCAAAGTCTGGCTCCCCTGGTCTCTCTCAAGCCTGCCGGATCAGACGCTCCTGCCTCCCTGCCTTCTCAGCTACCCGACTTGGCTGTTCCTCATCAGACGTAACTAGTAGATAGGAGAGGGGTCTTGTGGTGTCTGTGTGCCTGTGTCCACCTGTGCACCTTCTCAGCACATGGTACCTCCTTCTGTTCAGTTGGCCAAGCCAGAAACCTGACTGCACCCCAACCCCTTCCTCTCTCTCACCCCCGCCCCTGTCATCTGCTGTCAGTCCCCAGGGTGGGTTGACTTCACCTCCTGGATGTCCTCCCCCCCCGCCCCCCGGGCCCCTGTGGTACTCCTGGCCCCACAGTGATCCTGCCTGCACATCCCCCACCAGGACCATTGAAGCATCAACTTCCAGCCCCTTCCTACACAACCCCCAAAGTCATCCTATAAAATGCCCACCTGCTTTCACAGTGTCCACGTCACATGGCCAAACATCCAAGAAGAAATACATTTAGAAGGCAAATCTATGGGGAAATGTTCACCCTCACTAGTAACCAAAGACATACAAATTAGAACAGGGTGGCATGTTTTACCTATAAAATGAGCTTAAAAAAAAAAAAAAACCAAACAAAACAACAAAAACTAGCCACGCTTCAAGTATACAGTGAGACAGGCACTCTTACAGTTGCTGGTGGGAGTGAAGATTGCTAGATCTTTTTGGATAGCTACTTAGCTATGGGGATTGAAGCTTTCACTGTTCCTACCCTTTAATCCAATCACCCCAACTTCTGAGAGTCTGCTCAGAGATCATTTTCAGGATGCAAAAAGCTTATCCATCAAGATGTTCACTAGTTTCTGCTTATGCATGCCTTCACCCTATATTTATTGGGCACAAGCTCAGAATCATGCACTTGCTAGGTCAAGGGTTCAGAGGTGAGCAAGGCACAGACCTTATCTTCAGGGAATGGAATCAGGAAGATGTGGATGGCCAGGAAGAGAGGAAATGGGTCAGATGACAGACCTCAAACAGATGAATGGAACACAGCACAGTAAAGGCTGTCATCAGTATAAATACAAGATGCTATGAGGGCAAATTGGAGGGTGGCAACTGAACCTTGACAGATGGGGAGGAAGTTGGGGAGGCTTCCTGGAGGAGGTGGCTTCTAATGATTAGAAGTTATCCGGGCAAAGAAGGCAGCAGCGGGGAAGGGAGGTCTATGAGAAGAAAACAACAACGTACAGAAGGGAGAGGGGAGAGAAAATGTGGGGTGCGCATGGCACTACGGGTCACTCTGCAGGGTGGAGTGCAGGTGGGGAGCGGGGACAGGTGAGGCCGAAGGTAAGCCAGGGCCAGATCACCCTGCATTCCAGGCTAAGGGGTTGGGTGGGCTTCATCTGGAGGACCATAGGGAGCCCTGAAAGATACTTCCTCCAGGGACTGATGCAGATTTTTATTTGAAAAAAAAAAAAAAAAAAATACTGCAGCTAAACAGTTGAGCCTGGACCCTGAGGGGTGAGGGAGCGTGGCTGGAGGCAGGAAGGCAGTTCCGGGCTGCTAGCCCTCGTGAACCAGGGCGTTGGTGGTGGGGTGGTGGAGGGCTGTCAAGGGGGCAGGCAGGACTTGGTCAAGGTTAAAGGGACCCGGCCAGGGGAGCTGGGAAAGGAGACAGTGCCCGACTGGTGGGGTGGGTGGAGGAGTAAGTGGGGGTGCAGTGGTGGAGGCAGGGGCGTGGGTTGACTCTCCAGAAGTGTGGCTGGAAGGAAGGAGGCGGGTGGGGGCAACCGGATGGGGCTGAGAGGCTGGGATTGGTGGAGGAGTGTGTGTTTCCTTTACGTGAGGGGCACTTGGGCTTGGTTGGATCCTGACTGGAAGCACCAGGGACAAGGCATTCCGCGGGCTGCTGAAAAGGCCCTAGCAGCCAGCCCACCGACTAAATAGCCTTTTTCTGACGATTCTGTGGTCACGTGGAAAGATGCTTATGCAGAAACCGTAAATGAAAAAAGCAGGTTCTAAAATCAATGGGCAGTATGATTATTGTTATTTATTTTTAAATTTTTAAAAATGTTTATTTTTGAGAGAGAGAGAGAGAGAGTGTGTGAGCAGGGGAGGGGCAGAGAGAGGGAGACATAGAATCCGAAGCAGGCTCCAGGCTCCGAGCTGTCAGCACAGAAGCCGATGAGGGGTTTGAACTCACGGACCATGAGATCGTGACCTGAGCCAAATTTGGACGCTTAACCGACTGAGCCACCCAGGTGCCCCTGGGCAGTATGATGATAATTTAGCAGGAATTAAAACATGCACCAGAAAATAAGACTAAAAAGGAAAACTTCAGTATCTATGCAATAAGTTATAGTAGGGCTTTTTTTTCCCTTTATTTTTTCAAGTTTTTAAAATGTGCTTATATTGGCTTTTTAATGCAGGAAAGATACACAGTTAGCAATTTAGAAAAACAAAATCAAACCAAACAAGTTTTAAGCCTTCCTACTGCCTGCAAGATAAAGTCTAAACCTCGCAGCTCTGTCCAAGAAGCCTTCAGAATCTGACTCCTTGGCGGTCACATTCGAAGTGCTCTCGCCTGACCCGGCTTTCCCACCTCTAGAAATGGAGACTCACGGTGGGTAGACCAAGGATGCTCTCATAGCTTTGTTTGAAAGAGTGAATGGACGTCTCAGAAACCCCAGTGTTGATCAGTGGCGAATTGGATTCGTGAATTATGCACACCTATACCGCAGAAAGCCAACAGGACCCGTGAAAAGGATGAGGTGGATTTCTATGTACATTCTGGAAAAGAGGTCCCGATGTGTGAAGTGGAAAAGGAAATAACAGGACTGTGTATAGAGGCTGATCTCACTTCTATGAGGGGAAAGCCCCCATTTACAGACATGCATACCTATGGTCTTTCATAAACGTGTCGGGAAAGATCTAGAAAAGCATTATCCAATAGAAGTACAATATGAAGGGTGCCTGGGTTCGACTCTTGATTTCGGCTCAGGTCATGATCTCATGGTTGGTGAGTCTGAGCCCCGCATCCAGCTGTGCTAGCATTCACAGAGCCTGCTTGGGATTCTCTCTCTCTTTCCCTGTCTCCCTGCCCCGCCTTTGCTCGTACATGCTTTCTCTCTCAAAATAAATATAAACATTTAAAAAAGTAAAAAAAAAAAAAAAAAAGGAAAGAAACCAAAGAAGTACAATATGAGCCAGATATGTAAATTAAAATTTTCTAGTAGCCACATAAAAAACTGTGAAAAGGGGGGGCGCCTGTGTGGCGCAGTCGGTTAAGCGTCCAACTTCAGCCAGGTCACGATCTCGCGGTCCGTGAGTTCGAGCCCCGCGTCAGGCTCTGGGCTGATGGCTCAGAGCCTGGAGCCTGTTTCCGATTCTGTGTCTCCCTCTCTCTCTGCCCCTCCCCCGTTCATGCTCTGTCTCTCTCTGTCCCAAAAGTAAAATAAAACGTTGAAAAAAAACAAACTGTGAAAAGGGCTGAAATTAATTTTAATAACATTTTAATTTAACCCACTGTGTCCAAAATATCCTTTTGACATATAATCAATATGAAAATGGTGGAGATACTTTATATTCTTGTCTCATACTAAGTCTAAGTACTCAGTCCAGTATATATTTTAGATTTATAGCACATTTCAACTGGAATGAGCCACATTTCAAGTGCTTGGTAGCTACATAGGGCTGATGGCTACTAGACGCACGGATTCTGAAGGAGATGCACCAGTTACTGGGGGGCTGAAATTAGAGGGAAGAGGGGATTTCTGCTGGATACACTTCTCTCACATTCCGCTGTACAATGAGCAGGTGTTACTTTTGTCTTTGTTAAAGAAACAATAGGCCCCAAATGGAGTCACTAAATGCAGTTTCACCTTCTCCCAGAAATGTGCCTTTAACCAGTCAGTCTGGAATTACCCGGTCAGCACTAGTGAGAATACTTGCCTGATGGGCCCCCACTTTCCCTTAAAAGAAAGTGACCTTGCTCGAAGCAGTCCAGTCTTTGTTAGAAACTGCCTTTTCCTCCCACCTCTTCTGCCTAGAACAGCATTTCTACAGCCCCCTCAGAGCTCCTTTGTATCTGCCGAGATGAGATGCCGCCCGATTCATGAATTGTTACATAAAGCCGATTAAGACCTTCACATTTACTCCACTGAATTTTGTTTAACAGATTTGCTGGCGGTGACAGGAACAAAGGAGACTTCTGGAGGCTCTGGGGACAACGAGGAACACAGGCGTGGCACCTCGAACCCTTTGTATTCTCTTTCTCGCTGTTTCTGAGGGTTATGGTCCTCTTGGTTCTGAGCTCACATACTTTGCATCAGCCTCCTGATCCCATTGGCTTTCCAGTCTGGGGCTGGTCAGCTTGAGCTAACAGACAGTTCCACCCAGAACCCAAGCCCCTAGTCCTTGGTTTAGTGTGAATTGCCCCCATTTTCTTGGAAACCCCAGACCTTTCGTTCTGTCCCCAGATTCCACGCTGGGAACTGCCGGTGGCAGCTCCAGCCCCCATTTGTTTGGACTCAGTTCTCTGGGGTCTGTGATTCAGCCCTCCCCCCAGGCCCCACTTCCACACTGGGAGTTGCTGGGGGGAGCACACAGGCCCTTTGTCGGCCAGTCCACAGGTTACTGCTGGTGTCCACAGTCCCATTTCTTTGGTCACTGTTGGTCTCTGTTATGTCCATCAGGTAAAGGCTATTGCCATTGGGAATCTCAAAAGCTGCCCAAATTGGTGGGCGTGGGTCAAACATTTAAAAACTGTTAGAACACTTGCCACTTAACCCAAAATTTCCTGTTAGGTTAGGCGAAGAGTCGCAGTAGGTCACCTGCCAACCTCAAGAAAACCTCCATGCAACGAGGTACACCGTAAAGCGTCACACAATTCCCAATCCAGCAGCACATCTCTTTTAAGTATTAGTTTGGTTCTGAGACACCCAAAGGCTTGGCTCAAAAAGAATAACTACTACTACTAATGGGATTCTTAAATTACAAGAGTTGAGGGGCGCCTGGGTGGCTCAGTCAGTTAAGCGTCCGACTTCAACTCAGGTCCCGATCTCGCGGTTTGTTGAGTTCAAGCCCCTCTGTGCCGACAGCGACAGCTCGGAAGCCTGGAGCCTGCTTCGGATTCTGTATCTCCCTCTTTCTCTGCCCCTCCCCCACAACGTTCGTGCTCTCTTGCTCTCTCTCTCAAAAATAAATAAATAAATGTTCATGAAATTTTTTTTTTTAAATTACAAGAGTTGAGCACACCATCTTCCAGTCTGCTGACTTATTCTGTGTCTAAGAACTGCAGTGCTAAAAGCTATAGATACCTACAAAATGGCAAAAATCTTACTCAAGCAACCTAGAACTACAACTGCCATTATGGAGAACATTCCACTTATTTATGTATTTGTTTATTTTTTAAATTTTCTTAATTTTTAGAAAGGGCACATGTGAGCGGGGGGAGAGGGGCAGAGGGAGAGAGAGAACCCCAAGCACAGGGCTTGATCCCACGACCCTGGGATGGATCATGACCTGAGCTAAAATCAAAAGTTGGGACACTCAGCCGAGCCACCCAGGTGCCCCAGAGAACATTCCATTTAGAGGAGATCACTTATTTAAGACTTCAGCTCAGGTCCTGATCTCCCAGTCCATGGGTTTGAACCCCGTGTCGGGCTCTGTGTTGACAGCTCAGAGGCTGAAGCCTGCTTCAGATTCTGTGTTCCTCTTTCTCTGCCCCTTCCCTACTCATGTTCTCTCTCTTGCTTTCTCAAAAGTAAACAAACATGAAAAATATTAAAAACTAAAATTAAAACTAATTTTGGTAGATATTGGTAGATATTTTGGTAGATACTGGAGCTACAATCGCTATCTTTTTAAAGTTTATTTCTTTTGAGAGAGAGAGAGAGAGAGAGAGAGAGAGAGAGAATCCCAAGGAGGCTCCACACTGTCAGTAAGGAGCCTGATGTGGGGCTTGAACTGGGAGATCACGACCTGAGCCAAAGTTGGATGCTTAACCTACTGAGCCACCGGGTGCCCCTACAATCTCTACTTTAAACCTCACTTGGGGCTTGCAAGTGGGATCCTGGGAAAGACTGGAAGAAGCCACCTGAATCTGAGAATATTCTTACCAGAGTCAGCTCTCCTGGATCTCTTTAGTATTTGGTAGAAAGAAAAAAAAAGTAAGTTTGCACGTTGTCCCTCCCTTTCCAAATCTAGGCCATTGTTCTTGATCTTTGGGAAGGGCTCTAGATCTTGTGAAGATAATATCTTTTGCACCTTCTTTAAGGGTGCCTCTTGGGTTTGCAGGATTGTTTTCTACTGCCAGAAATATTTACTGTTTGTCCCGACTGAAACCTGACAAGATATTTGAGAGGAGTTAATAACACTCTGGTCATAAACTTGGCCAAACTGGGAGCTGATATTTTGAGCCAGATAGGAATTCTTTTAGACCTTCTCCTTTAAGCTGAATGTACTCAGAGGGAAAGAAAAACGTTCCAACGTAGGTGCATGGGTGTGTCAGCCCCTGGAAGTCCTCCAGGATGCAACACAATTCTCAGAGGAGTTAGAGGCAACTGTCCTTATCCCACAAATCTTTGCAAGACCAGAAATGCAGCTCTCGAGACCATTCAAAGCCCACTCATTCTTTGTAACAATTAACCTGACCCTTATTCATTGTAAAAGGCGTGTAGGTACTGTAAAAATTCTGACCTTGGGGAACAAGCGTCCCTGGAGGGTTTTGCATTCTTTCCCTGTGCCTTTGAGGTGTAAATGTTCTATCTGGTCTTCTCTAGGGACTCTCCTCTTCCGGTGTGGGCTATCTCCTTGAAATGTAAACTCCAGCAAAGTACATACAATCCCGAACAATGTGGGGATTAGGGGCGCTGACCCTCGCTTGCAGTAAAAATCTGGATATCATTGGGTTGCCTGGGTGGCTCAGTGGGTTAAGCCTCCGACTTCCGCTCAGGTCATGATCTCAGTTTGTGAGTTCAAGCCCCAGGTTGGGCTCTGTGCTGACAGCTCAGAGCCTGGAGCCTGCTTCAGATTCTGTGTCTCCCTCTCTGTCCTTCCCCTGCTCACACTGTCTCTCAAAAAAGGAATAAATGTTAAAAAACAATCTGCATATAATTTTTGACACCCCCTCAAACTTAACTACTAATAGCCTACTGTTGACAGGAAGCCTTACTGAGGTTAACACATATTTTGTAGGTTATATGTATCATATATTGTGTTCTTAAAGGAAGCTAGAGGAAAAAAATTGTTATTTAAAAAATCATAAGGATGAGAAAATATTTACAATACTGTACTGTATTGAGAAAAAATCCATTATAAATGGACCCATGTAGTTCAAAGCCATGTTGTCTGAGGGTCAATTGTAATTTTTTTAATGTTTATTTTTGAGAGAGAGAGACAGAGAGAGAGAGCAAAAGAGTGAGGGAGGGGCAGTGAGAGAGGGAGAGAGAGAATCCTAAGCAGAGTCCACACTTAGTGCAGAGCCCAACGCGGGGCTCGAACTCAAACTGTGAGATCATGACCTGAGCCAAAATCAAGAATCAGAAATTTGGGGCTCCAGGGTGGCTCAGTTGGTTAAGCATCTGACTCTTGATTTCAGCTCAGGTCATGATCTCCTCGTTTGTGAGTTTAAAGCCCTGCATTGGGCTCTGTGTAGACAGCTTGAAGTCTGCTTGGGATTCTCTCTGTCCATCCCCTGCTCTCTTGCTCTCTCTCTCTCAAAATAAATAAAAAACTTAAAAAAAAAAAAGAGTCGGACACTTAACTGACTAGGCCACCCAGGCACCCGTGGTCAACTCTAATCCTTAACAGAAGGAAAATAAAACTACTAGAAATTAATAAAGAAAGTTCTCTGTATGAAAGGAAAGTAGGATGCACACTTTCGGTAAGAGAAGATATGAGGAATGGAACTGCATTTTTGTTGAGGGAAAAGAAAGTTATTTTGTCCTAAAAGTAAGGCTGGTTATTCAGAATGGGAAAGAGGAAAAACAGGACAAAATCTGGTAAAAAAGAAGGTTGCAGATGGTCTGTTGAAAAGGAATCTTGGGAAAAGGATTTTATGTGTGGTCAAGATGGCTAAGATTGGAGTGGACAGAAGTTTAAAAAATCGGGGGCGCCTGGGTGGCTCAGTCGCTTAAGTGTCTGACTCTCGAGTTTGGCTCAGGTCATGATCTCGGGGTTCAAGCCCTGCGTTGGGCTCCATGCTGTCATCACAGAGCCTGTTTGGGATTCTTTCTCTCCTTCTCTCTCTGCCCCTCCCCTGCTCATGCTCTCTCTCTTTAAAAAAAAAAAAAAAAAAAAAAAATGGAGACAAAATTAAAATTGGTTTCCTCTCTGTTAAAAGGACAGTTTTCTTAGACTGTTGGTCTAAGAAAGATATTTAAAAAAAAAAAGAAAGATAAGATATTGCTAAGAGGTTGCAGAGCTTTCTCTTTACCTTTAAGTAATCTGCCTAGAAAACAAAGATTTTTGTGGCCTGTCAAAATAATTTCTTGTGTTTCCTATCAGATCTTTGCTTGCTTAAGAGAACCAAGCCTTCCCTATTAGAAGGGCAAAGAGCTCTTTTTTGTTTTACAACTTAACTCTCTGTATTTGTTTACAGAGTCTCTGATTGTCATGGTTAAATAGATAACCAAGTTAATGCTCCCCAATAACCTGTGATCTTATTTGCTCAAGTATTTTTAAGACCTTTTACCAACTTTTTCCTCCTCCCCCTACAATATAATGCTGAAGGAAGTCTTTTTTTTTTTCAACGTTTTTTATTTATTTTTGGGACAGAGCGAGACAGAGCATGAACGGGGGAGGGGCAGAGAGAGAGGGAGACACAGAATCGGAAACAGGCTCCAGGCTCTGAGCCATCAGCCCAGAGCCCGATGCGGGGCTCGAACCCACGGACCGTGAGATCGTGACCTGGCTGAAGTCGGACGCTTAACCGACTGCGCCACCCAGGCGCCCCGAAGGAAGTCTTTTTGACCTGGAAGTAACTTTGAGATTTTCCACAGGATCTGTGGAAAACTATAAAAGAATTGTTCTGTCTCCCTGTAAAAAGAGAGAGGCCAAACTGATGTAGCTTATTTGACATGTTAAATTACATGGGGAGCATTGTCAAATAAGTAATATGAAGCCTTCCTTATGTTGTATTTGCGCAGGTATGCAAGTGTTCCAGAAATTATGTGAAACTCCTGGAAATCTGATATGTCCTGGTGTCATGCTATCAGCCACAATCCTGGCTATTATCTTAAAATGTTGTATGTTACAGAAATAATCAAATTCCCTTCTCAATGCTATTTAGCAATGGCCATTTTCGAGCCTTTTGTCATTCCCAGATGGTATGTTTCACTCTGATGCTTTTGCAAAAGTGCTTCGGCTTTAAGGAGATTCAGTACAGGTTTCTTATAACTTTAAGACCATAAAACTGAAATGGGTAAAAATCTCCAGAACTAATAGGAAAACTGATTCAAGCAGAACAAGTATTGATTCCACGGGACAGAACGAGCAGGAAGGATGCTTGTAACTTATTCTGACTTTTTGTCTGAAGTGTTTCTGGTTCCTTAATGTTTTGTTTTTCTGTATTTAAGGAAACCTTTTATCTTACAAGGCTACGTGACTTACAGCAATTCAGTAAAGTGTGTACTTTTGTAAATAAAGATGAAACATTTACTTTTTCTCCGACCTGATCCCTCCAGAATTTAGAAACTATTGTTTTGGTTTTTTTTTTTTTCATGGCAATATAGTTATTTGCATACGTTCTCTGTGAATCTGGTTCTCCCTGTAATAAGGCACCTTGGGAAGCATTGGTTATATTACCGAGGTTTTGATGGATACGAATTCACCCAAACTGTAGGTATTTTAGGTCAAATCTACTGTGGAGCCCTTGGCTTGGCTCCCTATCTCAAAGACTTAAAAGTTCAGTCTGAAATTCCTTATGAAAAGTTCCAGCAAAGCAGTCTTAAGGACTTGTATGGTCAATCAACCACTGTTCTTAACGCACTTATATAATCAAGTCGGTTTAATGCAAACAAATTAGTTTTACTGTGATTATATTTGGTAAGTGGAGGTAATCGTAGAGAGAAAAATTATGTTTGTCCCTTTGTAGATACTAGATTCTAATCCTGTGTATCGTCTTTGAGGTTTTGTTAAGTGCCTGTAAACTGGACTAGACCTGGAATTCTTCTAGTTTCCTGAAATATCTGGCTCTGACTCTCCAAACAGATGCTTCCAAGTTTCTCCCACCCTTCCGACGGGGAGTCACAAGGACAGAGAATGCCCTGAGTCTCCTTGGAAGGGACTATACCAGGTCCACCTCGCTACCCAGATGGCAGCCACCTTTAGGGACTTGAACCTTGGGTACACGTTGCACAGCTAAAGAAGGCTCCACCTGACATCTGGTCCTGTGCAGAGGCTGGAGACTTCCAGATCAAATTGACGAGGAAGAGAAGTAGCTGGCTGACAGCCAGGTGGACCGCGTCCACCCAAGGTGCCAGATGGAGACCCCCTACTTTAACGTAAAACCCTTTGTTCTTTTCTTTCCTTTATGCTGGCATTGGCCTGGAAAGAGAGCACCAGCATCTGTATCTCCAGGCCATTGCTAAAGGGAGGTAACCTTTCAGACTGCTAGCTTTCAAAAACTCTGCTCTGTCCATGGTGGTGGACTCCATTCACAGAGCCACCCTAGCAGGAGCAGTACTCCCACAGGGTCTATGTCTGGGGCGGTTTTCCTCTTCCTTTGGGCCTATGAATGCCTACGTGGTTGGTGCATAACCAGGCGATGACTCTTACCTAACGGGTTAGCTGTGCCCCTAACTGTTCACCAACAAACTAAGGCACCCTGTGGGTCAACTCCCCTAAATTTACACCATCAAGTTAGAAAGGACCTACCAGGAGGCTTTTGTGATTCAGGATTTGCTTCCTTAGGTGTCTACCTCCCTGGCTGGGAGTGAATACAAATGAGGCTGTGATCAGCACACTCTTCTTAACTTTCAAAGTATGGCTTTGTGCTAGAGCAATGGAGGCCCAATGAAAGTCCTTAGACTCTCTGGCCAAGGTGGTTTTTGACAATAGGACAGCCCTTGATTAACTTTGGGCTGAGCAAGGAGGTATCTGTGCTGCGGTCAACACCGCCTCCCGCACCTGGATTAACACTTCTGGGAAGTTGAAACAAGGTTACATAAGATTGCTGAGCAGGCCACTTGGCTTAAAAAGAGGACTCCTTCAAGGGGGTCTTTGTTTGACTTATTTGATTTTGACTGATTTGGGTCTTGGGGACCATGGCTCTTTGGTGCACTCTAGATATGGAGAGGTATCCTGCTTATGATAATCATAGGAGTAACCCTGGGGCACTGTACTCTCTCAAAAACTTTAAATGCACGTTCAAAGCCCCTAACCACCAAGCAAATGATCTCCTGAGACTGGAACATCAAAAAGGGGAATGAAGAGAATGATCAACTTCAAATGTAATCCTGAGGTCATGACCTGTGAATATCACACAGGAGCAGAGAAAACTGGGAGAACTTGGAGTGACAGGTGGGAGAGAGGCCCTTTACACTTCGGACATGTCTCTCAACTCAACTGAGAGTCTGATCAAAAGGGGGTGGAAGTGTTAAAAAAGAAACAACAGGGCCCCAAATGGAGGCACTCACACGAAGCCCCCTGTCAGCAAGCCAAGACTTGGCACCAAAGGGGATCACAGTCTTCACCTTCTCCCAGGAATGTAACTTTTAACCAGTCCGTCTAGAATTACCTGGTAAGCACTAGTGAGGTTATCTGCCTGATAGACCCCCCACGTTCCCCCAAAGGAAAGTGACCTTACCTGAAACAGCCCGCTTTTTTAAAAATTTATTTTGAGAGACACAGAGAGAGAGAGGGAGAGAGAGAGAGAGGGAGAGAGAGAGAGTATGAGTGCGCACAAGCAAGAGAGGGGCAGAGAGCGAATCCCAAGCAGGCTCCCCGCTGTCAGCACAGAGCCCCACGTGGGGCTCAAACTCACAAACCATGAGACCACGACCTGAGCCGAAATCAAGAGTTGGATGTTCAACTGACGGAGCCATCCAGGTACCCTGAAACGGTCCACTTTTAGCTAGAAGCTTCCTTTCCTCCATCCCCTTCTGCGTACAAAAGCCTTCCATTTTGTACGGCCCCTCGGAGCTCCTTTCTGTCTGCTGAGATGATGCCTGGTTCATGAATCAGTAAATAAACCCAATTAGATCTTCAGATTTACTCAGATGAATTTTGTTTTTTAATGTTATCTAAGGGAGGAAAATGTCTTTCTTTATACTCCTCTCTTGTCCAGCTTCCCCTTACGTTCTAGTCACCCTCTGGGGTGTTTTCCAACACCAACAACCACGTCATTTCTCCAGCCTCAAGTGAGTGTCCAACAGTTCGATTCATTTCTATACTATTTACCTGAAGTTAGTGCCAGATCCCACAGGTCAAGGGCGCAGTCCCATGAGACGGCCCACTCTTCAGAAGCCAGTTGCAAATCCTGGGCCACCCCTACTTCTGGCTGATTGACCATAACTCAGGGGTTCCCACAAGCCCCTCCTCGTGTTCCATAAGTTGCTCACAGAACCGCTCACATAACTCAGGGAGGCACTTTACTTATCTTTACTGGTTTATTTAAAAAGGGTATGCATGAACACCCAGAGGAAGTGCTACATAGAGTGAGGTCAGGAGCTTCTGGCCCCGCGGAGTTGGAATGGGCCACCCTCCCAGCATATGAATGCATTCACCAACCCGGAAAGTTTCTAAACGTTGCTGTGCAGGAGTTTTTATAGCCAGTCTCCAGCTCTGCCTTCCCTCCCTGGAGGTCGGGGGTGGGGCTGAAAGTTCCAAGTCTATAGTCAACTTGGCCATTCAGGTGGTTAGTCCCATCCTGAGACAATTGAGGGGCCTACCCTAAGTCACCATGTGACTCATTGTGAATAACAACAGATAGTCCTATCACTCAGGAAATTGCAAGGTTTTTAGGAGTTCTATGCCTGGAGCACAGGAAAAAGACCAAAAGTCTTATTATACTGTGTGGTGTAGTTCAAGTTCCATCCTGGAACTGGGTTGGGGCCGAACCACTGCCCGGATTCTCTGGTGGGACTGTTCTGGGCATCATGGGTACAGTGACAGAGGACCCCCGGGGGCACTGGTACCACCTGGGCTCTCTACTTGGATGTCTCCTAAGCACCTCAAACTTAAGTCAAAAAGGAACTGTGGATTTTCCTCAGAAACCTGCTCCCTACTCAGGTCTCCTCCATCCTGGTAAATGCAATCATAATGTCCACGTGTTCTCTCTGACGGGTCCCAAGTTACCCAAGTGGGACCACTTCCTCGCTCCTTGGAGCCCTTCGTCACCAAATCCTCTTGCTTCCGCCTCCCCACCAGAGCCCCAGGCTCCTTCTTCCCCACCCCTGCTTCTCATCTGGATTCCTGTAACTGTCCCCTAACTTGCCCCGTCTCTTTCCGTGAAGTTTCTTCAACTTGCCATGACTTAGTGTCTTCCCCACCTCTGTATCTTTGCCCACATTGCTGTTTTGCTATCAACCATCACCAAGCTCCAGAAAATTCTTCTACACCCAGCCTCCTCCTCGTGATGCCTTCCTCGACCTCCCCCTCCAACACCTGCTGCCATATGCTCTTCCGCACCTGTGCAAACCTCTACTCAAGCACTTGCCAAACTCTACTCTGTACTTCTGCCCCGCCAGGCGGCAGGGCCGTTTTATTACCCTTTGTTTTCTTGGGGCCAAACTTGAGAGCCTGCCTCATGGTTGGTGCTATTAATATTTGTTCAGTAAACTAAATGAAGCAATGAATAGGTTCCTTGTCTTCATTCTTTCCCAAACTGTGACTCCTTTCTCAAGACTCTGCTTCAGCGTTAAGTCTGCACTCTACAAATATCTTCAGACATTTACTGAGGCACTCTGCCTGCTGGGTGTTTTATGTCCATATCGCATTGAGGTCTGACCACGGTCCCTTGAAGGAGATGCCATGATTATCTCCACCTTATAAATGAAGAAACTGAGGCTCAGAAACATTAAATCACTTGCTCAAGTCACACGGCTGGTTAAGCGGTGGAGCTGAGTTTGAACTTAGGTCTGTCTGATTCCCAAGCCAGAACGTGGCATTTGGGGCACCTTTTGACCTGGCCCCAGCTCAACCTTAACGCTCCTCTCCCAACGGTCTCTGGCTGGGTTAATATTCCCCCAAGGCACCTCACATCCCCCCTGCCTCCCCTCCCCCGGTCAGTGTCTCTCCTGCAGGAAGCTTTCTCTCCCCTTGCACACACCAGCCCCACCAAGCTCCGGGAGGGCGGGCTGCAGCTGGCTCCCGGAAGCAATGCTACCCCAGAGGTACACTCTGGGAAACACCACCTGTCCGCGCTGCAGGGGCGAGAAAAGGCTAGAGCGGACCGCTCTCAGCCTTCACCACCTTGACTCATTTAGCCGGCACCCACCCCAACCCCCAACCCCCAACCTCGGTAGGGCAAGCTGATGCATATCTTGGGCACTGGACCTCAGCCAAGGCAGGCAGGCAGAGCGGGCCCCAAGTGGCCCCGGGTGAGGGCCGGGTGGGCACCTGCCAGCTCCTGCCGCCCCCTCCCATGCCCCAGCTGGGAACCCTAGTCCACAGGGGCCCCTGCCTGACCCATTCTTCCACATGGCTTGCTCAGATATTTTCAAAGGCACCCCTTCCGCCCCACCTCCACCTGCAGAAAGTGGTCCCTCAAGCCCACCCCAAGCTCTAACCTCTCCGACCTCCTCGCTTTCAAGAAGGGGTTAAAGAACAAGCATTAGTTCTGAAGTGGGAACAAATTTCAACTCCGGACGGTCAGTCCCAGTGGGACTAGAGAGAGGTCTTGGCTATGGCAGGGGACGCAGCACTAGGCCTTTCTCTCGCTCACCAAGGGGGCTCAGAGTTCAGGGAAGCCAGGGGAGTAACCCCACTCTCCCCCAGGAGCCACAAGGTCTCCCAGGACGCAGTCTGCCCCCACCCAGCTCTGCCCCATGGACCATCTCTACCCCTTGAGTGATGTCCCCTCTCAGAGTCTCCTTTGCCCAGGATCTCCATGGCTCAGCCTCTGTGCCTCCTCCTTGCCTTGTTCTGGCCACCAGGCTGGATTTCTGCCGGTTCAGCTGTCCTGCCCCATCTTCCCCCACATGCTGGCAGTGTCCCCAACTCACCTGAGTCTCTCCTTGAGAGCCATGTCGAGAAGCTGTGGGGACAGCCTGCCAGGAAGAACCCTCTAGCTTGGAGCCAGGGGAGAAATAACCAGTTCCTGGTGACTGGGACAAAGCAGCTGCAGGCCATCTGTCAGAAACCACACCCACAGAAGCCGGCAGGGATGAACTGCCCTGAGGGGGACTCCCTTGGGGGCGGTGCCTGCTGGAGGAAACCGGCCCCAGGATGGGGTGGGGGCTGGGAACCCCCTTGGGGCCAATCACCTGGGAGAAGGTGAATCCGAGGCAGGCGAGCCAGCTCTGGTTGGCCAGAGGCTCTGAGCGATTTTGTACTGACTTCTCTTACCTGCCTTGGGGGTCCCTGCGCCCCTCTTCAGCATCTTGGAGCCCTGGGAGAGGACTATGGTCTGTGAGTCCCGCTAAGGTGTTTGCTGCCCAGGGAAAAATCCTGTTCTGCCAGATCTCAAGGGCACTGGTCACCTGGTTGTGACCTTGGACAACTCACAATAAAATGGGGTACATACACCGGTCACCCAGCACAGTGTAAGAGCCACACAAGATAGGGATAGGGAAGGGTTTTGGAAAGTTTACACTGGGCAGGGTTTTCTAAAAGTGCAGTTTGCAAGTTCTCAGAAATCAGTTTTGTGGCTCAGGGATCAAGACCAAGTTTTAAACGTATGAACAGGAAGAGAATTGAAAAGAAAATATTAGAATGTATTGCACATAAAGGTAGGTATTGTTTGGGGCGCCTGGGTGGCGCAGTCGGTTAAGCGTCCAACTTCAGCCAGGTCACGATCTCGGGGTCCGTGAGTTCGAGCCCCGCGTCAGGCTCTGCGCTGATGGCTCAGAGCCTGGAGCCTGTTTCCGATTCTGTGTCTCCCTCTCTCTCTGCCCCTCCCCCGTTCATGCTCTGTCTCTCTCTGTCCCAAAAATAAATAAACGTTGAAAAAAAAATTAAAAAAAAAAGGTAGGTATTGTTTTATGAAATGTTTGTTTCAGAGATCTATATTTAGGTATGTATATGAGAGCGGGAGACCTTTTTTTTTTAAACCGTGGCTCATGATCAAAAAAGTCTTCAAAATTCTGAGTAAAGCGTAAACAGGAACGAATACAGGTTTTCCTGCTATCTGAAAGAAGAGAGTTCTTTATGAAAACTGCCCTCAGTAGAAAAGGCATAAAAGCGAAGTTTTAATTAAATCATTACTTTATATGGAAAGTTTTTTTCAGCGTTCCTGGATCCAAAGGGTAACCCATGGTGGGCTTTTCTGCTCCCTTAGGACACTGTCGCCTTGCTAACGGATACACAAAATAAATGGAGACAAAGCACAGATGCTCCCAGAGCTGTGGGGACGGAGATGCCACACGTCCCAGGTCCCCGGAAGGAGCACGGTCTCCGGAAGGAGCTCGGTCCCTGGGTCCCCGGTCCCCGGAAGGGCCTAGCACTGCATGAGCTTCTATGGCAGCTTGCTGCAAAGCAAAGGCTATTTTCACTTTTTGCCTTTTTTCATAAAACAAAAACCCTCTTGGCATTTGTTTTCCTTAGTGGAAACAGGTACTGCTGTAAGGTTTTGGTAAAAGTGGCCTACCGTGAGCTTTCGCAAGCTCTCCCTACGGATTTAAAGAAGCAAGCTTCGGGTTGCCTGGGTGGCTCGGTTAAGCTTCCTACTTCAGCTTGGGTCAGGTCACACTCGCACTGTTTGTGGGTTGGAGCCCCGCGTCAGGCTCTGTGCTGACATGACATCTCGGAGCCTGGCGCCTGCTTCCGATTCTGTGTCTCCCTCTCTCTCACCCTCCCCGGCTCGGGCTCTGTCTCTCTCTGTCTCCCAAAAATGAATACATGTTTAAAAAAAATTTAAAGAAGCACCCTTCCAACTTACAACAGGTGGGGCCTGTCACCCGAACAAAACCACCAGTATTTGCTTGTGTCAGTGCCCTCGAATTCACCATGGCCTCTTTTAGGAGTTTCGGTGTCTTCCTCCTTCACCACACATGAAGAACAAATTCAGGAGAGGCCTGGCTTTCACTTTCCCCAGAAGGGAAAATGGGGGTCTGGGGTGAAGGGGCTTGTCCGGATCCGCACGGGGCCCTAGTGCACCTGCCCGCTGGGCCTGCATTCCTCCACCGGGTGGTTCCCCGCGCCTTCCCGCTTTCCCCTGGGTTCCGCCCCGCCTGGCCCTGGCAGAGCCGCCCCTCCAGTCCGGGCTCCGGCCTCTGGGTAATCAAACTCCTAAGTCGGCTTCTCCTTCTCCTCCTCCAGGTAGTGGTTACAATTTAACTGGCTTTCCAAAGAGGCGGTATCAAACTCCTAGAAGTTATTATGCCGTATCTTCCCAGGCTCCACCCTTGGAGACTGATTCAGTGTGCTGGGGCCCAGGCCTCAAACCCACATTTTAAACAAGCAGAAACACTGCCTTAAGGAAAAACCCAGAGGCTGGAAGGAGCAGGAGGTCAGGCGCAGGAGTTTCATAAGGGAGTTTCAGCTCCATTTGGGCAGGGCAGGGGCTGCTTTGCGCTCCACGAGGCCTGGTTCAGGGAGGCACAGGGCCACACAAGCCGCTGTTGGCCGCACACACCGGGGCTACTCCGGCCAGCTCAGCTCCAGTCCCACCATCCACACCCCACCCCCCCATGCCTTTGCAGAGCCACCTGCGTCGAGAATGCCCTTTCTTCTTCAGTCAAGACTTAGGTGTCACTTGCGCAAGGACAAAGCCTCTAATAATTAGCTATTCCAACATCCCACAACTGCTCAGAAACCGCCGAGTGAACCAAAGCCATCCCAAGGGCTCTCGGACACGGAGCCACTGCGCAGCAACAACCGAGGGTGTGTGCCTGGGGATGGAAGAGTCTGGGCTCTGCCCCAGGTGTTCCAGGTTATTCCTGGCCCAAGAGCCTCCCCTGCGTCTCCCCTGCGGGAAGTGAGAGGGGGACTCAGAGCTAAGGGGCTCTGGACCCTCCCACTCCAAGGGACACGGGTGAAAGAGAGGCCGTGTCAGCTTCCTCCTGTGAAATGGGGCAAAGGGCGCCCTCAGACCACGGACCGGGCCCCAGCAAAGCGCGGAGGGCGTGCTGTCCAGTTAAGGCCGTCCCTCCCCCAACCCAGGAAACCACCCCTCTCCTTGTGGACGAAAAGGAGCCAGTGGAGAAAGGCACAGAAGAACCAGATTTTACAGATTTATTTTTAAAAAACGAAAACAAAAGGTTAAAAAAGTCCTTCATTTCCAACCCTGCCTGGGGGTGTGTGTGGGGAATAGAACAAGCTGAGAAAGGTGCCCACCCTGTTCCCAGGGAGAGCCCCGCTCCTCCCCCAGGAGCCTCCGAGGACAGGGCAAGTCAGAGGCAGGCCCTCGCCCTTCCTGCCCCGCCTCCTCCGCAGGTAGCTCAAATTGCTAGCAAGTTCCAGAGGCAAACAAGTGTGGGAGCTGGAGGCCCAAGGCTGCCTTCTTCGCGGCAACGCCACCCTGGCTCTTCTCTGCCCTCAGGCGTTCTCTGGGCCCCCACTCAGGGGCTCCTGGGGCGGGCGGGCGGGCGGGCAGGCCAGGAGGCCCCGCCCGGCCTACAGCAGCTCCCTTAATGCTGTTCGTGGCACAGCAGGGCAGTCGGGGGGACTTCACAGTGTGGGAAGGGCTTCGGAGACAGCGTGCCCACTCTGGAAAGGAAAACCGCCTGATCTCGCCTCTCTGCACAGAGGCTGCCCTCCTTTTCTATTCCCCATCCTGAGGCTGAGTGGAGTCCAGGACAAAGCACTAAGTGGCTGTTTGCTACAGAACACCTGGAGGTGCCAGAGGGTGGCTCTGGGCCCATCTGTCAGTCCAGGCTCCTACACAGTCATCCAGTCACACACACAGCGTTAAGGCGTCTGTGCCAGTGGGCGTGGCCGAACCGGGCCCAGCTTCTCTCGCTCCACCTGCAGAGGGTGAAGGGGGAGAGCCCCTGGCTGCTTCAGAAACGGGCTGAAGGGGGAGAAGCTGGCAACGGAAGAGTTAGCCAGGCCTGGAGAAAGAAGCGGGAGGAAGGCAGGCAAGGGCTCGCGAGGCCTCTATCCAGGCCTGACGGCTGCCCTTGGAAGTAACCCAACTCAGGTTGGGGAGCCCTGACCATACGCCCCCTGGAAAATGGGGGACAGAAAGAGAGGAAGAGAGCGGGGCTAGAGTATTGGGACTTTGGAGGAAGCCAGTGCTATCAATATTTACAAGCATAAAGCCCCATCTTCTGCGCCACCTACCTCTCTGCCCCTCCCACAGAAAGAAAGGCCCCTGAGAGCCATTGAGGGGGTGCCAAGCCCTCCTCACCAGCCACGCCCCACGGGGAGAGCCCTTCCCTCCGACTGGCCCCGTTTCTGGGCCCCTCAGGAACGTCCGCCTGGCTCTGCTCAGTCGGGAGGAGGAGCCCGGGCCAGACCCCTGGCTCTCCGGCCGGCCCTACGAGTCCTTGAGCATGCTGATGCGTGCGTAGATCTTCAGGGCCGGCCCCAGCTTGATGTTCATGGCGCTCATCAGATGGTCCTCCTTGAGCAGCAGCAGGGCTTGCCCGTCGATCTCCTGGGCGCGGAACTCCTCTGCGATCTCCTGGCAGCCTGAGGGGACACCACCAAGGACCGCATCACCCTGAGCTCCCGCGTTCGCGCTTGGCGGTCACTGCGCGGGAGACGTGCGATCTCGTCTAACCCTCCCGGCCGCCCCGCACCTCGAGGAAGGCCATCCTGCCGTCAGAGGCCAAGCGACTCCCCCCAGTGGTCCCACCTCCTCATTCACGCGTGTGTCCTCACTGGACCCTCCCCTCAATGGACTGGGCGGACCCAGCAGAGCAACACGGTGCTGCAGGAGTGACCGCGTGTGATTTCCAGGCCTAGGTCACCAAGGGTACAGCAGCCGCCGCCTTGCTTTATTTTGGAGGAAGCTGGCGACCGTATCGTGAGGACCCTGGAGCAGCACTCCGAAGAGGCCCAGGTGGACAGGAACTGAGGCCGCCTGGGTGGGGCACCTTGGAACCGGTCCTTCGGCTCCAGACCAGACAACTGCACTCTGGCTGCCATCCCGATGGAGGCCTCGTAAGAGCCCAGGCCGGTGCCGCGCAGCTAAGCCGCATCCCCGACCCACAGAACCCGGGGTAGCAGCCACTATGCTCTGGCGTAACGAATGAAGTTTGGTTCCCGGAAGAGGGGTGCTTCCATGGCCAGGAGGCGGCAGGTGGAAGCACCGTGAGGAGTCAGTGAGGCGTCTCAGACACTCAGAGAGGCTTGAGGCTCGGCGGGAGTCTGACGGCCTGTGAGGAAACCGGGTGAGGCTTCGAGGAAAGTGAGGAAACTGTTCCTGGAAATCGGAAAAAACGGAGCAAATGTGGCCGCCCTGCCGCGGGGGTCACGCGGTGAGTTTAACGTGCCTCACGAACTGAGCAATCTGAGGACGTTTCCAGCAGAATGCCAGAGGCTTCGCCTGGCGTCTGATGCTGCTCACAGGAAACTGAGGAGAGGCAAGGAAAAGGCAGAACTGTTCCACATCAAGGAGCCAGGACTGGCTGGTTTGAAAATCACTAGCCTCTCTGACAGCAAATGAGGCTGGAACTACGAAGTAGTCTCTAGGCAGAGGTCAAAGCCAGGACGTGGGACATGGGCTAGAGATGGAACTGAGGGTGTGATCAATCTTTCGCTAAGACCTTGGAAGCATGAAGGTGCTGCCTCAGAGGGCTCTCTAAGGATGTCATGGGCGTGCCTCACGGATCCTCGCCATTCAACAGCGGAACTTCTGAGAGGTTAGGGGCACTGTCCCCCAGCTTCAGAAGCAGCCGACAGAGAGGAAGGCTTACCTTGGAGCATTTTTGGGTATGGGTTTTGTCTAATGGAGTGAACCCCAACAACTCGCATAGGAAGCCCACAAAGATTTTAAGAGAATTGTACTCGCACAGATACTGCTCCAACCGAAAGGGTCAGAAGTCATATAAAATGATGAGCAGTACAAACAGGCTGAGAAAACGCCCCTGCTGAAAGCCCAGGCTGCCTTTTATGGGAAAGAAAGGATGACTCAGAGGGTGGAACCAAGAAAGGGAAAGAAAGTCACTCCTAGGCTCTGAGTCCTAATTCGGGAAATGCCAACATGTGTCCGTGCTAGGTTTCGGAACTAGTGCCATGGCTCCTGTATCCCCCGTTTTCCCCTTGTTGAACAAGCATGCCCACTGCGGTGACCCTGTGCCTATCCCGCCAGATCTGGGGTTTGTGGAAGGAGACGGGTCACATGTCTCTAGCTCTCAGGTGTTCAGACCGAGAGGAACTGGCCGCAGGAGCTCCTCCAGCCTGGACCTGAGTTCGCTGGTTGAGATCCTGGGCTTCCAGCCCCTGCTGTCATGGAATGAGGCCTATGGGGTCAGGGTGGGGGTGGGGGTGGTCTACTTGAGGGAGGGACATGAATCACTGGGGCCAGTGACTGGGGAACTATGGTAACCGGCCCTCAGACAGCTCCAAATCAACCTGGCTTCCCTTTTATGCCCCCGCAGGCACGACCTGTGTGACAGTGTGAAAGTGACACCACGTGGTTTTACGACCTGTGTGACAGTGTGAAAGCGACACCACGTGGTTTCGGAATCTAGATCAAAAGGGGCACAGTGGCTTCCACCTGATGTCCCGGACCACCAGCTGTAGGGCAAGTGCTTGCCACGTCCTGGGAACACCCAAGCGTGAGTGGCCCATACTGAGAGGAACTGACACCCGCTGTGGGCAGCCATACCCTCCTTGAGAATCAGGGCAGTGCGGCACCTCAGAACAGGATTCCGCAGCCCCAGGGAAGCCACACCTTCATCGCAACCTTGTGAGAGGCCCTGGGGCAGAACTGCCCAGCCGAGCCACTCCCAGATTCCTTCCCGACAGTGACTGTGTGGGGATATATTCTGGGGGCGCAGCAACAGATGACTAACACACTGAGCTAAGGGGCAGAGCCGGGATGCAAGCCCAGTCCTGACACACAAGGCTGTGCTCTCAACCGCTATTTCCACTCCAGGCTTGGAGTCCCAGGCCTGTGGCGGCCCCTCTGTACCTGATGTGGCCAGCGGCCGGGTGAGACTGGGCAGAAACAACAGTAGAGAGGTTGTGTGATCCCACGGAGAGCATCTGTGAATAACGTGAGGTTTGCCTTCCAGGGCTCATTTCTAAACTGTAGCCCTCAAAACCACGTGCACTCCCCGCCAGGGTTGTGTGCAGTCCTGGGTACGCGGCAGACTTGCACGTCTGTGTGCCTCTGCTCACACGCCCCCCCGGTGCCATCTCTCCAGCTGGCCGAGGCCCGCCCGCCCGCGGTTTCCAGCTCCCACTGTCCTCTGCTGGCTTTCTCCTTGACAGGTTGCCTACATTCCACTTGGCTCCTCTCACACTCTGTCCCAGGAGAGACACAGGGTCGACTCACCGTCCCCTCTGCATTTCACACAGCCGGCTCACCATGGCAGCAAATACACCTCATTACAGGCACAGGATTTAACTTACAGTTGTGTTCTGAACTAGAAAGTACACTCTTCCAGGCGGGAACCTCACTGACTCATCTCTGCACTCCCGTTCGTGAGCCTGAGTCATCAACTGAGTCATTTCCTGGTCGGGGGAGGGGAGGTCTCTCCCTCTCTCCCGTGCGATGCTTTCCCGGGCAGGTGTGGGACTGTCAGGGGTCTTACCTGGCAGGGAGCGGATGAACTCGTAGACATCTTCTACATTCCATTTGGTGGGCTCGCTTGGTAGGAAGTGGTGCCCCATGCCCACCAGGTCCCGCATGTGCATGTCAGGGAGCTCCAGGTCCCGCTGGCCTTGTCGCCGGCGGGAGGTGGACGAACTGGCTGAGATGGGTGACAGGGGCTCCTCATAGCTTGAGTTATCCGAGCAACGGCTGGAGTCTTCCTGGCTGTGTGTCAGCTGCAACGCGGCCGTGACCGAGAGGGGCACGGTGCCTGTTGGCTGGGGGGCAGAGAGAACGGTTGGCTTCCTGATGGGAGAACCACCCACGTCTAGCAGAGTGACGGGCAAAGCAAGTGGTGTCCTCCTTCTACTTGGTCCATGACTACATACCTTTGAATTCCTAGATCAAAGCATCTTCCGGGCTGTCCCCTCTCTGGTCCTCCCAGTACTGGCACGTGCACCGCACTGCACGGCAATGACCTGACTCTATGTCTGTTGTTTCTTCTAGATGTGGGGTTTTAAACCAGGGCTCTATGGGTTTCAGGGGTGGTGTACGAAACAGCATGGAGAATTTCCTGGGCATGTGCATGTTGGATGGCAGCTTTCCTCAGAGTCTTAAAGAGGTTTATGACCCAAGTGACAACAACCAGCAAAAATGCATCAGGTTCTGAAATGTCCCACTAGGCTGTGGGCTCCCGCAGGGTGACTTAGAGCCTTAGCGCCTCACAGCGCTACAGCGCCTCTCAGCATACGGCTGGGGCTACAAAATAGTTAACGAATGAATGAATACCCATGGTCCTGGTAGAGGCTTTAAGAACTCAGTGCTCTGTTTGAGGAGGCAATGACGGGGTGCCTGGGTGGCTGGATTGGTTAAACGGCCATCTTCGGCTCAGGTCATGGTCTCACAGTTCGTGAGTTTGAGCCCCGTGTGTCAGGCTCTGTGCTGACAGCTCAGAGCCTGGAGCCTGCTTCGGATTCTGTGTCTCCCTCTCTCTCTGTCCCTCCCCTACTCATGCTCTTTCTCTCTTACTCAAAAATAAACATTGAGAAAAAAAACAAAAAGAGCCAATGAGATGTGGGGGAAAGGGTATAGGCTGCCTCCCCACCCAGCCCTCCATGTGAGACATGAGATAACCGGGACGGTTTGTCTCTTCACAGGGCCAGGCAGAGGAGACCCCACTTCCATGCTCCCAGAAGGATGGAAGCAAACTGGAAGGGGAGAGGTGAGGAAGGGGCAAGGGAAACCACCCCTAAACATCCATGGGTCCAAATGCAAGGGCCCCTTAAGGGACCTGAGAAGGTTGTGAGAAATGAGGACATAACAGAGTATACTGAGTCAGCAGTGGGAAAGGCATGCGGGTGTCCCGGGCCTGTTAAGAAGGGAAGTTGGCGGGGACTTGTGTCAAGCCGGCATCTCACCTGCTTCTTGGTATCCTTGGTAAGTGGTGGCAGACTGGCTTTGCTGGCCCGGCGGCGGTTGTGGGTCGTGGCTCCTGCCTTCTGAAGCTTGCTCCGGTCCGAGTGGAAAAGCCCCACTCGTTTGGTGCACCCCACGTTGTACCTGCCGGAGTCAGGGAAGGACGGAAGTCAGAGCACAGTCATGGGGAGTACGGGCCTCGGGCAGCATGACAGCAGCCGGGCTCTCCAGCAACATCTGAGTCTGTCTATTTGCGCCGATCCTGCGTCTACCACTGACTGCTAGCTGTGTGACTCTGGGTAAGCCACTGGATCTCTGAGCCTCAGTTTCCTCATCTGGAGCTGGGGATGAGACGGCTCACTTCCCGAACTCGGTCCAACGGTGACATGAGCTAACATGTGGCAAGTGCTCAACATGACAACTCAGGTCATGCGAAGAACTCGTGGCCGACATGGTCTACACTGAACGTCACTGGTGCCAGAAGACAGCTGCCTGCAGTCCTGCTGGAAGGTACAGGCGCACCTCACAGACACTGCGGGGTCGGTTCCAGAGAGGACTCGCAATAAAGAGAGTCAGATGACTTCTGTTTGTTCCCTGATGCATATAAAAGTAAGGTTTACGTTACACTGGAGTTTATTAAGCATGCAATAGCATTATGTCTAAAAAAACCAATGTACGTGCCTTTATTTAAAAACACCTTATTGCTGGGGCGCCTGGGTGGCTCAGTTGGTTAAGCGTCCGACTTCGGTTCCGGTCATGACCTCACAGTTTGTGAGTTCAAGACCCGCGTCAGGCTCTGTGCTGACAGCTCAGAGCCCGGAGCCTGCTTTGGATTCTGTGTCTCCCTCTCTCTCTGCCCCTTCCCTGCTTGTGCTCTGTCTCTCTCTCTCTCAAAAATAAACATTAAAAAAATTTTATAAGATAAAAAAATACTTTATTGCTAAAAATCGCTAACCATCATCTGAGCTTTCAGTGAGTCATAAATAACCTTTTTGCTGATGGAGGGTTTCGCCTCGATGCCAACAGCTGCTCGATGATCAGGGTGGTGAGTGCTGAAGGCTGGGGCAAGTTCCTAAAATAAGACAAGGATGAAGTCTGCCATGGTGATGGACTCTCCCTTTCATGGACGATTTCTTTGTCACGTGCAATGCTGTTTGATAGCATTTTCCCCACAGAACTGCTTTCAAAATTGGGACTCCTCTCAAACCCTGCCACTGCTTTATCAACTCAGTTTATGTAATCCTTTGTTGTCATTTCAACAATCTTCACAAGCATCTTCACCAGGAGATTCCACCCACCACGTTCTTACTTTCTTTGCTCCTCTATAAGAAGCCACTCCTCATCCACTCAAGTTGCATCACGAGATGGTAGCAACCCCGCCCCATCTTCAGGCTCCACTCCTCATTCTCGTTCTCTTGCTATTTCCACCACATCTGCAAGGACTTCCTCCACTGAAGTCTTGAACCCCTCACGGTCATCCATGAGGGTGGGAATCAACTTCTTCCAAACTGCATTAATGTTGCTATTTTGAGCACGTCCCATGCATTCTGAATATTCTTAAAGGCATCTAGAATGACAAATCCTTTCCAGAAAGTTTTTAATGGACTCTTCCCAGATCCACCATCCCGATCTATGGCAGCTAGAGTCTTACAAAATGCACTTTTAAAAAAGACCTGAAAGTCAAAATGACCCCTTGATCCATGGGCTACAGAATGGATGATATATTTGTTAGCAGGCATGGAAACAACATGAAATCTCATTGCCATCTCCATCAGAGCTTGTGGGTGACCAGGTACACTCTCAGTGAGTGGTGACATTCTGTATTTTTTTTTTTAATGTTTATTTTGGGGGGGGGAGGGGCGAGAGAGAGGGAGACACAGAATCCAAAGCAGGCTCCAGGCTCTGAGCTGTCAGCACAGAGCCCGACGTGGGGCTTGAACTCACAGACTATGAGATCATGACTTGAGCTGAAGTCACTTAACCGACTGAGCCACCCAGGCTCCTTGAGCAGTGATATTCTGAAAAAAATCTTTTTTCCTGAGCAGTAAGTCTCAACAGTGGACTTAAAATATTTACTAAACCATGCCACAAACAGATGTGCTGTCACCCAGGCTTTGTTGTTCCACTGACAGAGCACAGGCAGAGCAGATGTAGCATAATTCTTAAGGGATGTTCAGAATGGTCCATGGGCATAGACTTCAACTTCCAACAACTCACCAGCTGCATTAGCCCCTAACACGACAGTCAGCCTGTCCTCTGAAGCTATGACGCCAAGCACAGACTTCTCTCTAGCTACGCAAGTCCTAGATGGTGTCTTCTTCCAAGAACAGGCTGTTTTGTCTGCATTGAAAATCTGTTGTTTAGCACGGCCACCTTCCTGAATTACTGTAGCCGGATCTTCTGGGTAACTGGCTGCAGCTTCTACATCAGCACCTGCTGCCTCACTATGCATTTTTATAAAACGAGATGGCTTCTTCCCTTAAATCTCATGAACCAACCTCAGCCAGCTTCAGATTTTTCTTCTGCAGCTTCCTCTCCTCTCTCAGCTTCACAGAATTGAAGAGAGTCAGGGCCTTGCTCTGGATTAGACTGTGGCTTAAGGGAATGTTGGGGCTGGTTTGATCTTCTATGTAGACCACTCAAAGTTTGTCCATATCCGCAATAAGGCTGTTTTGCTTTCTTATCATTTGCATGTTCACTGGAGTAGCACTTTTAATTTCCTTCAAGAACTTTTCCTTTGCATTCACAACTTGGCTAACTGTTTGGAACCAGAGGCCTATCTTCTGGCCATCTTAGCTTTCCACATGCCTTCCTCACTAAGCTTAATCATTTCTAGCTTTTGACTGGAAGTGAGAGACCTGTGCCTCTTCCTTTCACTTGATCACTTAGAGGCCACAGTAGGGTTATTAATGGGCCTAATCTCAACACTGTTGTGTCTCAAGGAATAGGGAGGCCTGAGGAGAGGGAGAGACAGGGGAACGGTCGGTTGGTGGAGCACTCAGAACACACATGACGTTTACTAAGTTCACCATCTTATGTGGCAGTAGTTCACAGAACCCAGAACAATCATAGTAACATCAAAGATCACTGGTCGCTGCGATGTGATAATAACGAAAGGGGAAATATTGCAAGAATTACCAAAATGTGACACAGAGACAAGAAGTGAGCGAATGCTGTTGGAAAAACGGTGCCGATGGACTTGTCTGACACAGAGTTGCCACACACCTGCAATGTGTAAAAAGTGCAGTATCTGGGAAGCATGATAAAATGAGATATGCCTGTAGCTTGGCAGAGCTTCACAGAGGTACCCTGATTACCTCCAGCACAGGGCTGAGGACAGCCTTATTCCAGCCTGCATGCGGAGCCCCTCTCTGCCTAGGGATTGAGAGAGTGCTATTCCTTTGAGGGTCCAGGGCTCTGGGATCGGTGCCTCTTCTGCCTTGGTATGAAGACCACATAGGGCTCTGGAGTCAGATTGGTCTAACTCCCCAACTATGCCGCTCGGCACAACTACTTATCCTCTATGCCTCAGTTTCCTAGCGCGTGTGAAGGGCACAGTTATGCCTGCCTCACAGTTATTTTGAAGACCAGATGACCCAGGGCGTTATCAACTGCCTAGAGCAGCGCCTAGCACGTGGCAGGCACGCAGTAAACGATGCTGTGTCTGACTAGGATCATCGGTCTACGCTGGGTGAAGCACACAAAGAGAACATCTACAATGAGCACAGCGGCTCGGCGCAAAGCCTCTGGTGGAGGGCTTGCCCAATGGGGACAGTAGCTGCCAAGGGCAGGGAAAGAGGACGGGTTCAACGGGGCCCAGGAGGGACAGCCAAGCTGAAGCACTGCCTTCTCTCCTCGGACTTGGGGCTGCTCACTCGAGCTCTGGGTTCCAGGACCTGGCGGATTAGCGACACGGTGCCACTTCCAGGCAGGTGGAGGAAGACGGAACGCAGATAAGCTACGCCTAGGGTCTCCCAGGATGGACGACCGATCGCTGAAGGGAGGTAGGACACGACGCGAGGTGCGATCCTGAGGAGGCGGAAGGGCTGGCACAGCGACCGGGCTGAGGCCACTCACCTCTTTGCACACGCCATGGAACAGAAACGCTTGGAACGCTTGAACTTGTAGGCAAAGTCCACCCGGCCACAGAGTTCACACTTGAGTTTGAGGGGAGTACCCTCCTCTTTGGATTCTGGAAAGTATGGAAACTAGAGTAAGTGTAAAGACGAGCAACCCCCACAGGACCCCACGAGGCCTCCCTTCTCCGCTCTGCCTCTTCCTCATGTCCCCACAGCTGTGGCATGCAGTGGTGGTCTGGCTTGGAAAATGCCCATCTGCTTTCCCTGCTGGTTCGGGAAGAGACGTTTCTTTCACCCTGGCCAGTAGCAGTGGTGTTTGGTGACGGACCCCCCGGACACCTAACAGGTTTTCTGTCCGAGTGCTACGAGCCTGAGGCAAACACAGGTGGTGAAGAATCAGCACTCCTCTGGAAGAGAGGAGGCTCGTGGGGAATACTCTGGATGCTGTCACAACTGATCTGGAATTATCCTACCCTACCGTGACCCGTCTGGTCGGCTGTTGCCTTGATCACAGAACCCAGGAGTTCTGTATCCTACGTAGCCCCCGCTCAGTCAGTGGCTCCTGCTGCAAGTGCAGTCGTCGCCTGGCCACTGTGGCGCCCGAGGGCCGGCTCCCAAGGCAGCGAAGGAGGGGCACTCCTGCCTGCCCACTCCTACCTCCTGCCAGCGACTCCCACAGGAAAAGCAACTCTTGGAATCCTGTGCGTGGCCGGAGCTGGGCTGGGGGAGGGGCGGGGGACAAACAGTTCCCCGAGGGTAGGGACTTTCCCTCTTCTGTTTTCTAGGGGGCAGGGCCCGGGGGAAATGGTTGGTAGGCCGATATGTTAACCCACTCTCTGGCCAGGGTTCCTCCACGGATACGGCTAGAGAAAGTGTGCGAGGCCTGCCTTTGTGGCCCTGTCTACTTCCCGGTCAGCTCGGCCAAATCGGAAGGCATTTGGGGTGTGAGAGGCCTACCTTGCAGATAGGGCTCCTCCATCTCAGAGTCAGTGGTGGTGGTGTGATCCTGCTGTGGAAGTTTCTCAGGCAAGAACCCCTGTGCATACTTCTTCTTGAGATTCCCCACCAGCAGGGACGAGCGTCCCACCTAGAGGACAAGGTGACATGGAGGCCATGAGGGTTAGGTGGGAGACACTGCCTTGTTATCCAGCCTCATCAAAATTACAAATATAAAGCATCTAGGTGCAGATGCCAGCCTCCACATCATCATCCAAGTGTGCCTTGCTCAAGGCCCTATTCTGCTGAGCAGCTCAGGAGGCAAGATGCCAACTGTCCCCCGAGTACAGGGATGGCTTCAATCCAGGACCAAAGGACGGCTTAGGAGGTTAGGAAAATACCTACTCTTCCAAGTGAGTGAGGGGCAGAGATGGAGACAGAAATCACCACCAGCGAAGCTGCCAGGACCCAGGGTTCACATGTCACCGGGCAGGAATACAGCCGAGGCCGTGTGTGTGAGTATATGTATGACACTAGAGGGACTCGGCAACCATTTTTTCGTTTCCTACTTTTCCCCACCTTACGGCTGCTCTACCCAAGCCAGAGACACAGGCAGCCATGGAGGAGAGCAGGAGGAAATGGACTCTGGGCCACAGAGCAAATGCCCTGTGTGGCTGCCAGGATCTAGACGGGCTTATTCACTCTTGGTCCTTCCTTCGTTGCCTCTGTGCAGGCAACCTGGTGGCTAGATCTCTGGGGCGATGCCGTGGGGGAGCCATTCAATCTGCATCCGCCCTGTCAGATCGGTTGGTTTCTGGTGTTTCTCTAGGAGACCAAGGCCAAGACCTAGTCTAATGAGGGAGGGGACGTGACAGGGCTGGAGCTACTTATAGCTAAGGTGCTCCAGGTAGATTTCTTTGCCACAGGCCTTGAACAACCTTCAGAGGGAAAGAGGACAAGAACCTATTTGTCTTCTGGCATTTTAGAAGGGCAGTTCAGCCAGCTCAGTCAATCAAGCTTAGAGTCTTCTGCTGACTGTTCCAACCACTCAGGGACCCGAAGAATGAGCAGAAGGCAGATGGCATCCCATGAAGATGGTATTCTCTAACAGCCAGATAATCTCATCACAGGAGAGGCCGGTGTGCACCTGGCTCTGGGCTCCTCCCACCTGTGTAAGAGCATCACCTGTCTTCACCAAGTCACACCGCACAGAATCAGCTGTGGGTGTTTTGTTCTAACAAGCCATTTTCTTGATTCTTTTATATTTCCCTTTGGTCTCATGCTCTCATTGGACACATCTGATTGTGGCCTTTCTGCAGTACCCCTCACTCTCATTCATTCTCTTTTCAAGGCTCTGTCACCAGAAAAGAAGCTTCAGGCTACAACCCTGTTCTCTTCTCTTCATCTCACACACATCCTGAAAATTTTGTTCTACGGTTTCCTTTTGTTCTCTAATTGGCTAAAGTTTTGCCATTCAGAGGTTCTGGCATTCAAAACTGAACGAGGTCTCATTTCCCCAAACCCATCATCTTTCCCCCAACACCTCAATGTGAATTCCCTTCTAACTAAGGGGGTCACACATCACCAGGCAGGAACATGGCTGAGTCTGTGTGTGGATAACTTCTAACCAAGGGACCTTGCCAATTATTCCTAATCACGGATCCTTTCTGGACCTTAGGAAGACACTCAATCCTAGAAAGAAAATGGCTCTGACATTCTTTTGCGGGGGGGAAATTAGCAAGGAAAGAGCAAACTGTTTACATTTTTGGACATTTTACATGGAAATGTAAAAATATTCTAATACACATCCAAAATATACTTCAAAAAAAAAAAAAACAAAAACAAAAAAAAAAAAGAGGGGAAAAGAAGTAGTCCGTACCGGGAAAGGCTCCGCCCCCTCCTGGATCACAAACCCTTCGATAACATGCGTCAGGATTTGGGGTTTCACAATGGCCTGTGGTGGTTTATTCTCACCATTCTGGGGGGCAGTGCCGGTGATGCTGGAGGCAGAATTTCCGTTCCCTGAGGTCATGCCGGGGCTGCTGAGGTCGGTCAGTGCATGAACAATGCCCTGCCCTGTCTCTGTACAAGGGGAGAGTAGGAAAACACAAGCAGGGGAGGTCAGAACTGGGTCCAGACCAGCAGAAGGAAGGGCAGGGACTCAGCATGTGCCTGGCTTTTTCCATGGAGCCAAACGACAATGCAAAGCAAGCAGTCCCCTCTGTCAATGACCCACTTAAAAGTGGCAGGTTTGATGGACACACCACCAAGTGGGACTATAATCGGTCCTGCAACCAGGCAGCTAATCAGCTAGCAGTATTTTTTAATTTCCCAACTGTGCTAAGAATAGTTAACCAAGTCAAACAGATAATAATTCTCTTTTGGGAGTTAAGACCTCGGTCAATATTGATCTGGACAAACAAGGCAATCTTCAGTTCAAGGGAGAGAATGTATTTAAGGTGATAACCACAACCAGGATGAAAAGCTGCACTAGGTACAGGGCTTGGGGTGTGATGGGGTCTGGGGGAGAGAGGTTAAACCTTCTATAAAGTTTTCCATGGAAAAGGATTAGATTTTAAGCAGCCTGTGAAAGGTCAAAGTACAAACCCCAGAGATGAACACAAAGGGAACACGAGGGTTGAGCCCCAAGTGAACGCGGTGCTATCCATAGGAGGCTGGTTATTGGGGGTCACGCACTAAGATACACCTGCATTCAATTTCTCCCCCAAGGTGGCTCTATGCTGCTTCTGTTGGCCCTGTGCTCTTGATCAAGCCCCTTGCCCTGTTCTCAGCTCCACATCCAGTCCAGTCCTTAGCCAACCAGAGTCCTCCCCTCCTGAGGTCTCTTCCCCTGCGGGCCTGCTGGCCTTCCTCTGAAGGACCTGACAGCGTGCTGTAAAAAGCGTGTCAAGGTGCCTACACAGAACACACCACAGGGGACCCTCCTCTTCTCCACTTCGTCGGCCCCTCTCCTGAGCTGCTCCATGATTTAGAGGTACAGACCCTCATTACCTCACTTTTGCAGCCCCCTCCCCGCCCCCTTCCCAGGCCCATTCCACACCAACTGTGTGAGCTGAAGTTGCCTGTAACCTGGAACTTCCTAAAAAAGAAAAAAAAGAGAAAGAAAAAGCCATTTCTTTATTACAACAAGCCTATTGATATGAAGCGTAACCCTGCCTGTGTGTGTTACATTCTTGAAAAACGATTTCAGTACATTAGTTTAGTAATTTTTGCATAAAACTTTGTATGTCGATGCTCTTATTTCATGTTAAACACTGAAAATCTCACCATGGAACAGGAATTCAGAGTCTGATATGTAGCATAAGAAATAAAAATAAACACATTTTAGAAAAGGTTTATAGCTGGTTCATTTTATTACTAGCAGTCCTAATGCTCAATAAACCAGGATAAATCTTTTTTGATAGAAAGGAATCGACTATGACACATGCCTTCACTAATCAGACCTCAGTAATTCAACTATAATAAATTTCAGAGCTGAGCACGAGCCATCCAAGAGATATGAATGACGAGATTTTTTAAAATTAATTTTTGTTTGAGACACATTCACACCAGCAAGTTGGAAAAATTCCTTTAAGTGTTTATAGTCGTTTGAAAAAAAAGTTTTTGACAGCTTTGACTTTACTGTAGAGATGAAAATTTTCCCCTTTGGAACTCGCCTCTCTAAACTATGAAGGTGTTTGGGAACTACCTCAAAAAATCTTTTCTTAACTGTCCATGAATAACTAGGAGGACCAGGTCAATCAAATCAAATCAATCAAATTAAATTTCTCTGCTTTTAAATGTTAAATATTTAAGCCTGCATTTACAGAATTACATTTTCTCTTTTGTTTAATATTTTAAATAGGCAAGAAAACATGTATTTTACTTAAACTGATGAATAAATGCTGTTAAAATATACAGCTGACTATAGAAGTTAACATTTTATTTTTAGATGGCGGCAATTTACATCTAATTAGAGCCTAGTAAAATATTTCCTGACTTCTCTAATGAACTACAGATTACAGAATCACAAGATTAGAAAGTCTGGTTCATTCCCTTACCAATGCTTGAACCTTCTCTGTAATACTCCCACCACCCAGTGGTTTTGGGGCATCTGTCTGAACAGCTCTGATGGCAAAGGAACGGACTACCTCTGGAGTGGTTTGTTCCCAGTGTGGGCAGTTCGGTTAAAAAGTTCTTCCTTCCTGTGAGCCAAAACTCTATCTCCTGTTAATTTCTGCCCACCTTTCTGCTCCTTAAGACCATACAGAAGAAGGCCAATTGCATTTGTATAATGGGCAAAAACACAGGCTTCGACCTGGCTTAGAGACTGGTCTTTATCACTCAAACGAATTAGGCGCAAGTCGTGGTCTCTCTGAGACTAGCTCTCTCACTAGCTGTAAACTAAGGACAGTAACACCACCTACCCTACAGTGTCGGGTGGCTATGAGGACCGCAGGAGATAATCCCCCGACAGAGCAGCACACTAGAAGTGCTCACGAAATGCTCTTCGTGTCAGAAAGCGTATCACCCACGACCACACTCTATCTTCTCTCCTTCAGGCCAAACGCCCTCTGCTTCTTCTATTCCTTCCACGAAAGGCTGCAAGTTCATCATCATCCTAGGTGTTCTCTGTTTACATCCTTTAAAGTCAGGGACCCAGTCAACACCAACAGAAAACTCAAGCGCACTGATCTAGGAGATGGGGTTGGTTAGGATTTTTGTTTTGTTTCTTTGAAACATGGTCACATTCCTGACTGAGAGCACAGGAGGAGGGAGACACAGGACTCCCTTGTTTTGGTTTATAATTCCTCTGTGGAAGTACTCCTTTCTCCTTGAATTCTGGGGTCACTCCCACCTCTGGCTCTTTAGATATTCATCACCAAACTGCTTCTGATACCTTGTCTCCTTTTATGGGATCTCTCCATCCTTGCCTGATTCTTCTCCCTCCCCTCTTGTGTCTCAGAGCAGTGTCTATTAATGTGCACTGGAGCACTGCAAGGCAGGGCGGTGCAGGCAGACTCCTGAGGTCAGATTCTTCCCTCACGCCAAATACAGTAGTGAACAGATACATTTCAGTAGCTCCGAGTCTACAGAGCCGATGCTTAACTCTGGGAAGCAAAGACTTCTTGGAATCTCAGTTTTAAAAGAAGGATCTTATTAAGCAGGAGAATAAACAAATAAACCCTTTCACCCTAACGTTAGAAGCTATCACTGCCCATTATAACGGGCAGGTTGCAGAAGAGACAGAAGCCAAGGGACAGAGGGAGGGCGATTTACAAATACACAAAGGTTTGCGACTATTTGCTTGGCAGTCCTCTTGTGGGCCAAGGCCTCCTCATCTGCTTTAGGAACAAAGGAGTCTGGGCTATTTCTGGAATGACCAAACACAATCTCACCCCCTGCCAAGCTCAGCACTCTGAGATTAATTTAATCTGCTTCCCGCTCTCCCAGACTGCTCTGCAGCCTGCTGGAGGGAAAGCAGCTTAATAGTGAAACTTGCAGAAACCTGTCCTGCCGGCCCTGCGGCCAGATAAAAGATAGAGAGAAAGAAAGACTCTATTTCAGGAATTCTTGCTTTCTCAATTCTCTTGACCAGTCCTGAGGCTGGTGGTGCTGCTGAAGATTTCCACAGGTCTCAAAAGCCATTATACACAAATAGGCACCCAAATCTGAAAGGTGGAGGCCAGGATGCCGTGAGCACGACAGGCTGCCGGTGGTGGGGGTGGGAGGCAGGCCAGGGAGGGAGAATCTAGTCTTTTAATGAAGCTGCCCACAAAGGGCCAAGTATGCAGATAGGAATGAACAGGACATATGTTCTGGGGCAGTTGTTAACATTATGTAGGTGTCAACCTCTAGGTTGCCTCTCAATTCTGGTCTCATTCATAGGTTCTGGCAGAAATGTGGACCACCCAGCAGCCTGTTTGTGAGATTATCTGCACTGGGGTTCATCCTTTGTGCTAGGCAGAGCAAGTTTCTTTAGGCAGGGGCTATGTCTTGTTACCTCTGTATCTTCAGGAACTAACCCCATGCCCGCTATAGGACAGCTACTTAATGTCTGTTAAACTGGATCATCTGGAACCCATGGTCTCAGTCTTCGCCAGTCTCCTCAGTCTCAGACAGGGAACTTGACACCATCTGAGATTTGTAAATTACTTTCCGAGGCTATAATGATTTGAGAGTAGCTAGGCCAGTGCCTCCTACAGGAGCGGCATTTCTGGGTACCTGGTCACGAAGAACAAGAGTTATTCCTTAGCCCATTTCATCCCGTTAGGGTGGGGATTTCTTCAGCAAGAAGGGGCATTAAGTTGCCCTGAAGGCTGGAGTGCTGGATTCCTTGGCCCCTTCGAAACATGGGTGTGGGCTCTAGGCATCTGGAAGCATGATGACCTCTAGAGGCAGAGCCTGGGAGGCTCCTATAAAAATGGCCCCAGCCTCAGGGCCAGTCACTAGGTGTCTTAGAGAGGCTGAGCTCTCCTGCCCACTGAAGACAGAGGTCTGGATGGCCATAGCTATGCGAAATCTGGGTCATTTTAGAACTAAGTCTGATGTTCGCCACGTGTGCAGATAAAACAAAAATCAGTTATGCTGGAACATGGCTTAGTACTAACAGTTATTATGGGCATATCAGGTGGTCTGGCTATTCATTCTGTGTGCCCCTAAAGCAAGTCCTTGAAGACCTGCTTCAGAGGACATGGAAGGCAAGCGGAGCGTCTCCTGCCCCTTCAGCGTGGTCCGTGGCTTTCATTTCTATCTTCTCCAGACAGGAGGAGTATTTTAATTTACAAGACTTCTAACTACCCTTGCTTGACTGCAGCAGGAGTAAGACAGAGCTAATGAAGTTAATAAAGAATTTAAGGAAGCAAAGTAGGTGATAACATGGGTCATTTGCCTGCAGCAAATTCTGCTCGACAAATGGCAAAACAAGGTTGCTTATACAACAGAGAGCATTCTCTCCATGCCCCTGGCTCTGAAATCATGCTCACTGTGCCTCAGCTTAGCAGGCCCAATCATGCGGCCAGGATGGGGGACAGCAGGATTCCTGAAGAACCGCTTGCTCTAGAGAGAGCCCGAGTGGAGCGCCTGCGAAGTGAACGCCCAGGGAAACCATATCCAGGAGGCAGAGAGCAGCTGATCTGGTGGGCAGTAACAAAGCACAGTAAGCTGAGGGCAGCAGAAAACCCCACCAGCCACTCTTACAGTCTCTTTAGTTATTCAGAAAGAAATAAGTAAAGAAATTGGTGCCATTCTGAAAGTGAGGAAGGTCAGATATTTCATAAACACGTTTTTTGGCATCCCCACCACCGCCCCACGGGGGGGGGGGGGGGAGTAGGAAACTGAAGTGGCGGGGAGGGGGGTGGTGACGAGGGAGAAAGGGGTGGGCAGACACAGGTAGATGGGGGGACAAAGGGCAAGGGGGCCAGAGAAGGAGGACGATGGCTCCATCCTGGGACCTCACGAGTCCATCAATTAAAGAGAATCATTTGGTTAACAACCTTTAAAATGTAAATAGACACCTGTGGTCATTCACACCTTGCTGTGAGCCACTCAGATAAGCAGATAGCTTTCCTCCCAATTTCGGGACAGCAGGCTTGGTGGGAAGGGTGGGAGTGGACAGTGATCCTTCTGGATCATGGGCACTAGATCACATAGGACTGGAGTCTAGCATCTGAATTTTCCAGAAGGGGAAAAGTGTGCATTTCAGAACCAAGGCAAGGGTGGCTGCCTTGTATGTGGAAGACAGTAGCTTCTAAAACATGCACAAAAGGAGCTCTTAGTCACGGGGAAACCGCAGGCCCCTTCCTACCCCGGGGGTCTTCTGAGTATCACAAGGCAGGAGGCACCAATGCCCAATGTTCGTAACTTTTTCAGGGGAAGAGTCACAGGGGGCTCCTGTCACAGGGGGCTCCGGGGCCCCTGGCCGAGCAGTCGCAGGAGGGCGAGGCTCTGGGTCTACGCCTGGACTCCTGCGGGGGAGCCGGCCGGCGGAACGCAAGGGGAGGCTGAGCCGGGTAGCCCCACACCCGCTCTCAGTGACACGGCCGAATGACCTTGCTGAGTCCGGGTTAAGAGGACCGGAGGGCAGACGTGCTCCTCAGACCTGAAGCATCCGGGCTCAGCAGCTCCGGCCCAGGCATCTGCTAGGGAGGGCTCCTCCTCCTCCTCCTCCTCCCTGGCAGCCATTACCATACAGCTGACTTTCACGCTGTCTCTCAGGACACAGGCCGAGAGAGCGGCCCTTCTGACTCACCCACAATCCCCAGCCACAGTGTACATAAGCTGAATTGTAAACAGCTGAATGTTTTCCAAGCTGCCACCCCCGGCGATGAAGGCAGGAATCAATGGAGCGGACAGCCACCCTCCCCCATACAGGTCAGGACAGCGGGAGCAACGGGGGTTTCCGAACAGCTGCAGGGCCGGCTTCCCGGCCCACGGACCCAGCAGACTCGGCAGCAGCACCTGCAGGGCCACGGAGTGACTTCCCACAGGACAGGTCGGCGCACCTGGGAATCGCAGCTACCTCTCGCGGGATCCAAGGCGGAGGCCGAGGGCTCCCAGATACTCTCCCATCACGGCTCCCTGGCGGATGCTAGGACTTCAAAAGACCAAATGTCTGGAACCAGTGGGAGAGGCCGTGCACTCGAGACCTCAAGATCACAGGAGGTGGACGTCAGCATGGCAGAGGAAGACTCTGGCTCTGGGTTCATCCTCTGGCTCCACCTTTGACTACCCGCGAGCTGTGAGCACTTGGTACCTGCTCTGAGCCTCAGTCTCTCCGTCTATAAAAAAGAGGATCACACTGCCTATCTTACAAAGTTACAGTGAATAGAATTTTTATATGTAAGATATGTGGCGCTGATCACATTTAGAAGCTGTGCTGCAAGGCAGCTAAGTCTTTAGGATCAGAAAGCCCTTAGGCTTAAATCCTAGTTTGTAATCCTGGACAAATTACTCTAGGCCTTAGTTTCCTTATCCGTAAAATGGGTACTTAGACCTGTCTCGCATGGCTGCAGTAAAGATTCAATAAGATAATGCAGGGACAACACACGGATCAGGCAGGACTTGGCCATAGGAGGGCTAACATCACTGAAACCTGAGAGATTAGGAAACCCGCCTTAATCTCTTAATCTCGCTCTCATAGAGCCTGGCTTCGTGTAGCCTCGGGGCAGAGTTATTCTCCCACTGGCCCAAACTCAGGTACCTTTCATGTTCCTCAGACACCCTGGGCTACTCAGGGTGTCAAGTCCTTGTCCTTTTGAGGTCAGGCTTCAGGGAAAAAAGTTACTTCCACTTTGACAATGACTACAACATAACAGAAATGCACTTGCCTTCGGGGCAAACCAAAGGTCTCAATTCACCTTCAACAGTGATTAATCCAAAGGACGAGACAACCACTATGTTCCCTTTGTACACAGTTCTTTCACTACATTCCCTTTGTACACAGTTCTTTCGTAAGGAGTCCCAGGGTATCACAGAGAAGTGCAGAACCCCAGAAACCAGAAAAGATAACTTTGGAGCAACTAAACTACAAAGGCAGTTTAGCCTGTGGAAAGAAGTTAAAGGCTGAAGGTAAAATTATGGAAGATGGATTTCTTGTTAAATCCAGTTGTTAAAAAAAAAGACACACAAACGACTAGAGATATTTAGTGAATTCTCTAATTATTTTCAGGTTGATAAAAGTAAAGGCCATTATGTTGCCTGATATGCTTATTTATTTACCAAGTGCAGGAGCACTAATATTCTTAGATAAATGGGAGAGGGAAGAGGAAGAGGAGGAGGAGGAGGGAGACAGAGAGAGGGGGAAAAAACTAAGCCTCAGCTGTCTTATCTATATAATGGGATGATGATATTAACTTGCAAACCAATCCTCCCGATCATTTCTGCTCTTGGAAAACATCACTCTGTTCCTAAAACCATTGTCCAAGTCTGCAATCACCTTCCTATCCTACCAATCAGCTGACAGAACAGATTAATACTGACCACTGGAGACCTGAAAATATAGACTTAATCGATTTTTTTAAAAAAAAACAGTATTTGACTGGTATTAATTTTGTTTCTATCTGAAGTGTCATTTGCTTTGACTGTTTTAAACATGTTTTAGTATAGACTGGATTAATATAGATTTGGATTGTATGGATTTAGGTCACATACGGATGGTTTCAAATACGCTCAAGATATCAGTAACTAGGGATAATTATACAGTATTTGAGACATAACAGCCATGCAGCTAGGGCCTTAACAATAACCCCCAGTGGTCATGAGCTCTCATTTTCTTGCCAATAGTCTCGATCTTCAGTGTCAAGCCCGGTCCTCCTAATCTACTGGGGAAGAGCTGGTTAGGACACTCCATCTGACAGTCATCTCTTTTTAAGAGAAGCTATAATAAATTTCTCTGCTGAGGAGAAAATCATCCAGAAAACAGATATTTGCTCTAAAGGCTGTCCTAATAGTAAATGGCAATACTCTTCAACATCTGAACTTATGTCAGAACTGGCAATCCCTGTTTAATAACAATCCTTTCTCTGGCAATGCAGAAAGAATGTGCTCTTCTTCTAGACTTATCTAAACTAAAAAAAAAAAAAAAAATTATCTGGAAATTGAAAGAAAAGCACATCCTTTTTCACGAACTATAAATAATTTGGAAGGGGAAGGAAAAAAAAAACCTGTTAAGTTTACCATGCTGGCTGAGATGATCTTAGGATGAATCACACAACAATGTATTAAATTATGCGTTATGGCTCTTACTACACCTTCTATCTTCAAAAACTAACATTGGTGGGCGCCCGGGTGGTTCAGTCAGTTAAGCACCCGACTTTGGCTCAGGTCATGATCTCACAGTCCGTGAGTTCAAGCCTTGCGTCGGGCTCTGTGCTGTCCGCACAGAGTCCGCTTCCACCTCAGATCATCCATCTTCCTCTCACTCTCTCTCTCTGCCCCTCTCCTGCTCGCACTCTCTCTCTCTCAAATATGAATAAACATTAAAAAAATTTTTAAAAAACCCCTAACATTCGTAACTGTATAACTCCTGCTTAACTATAAAACAGCCCATTGCTTGGCTGCGTCTATCATTCTCTACTTTTGTTACTGATGGGACAAAATCCAGAATCTTTAAGGTTTTTGTCTTGGATAAACAAATGGTTGATTAGTTTCCTAACCACTCCTCAAGTGTCATGAAGTTGAATTCAAGGTGGTCTGCCTCTGAGTTTCTCAAATCAGTGGTCTGATGTAACTAGTAATTCCAAGTGAAATTCTGAAAGAAGTTAGTGCTCAAAATGAAACCTGCATCTATTCGAGAGATGAATAAGTAATCTTAAATAGGCACACTTCTTAGTTTTTTAACATAAAACACAGCAGAAGCTTTAAATGGTGACTCACATTATAGTCTGAACCATGCCATAGAAGCTCTTAAAACCTAAAGCTACACACGTTCATACATCCACTTTGAGGGGTAGTCCAGCCATGTTTTCCAACAAACAAGGTGCCAAGTCACTGCAGAGAGAGTCATTTCTGTTACTGGCACAAAGGCCTCAGGAGGGCAGATTGCATAAGGCAGCAGTCCCCAGCCTGCTTTTCCACGGGGGTGGAAAACACAATAGCATCCTCTCTCCAGCCACTTTGGTGACATTCCTCCTGACCACAGAAAGTCATCATCTTCATCTTCCAGTTGCCAAATGGCTCAAAAAAAAGGGAATAAAAGAGAAAATATCATTCATGGAGACTCCTTATCTTCATTTCCCGACTCTCCTCTCTAGTAGATATTTCTTTTCAGAAGAGAATCTTTTTGAGGGCGGGACCAAGTCTGTCTGGAGATCAAATGACATTGAATAGCTGGGAGAAACTTTAATATAAACTTGGAATGACTCAAAGAAGAGGGGGGGAAGTAAAACCCTTGGTAAAAAGCCTACTAGCGTGGGGCAGCACTATCAGAACTCGAACCACCATTGCACTCCCTAGTTTTGTAAATTTAAATTTTATTTTGGTTTACTGATCCAGCAAGGGACTCTGATAGGATGTGGGTGAACTTTATTTGGCAAATGGTTACCAAATGGCTAGCCTGAGGCCCACAGCCCAAAGGAGGGCAGAAACTTAGAGGATGAGTCTGAGGATAAGTTCTTGTCTTTCCACATTCACAACAGTAGAAAAAAAAAAAAAGACAAAAAGACATGAACTCACACGTGTTGATTCTTAATTCTGAGACAGTCATCATTTCTTTTTTTCTTAAACAAGAAAACCTAGGGAGGGGACAGCCTATGTGAGAGTGTGAAAAGACCAGAGAAGGAACAGCTCAAGTTTATAAGACCATCTATCCATGTATTCCTCTTCTCTTAGTTTATTCTCTTTCCCTTGGAAAGATCAGAACTAAAGGATCCCAAGTATCTGAGACAGGAAATGAGTAAGGCAGGAAGAAGGATGTGGTCTGAAAAAGAGTGGATTCTGGGGCTGAGCCAGAGTGAGTAACAGGCACAGGGTCATAGATGGGGGAGGGGGTCTTGGTGGCAGGAACAGAAGTCTCAGGTTCAATCAGCTTAGACTAGAAAGTCAGTGACAGAGGACTTATGTCCAGAGAAGCAGAACAACAGCTTCCTAAAAGGTTATCCTCTACTGAAAGGCAGAGAAGCAATAGCTGACGAGGCCTACAGCCAGGAGAATCATTACAGGGACAGGAGGAAGAAG
The DNA here is from genome assembly GCF_018350175.1 of Felis catus. NCBI lineage: Eukaryota > Metazoa > Chordata > Mammalia > Carnivora > Felidae > Felis > Felis catus. The sequence goes on from NC_058375.1 coordinate 25,253,213, forward strand.
AGCTGGAGTTTCCTCCTTTCTTTGAGGGAAGTGGAAATAATAGACGTTGAGTGTGCTTGACAAAGGTAAATTAGAAATTATGTCAGGACCTGGAAGAGAACTGGAAAAAGCTGGGCAGTGAGTACACGATGAAATACCAATGTTCCTGAAGCATCTATGTGCCACATCTCAGTAAAACAACAGCTTTAAAAAAGGAAAGAAAAAAAAAAAAAACAACAGGAGAGACAACAGGAGAGACTGCTCAAGCAAAACACAGTTGGGTAACTGAGAAACCAACTCAAGAACAACAGAAATACAGACCAAGAAACCACCTACTTTCTCAAGATTAAGGTTGGAGGGGAAAAGGCATCTATCCTTCCCAGTGTGTGTAGACAAGCCTAGAAACAGATCTTGGGTGGGCAGGGCTCCCATGATGAAGAGTGCCTGGAAAGGGCAGGTGCCAAAAGAGCACCATTACCCATCTGCTGGACCCTCTGTGAAACAAGCCAGCCCCTGGGAATGAGCCAAACCAGAAACTTTGGTTCCTGCCTTGCAGGGACTGGAATTTAGGGACAGAAACAGTGAGAAACAGTTTATCAGCTGATTCAAAAAGGGTGGATATTTCCAAATACAGATCCAGATGTTGGGGGCTACGTGGGAAAATCACTTTTATATTCTCCACAGTACCTAGGGCAAGGCTTTACATGAAGCAGGAACCTAATAAAAGTGTGTTAATCTGGGTGAAACCAAAAGTACTTAGCTGTGCAGGCATCTTAAGATTCCCGACAGAACCTTCTGCCCTATAATCAACACACTTAGTTACTTTCTTCCTATTTTACAGTGGAATGATATGAAACCCTACATCCCTGTGACCTAAACCTAAGCCCTAATCCACAGACACTGCCACAGGTCTGCTGCCCTGTACTGGAATAAAAGATGGGGAGGGCAGGGAGGCAGAAATATAGGTGCAACAAGGAATTTCTTTCCTTCATTAGCCTGTCATTTTCAGACTCACCTAGGAATCCTGGCAGTTCCAACATTTGGGTTGACTCAGGAGGAGAAGAAAAATCCCAGGTGAATGATAATTGGATTACCCAGTTATGCCCCAGAGCCAAATGGCTGGAAAAGGCCAGGACAGCAGGGTCTGATACAGTTAAAGTGACATTATTTTCTAAACCAAAAACCAAGACACTTGGGCTGATAGACAATGGAATGGAAGATTCTAAATTGGGGCTGTCCTAGAAAAATCGGGGACATATGGTGGATTTAGGTCGGTTGCTTATTTCACAACAAGGGATCCTCTGGGCCCAATATGCTAATGGAGGGGATTAGAGCCCTAGGATGGGAGACATCTAAGGGGAAAGCTGTCACTGATTTGTAAAGCAGGAAAAAGAATAAAGGAGTGTGTCTGTAGACCGCACTGGAAGAAGGGGAACATTCTGGCTATGGAGTAGGCAGGAAAGGAAAGTTGATCAGAACTGAAAGTATGTCACTGAAATCTGTTTAGGTATCGAAGGCAGGAGTGGGGAAGGGACGAAGAGGTGGGATCACTGGCACTGACTGGTGGTATCCAACGATATAGAAGTCAGGGGCCAGGAGTTCAGATGGTAGTTTCATCATTAAACTAATGGCAACCTAGCCTTGGGCAAATTATTCCCCTCTCTGCGGACTTCAATTTAAACAGAATCTCGCAAATCCCGATTTTTATGTAAAGAATCCACAATTCAGTATACCTTCATTTGGCACAGAAAGGGAGAAAACGCTCTTCTAAAAATGGAAGACAGGACAGACACAGAACAGCTTGTCCCTTTCCATCCAATTAAAAACCTCGTGAGACTGAACTAGATTAAAAACAAAACTCTCCAGCGAAGCGGCAGGCCCTCCAAGCGAAGCAGTCCCCTACCAACAGAGCGCGGCGGACGGCAGCAGCCTTGGCCCTAAACGACCGGTCCATCCCCCGGTGGATGGCCGTCCCCGGAGGACGGGGGTGGGGGTGGGGTGCGCGGGGACCGGGGGCAGGGGCGCGGACACACGGAAGCGTTCGGCACGCCCAGGTTGACACAGCGGCTTCCGGGGGAGTGCGGGGCAGGCAGGGTCCCCGGCGACGGGGGAGGCAGAGGGCACCTCCCAGGCGCCGAGAGGGCGAGAGTCGCGGGCTGGCACGGCCTGGCAGCCGAGCAGGCCCGGGCCGGGAGTGGCACCGGAGGGCGGTGCCCGGTTTCCAGTGCGACGAGCGCGGGCCGCGGGCCCCCTCCTGGCGTGAACCCCTCCCCCGCCACGGACACTGACCTGTCCAGGGCCCGGCTGGGCCTGGCCGGGCGGGGCCTACGCAGCCCCTCGGCCGGGCGCCGCCTCGCACGGGGTCCCGGGCCCGGGCGGGCCGCCTCCTCTCCGCCGGGAGCCTCCGAGCCGGGGCCCGGGGCTGCCGCGGCGCATCCGACCGCACCGGCCCGGCCGGCGTCAACAAAGGGCGGCGGGGGCGCGAGGCCGGGGCGGGGGCGCGGGCGGCGGCCGGATTGCGCGCGCGCGGCGGGCGCTCGAGGGCTGCAGCCGCCGCGGAGACAATGCGGCGCGTCCCGGCAGGGCTCCCGCGGCCGCCTCCGCCGGGGGCGGGGCGCGGCGCGGGGCGGGGCCTGGGTCATGCGGGGCGGGGCCTCCGGGAGGCGGGGCGCCGGCGCGGAAGCCGGGCCGCGCGTTTCCTTTGTGCAGCCGCGCCGGCCCCGCCCCGCGCCCTCCGGAAGGCGCCTCCAGCCCGGCGGCGGGTTAGGGACTTGGGCTTTCGATTTAGGGAGGCGAGCGCCGCTCGGCCCGTCGGAAGTCCCCAGTGCGGTGGTGGACTGTGGAGTCCCGCCCCGCCAATTCGGAGCAATAATAATGACTAGCAGTAGTGTGTCAAGCCCTACGCGCATGCATTCCCACTTAGGGTTCACAATAACCCTACAAGTAGTCATTATTCTCCCCACTGGGAACTGAGGATCACAGATGTTAAGTAATGACCAAAGTGACCCAGTTACACCTCCATAAACGGGGATAATGCTTACTCTTTAGGCTTACTGTGAAGGTTAAGTGAGGACATTTACTCAAATTGCCTGCAGTGCTTGGCACACAGTTGGAGCCCAATAAATGTTACTTCTCTTCCTAAACCACACTGAGTTAAACTGAATTGTCGTGGCAAGCACATTCCTAGTCAGTAGATAACGCTAGGAGCTGCAGGGGATACCAAAGATGTACAAGGGTGACTCAACACTTCTCACCACCCCACCCCCCCAGCTTTATCAGGAATAGATGACACGAACTTCTTTCTCCATGCTTGACTTCTTTCTATTCCCAACATTTTCCCATTTTCTTGCCTTTCTTGGCATTCGTATTCTCCCCTCCCACTGCCTTTTTCCTTCAGGCCTCATCCCTCTTTCTTTGTTCCTGCGTCTTACATTTATTTTATATGCTCTGTTTACTTCACTCCCTCTTTTCCTTATTCCTTTTTTTTTCTTTGAATTTTCAAACCTCCTTTCTTACACTTATAAACAAAGGTAACATAGGATAGAATACTCGACTTCTACTTTCCTGCCTCCCTGACTTTACTTGCTCTAGTCCCTCCTAGATTGCCCTTTCCCCAACTCTGCATGTCTAGGTCTCACTTATCCTTCAAACTCTGGATTCAAGAACAAATGGTCAACAAACTTTTTCTCTAAGGAACCAGATGGCAAATATTTTAGATTTTGCAGGATATACTTTTTCTGTTGCAACTCTTCAGCTCTGCTGTTGTAGCAGGACATAGCCATAGACACATGACACACATGAATAAGTGTGGCTGTGTTCCAATAAAACTTTATGGACACTGAAATTTAGATTTCATATAAATTTCACATATCATGAAGTATTCTTTTGATTCTTAAAAAAAACTTTTTAAACGTAAAAACCATTGTTCAATGGTTTACAAAAACTTGTGTTGTGATGGATTTGGCCCTTGGGATGTAGTTTGCCAACCCTTGCTCTAGAACAACGCCACTTCCTCCCAGTGATCTACCCTGATAATCTCTACGTGGTAGTAACTTTTCCCTCTTAACTTTTAAAGCACTTACATATAATCCTTCTATGGCATTTATCACATTTTGGTTTTTATTGTATGTTTCCTTCCTGTGCATTTCTCATCTTTCCCAACAGAACTTAAGCTCTTTGAACGTAGGGTACAGACCTTATTTCTCTATATATTACTTCCCATCCCACGGTGCTTTGCATGGAGCAGGCATGCAAACATATACAGAATTGATAAACATTTAAGACTTGGGTGGTTGACAATAGTTTCCACTGTGCAAAGCTTACTTCTCTCAAGAGACAGTACCTCAGGAACAGGATGCTTGTTATATGTATAGATTTCAGAAAGAGATTTTTGAGAGCTTTATAGAGAAGATAGAGAAAGCTAGGCAAATGTCAGTTCATTTAGGAGTTGTGGGATAAGATGTACTTGAACAAAGAATGTATGTTATCACCAACCTGCAGACAGAGCATGCGTCCTCAGTCGGGTCTTAGTCAATATTTCTATCAGCAAATTGGTTAAAGACAAAGAGAACATGCTATATAATTTACAGATGGCAAAGTTAAGCAGAGGAGTTAATATAATGAATAACAAAATTCAGATATAAAACATTCCTGCCCCTTCCCTTATCCTCTCTGTGCCTCTGTTTTATCTTTAAAATGGAGATGATAAAAGTTCCTGTCTCAGAGGGTTACTGTCAGGATTAAATGAGGAAATACACAAAAAGTCCGGCAGAGAAGGCTCAGTAAATATTAGCTATTAACTATCACTATTTTCTGGCTAGGCAGGAACTATGGGCTGAGTTCACAAAATAACATTTAACAGGGGAGCCTGGGTGGCGCAGTCGGTTAAGCGTCCGACTTCAGCCAGGTCATGATCTCGCGGTCCGTGAGTTCGAGCCCCGCATCAGGCTCTGGGCTGATGGCTCGGAGCCTGGAGCCTGTTTCAGATTCTGTGTCTCCCTCTCTCTCTGCCCCTCCCCTGTTCATGCTCTGTCTCTCTCTGTCCCAAAAATAAATAAAAAAAAACATTGAAAAAAAATTTTTTTTTTAAAAAATAACATTTAACAGATATAATTAACTATATTTTGGCTCAAAATATAAATTGTACAAGTTTGAGAGTGAGGAGACCTGGAATGATAGCAGCCCATGTAAAAAGAAACCTCAAAAACAAACTAAAAAATAAACCCCAAACCCAACCCTCTGGAATTCAGGTGATTCAGTGCTCGGTGAACCAAGGGTGCCATTCCCCTGCATCTGAGGAGCTAATGTGGGGCTCTGGGTGTATCATGCTAATGAAGGAAGGTGAGGGAGTTATACTTGGAGCCAGAGTCAGGGCACTGCACTTTAATAGCAGTGGGACCTTGACCCTCTGCAGGCTTTTACTCCCTCCTCTGAATTATGGGAACAATAATATTGACCTCCCAGGGGTATCATGGGTTGAGTTCAGGAAAATCTTGGAACAGTCCTTGCCACACAATAGGTGTTCAAACAAATGTCAGTTCCCCCCCTACCATACCGTGCAGATATAGGAAACAGTCCTGCCCCTTGAAAGGCTTATAAAGCTAGGTCCAGGTGCCAACTTATGGTGGCTGGTGGCTTTTTATGTTTGGAATTACTGTGCTTAATTTTGGGGCTCACACTTTGGGAGAATTAATGAAAAGGTAGAATGTGGCTAAACAAGAATGACCAGATGGTGGGAATGGGAGGTCTTGACACGGGATGGGTAACAAAAAAAAAAAAAAAAAAAAGCAAAAGATCTCAGCTATGTAAGCCTGGAGATTTTCCTTTTTTCAATGGGAGGGAGGGGAAAGAGACATGGTAACTGTCTCCAGACACTGCCAGAGAGGGACTCTGTTACAATTCACAGCCAGTAGTGGAAGTTCCAGGAGAACTGGTTCGGGCTCAATTTGAAGAGCAACTTTTTGATCATTAGAGCGATTCCACAGTGAAATGGGCTGCTTTTCAAATTGGTGAACCCCTTACTCTTGCAAGTGTGCCAAGAGAACGGATAACCTCCTTCCTGTCTTTTAATTTTCCTGATGTTCTTTCTCCACATTCTTTTCGCTTTTCCTCTCCTTGATCCCATCCTCTATTCCTTCTAGGACATTCATAGCCCTTTCCCCTACTCTGTCCCCAAGTGCTTTTCTTCTCATTTCTCCCTCCTGACTTCCCATGCTCTTTGTCTCTTGGCTCTCCCCACCCCGGCTCCCAGCGCACACCTAGTCTGATGACTGGAACTGCCTCCTTGACTTGCTCAGAATGTCACAGATCCGGGCCAAGACTGCTGTGCACACCAGCAGGGAGGGGAAGGAAGGCAAAGGGACTGCTGTGAAGTCAGAGATTATGCTGTGACTTTCCCATCAGGGTAGAGGGATCCTCCGATTGAAACCCAGTCGTGGAGAAGGGCCACTTGTCACTGGGCACTCACAGACTCTTGGGGATCCCAGAGCTGGGCAGTTCTTTCAAAGATGCTTTCCACGAGCTGAACTCATTCTGAATCCCCTTCTAGCTCCCCCTAGGCATTTGTCGTATCTTTGATCTACGGCAGCCATTTGTCATATTTCCAATTTCAAGAACTCCCTCTCCTACCAAATGAAGCAGAGAACTGGAGACCTGCCTGAACCCTCAGCTTGGCATATGGATATGCAAACATATCTGACAGCAGTGACATGTAGGTCTCAGAGTCTGGGTCTAGAACTTTGAACTTTCCTTTCTCTATCCTTTTATATCTTCTGTGTCCCCTTTCTTTAGCTTTGGTTCATCTTCCCATTTCCCCCTCTCTGTTTTCACCTACCCAGCTCCCTTGTTGCCTCGTGGGCTCGCAATGGTTTACCTGCCCATGCCAGACGCCCAACTGAAATGTGCCAGGGAGTGGCAAGGAAAGCCAACTCTCTCCCCTCCCTCGAGGGCCCCGCCCCACTTCATACCGTGAGCTGGGGACTGCTGGACACTAGGGCTCTTGGGGGCAGGCAGGCCTGCAGGCATGGCCGTGATGATCGCCTGGGGATGTGGTGATGGGCCAGCGCGAGTCTCAGGCACACTCTTCTCCCCAGGTACCGCCTCCTTCCAGTCATCCATGGTGCACTGCTGGGGCTGTTAAGGGACAAGACAGAGATCATCCCATAAATTGCCTCTACATCGTTGGATACGCCCTGTCTTCTGAGGATTTGGGGTAGCAGGAGAGGACTTTAAGATTCAGCCAGCCCCAAATTAGGGAGGGGTCCCTTTACTTTCTTGGAACACCCAGAGAGGACTTTGACAAAAACACATCCGAAAGGGGGCTGTGGGATTGCCCGAGCTGTCCTCCCCGTTTGCTCCTCGGACCCCGGCGTTGGCTTACTCACCACTGGTGAAGCGGGCTGCAGTTGTAAGATGACAGCCGAAGCATGCTGGAGCCTGCGAGGGGTGTGGGCCAGGCCTTCAGGGTATCCATTGTGAGGCCCAGCTTCTGGCGTGGGAGGGTGACACTGCTGAGCGCTGCCAGGCTTGTGCAGATTGGCCGTGGGGCACTGCAGCGGCAGGGCGGGTGTGACTGGGCCTAGTGGCATGGCATGGGCTTCGGGGCTGGACTGCGGGGCCAGGCTGGGGGGGACCGAGGCGAGCTGGGGCTGGGGCTGGGCTTGGAGCCGTGACTGCTGCTGCTGTGGAGCTGGTTGCTGTGGCTGCTGCTGGAGCACAAACTGGGGCTGCAGGTGCTTGGAGGACGGCTGCGAGAGAAGCTGGTGGGGCTGCAGCTGAGCGTAGGCTGAAGGGGGGAAAGAGCAGGTCAGGGGGCACGGCTTGACCTCATCTTCTGCTGTGTCCCCAACTGTGCCCCTCCCACCTCCATATCACAATGGCTTCCCAAACTCAAGGTCTCCTGCTTTGATCTCTTTCAGCTTTCACCTAGAGCCTTGCCTGGCCACTGGCACGGCGCAGCTGTCTCTGTTTCCTCGCCTTCTTCCTGTGCTGCAACATTGTTCCCTCTGGCTGCCCCTCAAAGCCCAAAGCAAAGCTCACCTCCTCTGTGAAGCCTTCTTGGACCATGCCTGCTGGTCAGAGGAACACTGGATTCTACAGGGTGCCGTGTGCTCTCTCTCCTCTGTGCCCTTGGCTCACTTTCCTCCCAGCCTATGGTCTGTGTGGCCCCCCCATCGCCCAGCCCAGCTCTGTCTGTTCATTCACACCCTCTGGCTCTGCTCAGGCTGGGCCTCCTCCAGGAAGAGCCAATTCACATAGATGGGGGCTGGACTTCTGGTTCCTTCTGTTATATACAGAGGGACCTCGGGCTAGCTGCTTAACCTCTCTAGGCCTCGGCTTCCTTCTCTATAAGTCAGAAATAAAAATAGTTCCTGCCCAGAAAGTTGTTGTAAGGATGAAATGAGAAAAAAACTGTGTGAATATAATGAGAAAAACAAGTGACATACTGTTCATAGCACAGTGCCTGGCATACGGTCGTGCTCAATCATTTCTAGCTATAATTAAAATGATTTCAATCTTGGTCTCGGTTCTCAAAGCATCCTGGACTTATACATCTACCATAAGAATGTGTATCACAGTGCATTGTAAGTTCTTCTTAGCTCCCTTCCCTTCAAGATCATGAACTCCTTGTGGTCAGAAACTATTCTGTATCTCTTTAGCCAGAGCCTGGAATAATGCCTGACATCAGATGGGTGCTAAGGAAATAAACTTCTTGTCCTGAACTGGAATCCATTTGTTGTCATGTGCTACTAGCATTTTCTTCTCCCATTTTAACCAGGCCCTCTCTTGGAGGTGAGGATTCTTATACTTTTTTAGTAATCTGTTCAGCGTCTAGCTCATGCCTTGTATACACTAGGGATTCAGAAATTCAGCTCGGAGATTGATTGTCCTTCCTCCTCACTCTGTCTAGCAGCATCCAGGCGAGCCTAGCATGAGGGCAGCTAGCTCAGCTGAATGTGTCTTGCCTCACGGTGGCCCTCCACAAAGGCTCTGCAGCTGGAGGGGAGCCACCAGAGAGGGGCTGTGTCTTACAAATACACAGGGTCACAGCTGGAAGCTCACAAATGCATTTTTACAACCAAAGGATAAAGGCAACAAGGATAAAGGCAAACTTGGGATCCTAAGCTAACATTTTAAAAGGATCCTATGATCCTTACAGGTGCAAAGCAAACAGATTTCAGAGCATGTGTGTGTGTGTGTGTGGGGGGGGGGTGCTTCTTTCTTAAAGTTTGTCGATTTACACACACTATCTCATCACAGCCCAACACAGAGTTCCAAGGAGAATGCCATTCAGAATGGAAGGAAATGGAACAGAACGGAAGGGGAGGGAAGGGAAGGGAAAGAAAGGGAAGGGAAGGGAAGGGAAGGGAGGGAAACAAGAGGTGTTAAAGGAAAACAAGGCGGCCCATGGTGGCTGACTGCTGTAGGCCGAGAGAGGGAAAAGGGACAGCCCACAGGCTATAGTCTGGATGACAGTGAATACAGAAGAGGGAAACTCTGGAAGGCAATGTGGCTTTTAGAGAAACTTCCTGGGTTTGGGTGGTGGTGGAACATCCAGATGGAAATTGCCAGTAGGCATTTATTTGGTGATTATAAATTGCCCCTGCCTCCAACTTTAGCCTTGTCTCCCAATTCCACATTGAATGGCACAAAACTTAACAATCAGAATTGTTAATCAGGCAAACTAAACAATCAGGACTTTTTAAGATGACTGTCAACAAGTCACTGGAGAGGTACCAAAGAGGCCACGTGGTGCCCTGTTAGGCTCGAGGGGCCAAAAAGACCTGTAGAAGGATGGGCATTATCACTGAAAAAGCAAGCAAACCTCTCTGTCTCTCAGTACAAAGTCACAAATTCCTGCCCTGGGAACAGCCGCTCCACGGGTTGCCCCTGTGAGGTGAGAGCTGGCGCAGGTGCAGGGCAGGGAGCCGAGCATCAGTAGCGTGTCCCGCTACTCCCTGGCTGTGTGGCCCACGGCGGGTCCTGTTCCTTCTCAGGGACTCAGAGTTTTATCTGAAACAGGAGGTTTGGGCAAGGTGAGCGCATGAGTCTCTCCCAGCTCTAATCTGATGAGGGTGGCTCTCGTAGGAAAGTAGTTGAAAATTGGGGATTTATAAGGTGGTGAGAAGATTCGAGAGGAAAAGGGTTCTAGATCTCTAGCGCACAGAGTACAGTTAGGGAAAATCGCGTTTTGCCTGACAAGACTGGAAAAGACACCGCCGGCCTGCCGCCCTCTATCCCAGGGCCTCCCCGTCCGGCCCACTCTCTCCCCTCTACGCTGCTCCTGGAAAAACTGGATGAATTGTTTTAGAACAGATGATGCTAGCGTATGCTAGGGATAGAAACAAGGCTCATGAAGGCGTAGATGAGTTCACAGATCAAAGACCGAAGGTATTTTGGGGGAGTGTACACCCGTAACCTTTTGAGGTTAATAAAAAGCAAAGACCATGATTTAGCTCTGGCATTATCCTGGGTCAAAAGTCCTTTTATGTAAAGTATTGCAATGACTTCCTAATTGGTCTTTCTGATTCCTGTTTCTTCTCTCTATAATCCGTCTTATGGATTGCCAAGTAATCTTCCTTTTGCAAGTTAATCTTCCTAGTGCACAGATCTGACCCCCGATTAAAAGCCATCGGGGATCCTCCTTTGTCTGTTGTCTAAAGCCCTTGGCATTCAAGATCTCATTACAACCTTTGAATTTTTATTATTTCTTTGATCAGAGCAATCTACTACTCACTGTCCCCTGTACAGAACTTGTGCTTTGTCTCATCCCGCTTAGAGTGTCACACAAATCAAACCCGCGTCATCCTTTCCCTGCCGTTACAGCCAAGGGACTCTTCCCTTTCTCTGAGCTACACCAAGATCCCTCTGCTTTGCACGGCCCTCAGAGATGCAGCGTGTCCAGCGGTCAAGGATAAGCTCTAGAGTCAAAGTGCTCGGATTTGAATCTTAGCTCTGCCACTTACCAGCAGTACACTGCTGGGCAAGTTACTTGACCTCTCTGAACCTCTGTGTCACCATCTTTAAAAGGGGTAATGATGATACCTATTTCATAGTTATTTCAGTAAATGACTTATCTCCTTTCAGAGGCAGAATTTATGGGATTCATTTGTTTCATCCAAAGAACCTTGGATTTAGTGGATGCTCAATCAGTATTGGGGAATGAACGAATGAATGAATGAATGAATGAATGACAACATGGTGGGACTCTGTTTGTTCCACAGAACTTTTCCTCTTCAGAACCAGAGCATGGATGAGAGGGATACAAACCCACAGATCATTTTAGTTTAAGCAGCACCCTGGTTTATTGAAGACCCTCTTCCTGTCCAACCCCCGCTCACTACCTTCCTGCACTGACTCACAACCCACCCCAACTGCTCTACTTGCTGTCCATAAAACGTCATATCCTAGCGTGCCTGCTTGGCTTTGATTTCAGTGCTTCCATTTTCTGGAATGCCCTCCTGCTTCAGTGATCCAAGGCTTAAGCTTCTTTGGCTCAGGCTCAGCTCCTGTTGTCTCCCTCTTTGCCTTAACCCTCAATTATGGGTTTTCCCTCAGAATTCCTGAAAGTTTTTATTGTTTGTTTGGATTCGTTTGTGATTTAACATGTACTATCTTGTATACGTATTTCCTTGATTCTTAAAAATTGATTCTTATTCCCCTTCTCATTTTAACATAACATCCCTTAAATTGGCATGCGTGTCGCGGTTGCTGTTGGTTCAATGGCAGTGCTTTTCGTCCTTAGAGTTTAGTAAAATAATGCCACACCTCACAATCAGTGGTGTCCTAGATTAAATGAAACGGCAATACTTTTACTCTTTTGTGTGTGTACTTCCTATCTATCCAACTATCCTTTTCAGTCAAAGGCATGTTCTCTGTTTCTTTTTCTTTTCTTTTTTTTTTTTAATTTAAGAGATGAGCTTTTGGGGCACCTGGGTGGCTCAGTCGGTTAAGCATCTGACTTCAGCTCAGGCCATGATTGCACGGTCCGCGTGTTTGAGCCCCGCGTCGGGCTCTGTGTTGACAGCTCAGAGCCTGGATCCTGCTTCGGATTCTATGTCTCTCTCTCTCTCTCTCTCTCTCTCTCTCTCTCTGCCCTTTCCCCACTCATGCTCTGTCTCTCAAAAATAGATAAATGTTTTTTTTTTTTTAAAGATATGTGCTTTAATTTAGCTGGATGATTTTTATGTGTCTTTCACCTTCCACATTGTCTGACATGATACTCCAGATGTTTGGAGATGCTTAGCGAACGTCTGCTGGTGATCACGGTAAGATCAATGAATGCTTCTCCCTCTGCCATGCCCTCCCACTCAGTGTGGGGTGGCGAGGGTAATATCTGATTGCAGCCATGATACTGGAGCAGGCCATGCCCCTCTTCCCTACAGCTAGGATGGGGCATATTAGTTTATGAAATGTTAATGTACAGAAGTCTCTTTTTTCTTTTCTTAATTTTTCCTAATGCCCAGTAACTTCATTTCTCCCTTGCACCCATTGTGGCTCCCCCATCCCCTCCTGCTGTGAAGTCCACTGCTCCTAAGGAGCAAAGGGTTGCTTCCAAGGGACCTCAACCACCACTTTGGAAGGCCCCATCAGTTTGGAAGGCCCCATCAGCCCTTTCTGTTATGGAGCATGGGAGAGGCAGGCCCAGGGCCTCCACAAATTAGAGCCCAGAAAGAGAGAGGCCTTACAGCCAGGGGGACTCTTCCCTTTCTCTGAACTACACCAAGGTCTCTCTGCTTTGCGCTGCCGTGCCCTGCGGTCACATGTAAGCTAGAAGGAGAGACTCTAGCCCATGCTCATCTTCCCGTCTGGTGCTCCAACCTTGAACACTGCTTAGAATCTCAAGAGGCCAATTCACTGCCCCAAACCAGTTGGTTGTTAGCAACAAGAGGATTAAGGTCCCCCAGGCAGGAGGGATTACTGGCAGGCCCCCTTCATTGCATCCACTGTCAGAATTCATCAATAATTAATCTCTATTGATCTCAAGGCTTCAAGTATGCAAGAAACAGCCCACTGCCCCAGAAATGCTGAGACTCTTGTCCCCAAATATATGGAAGCTTGTCCCAAAATATATTGAACATCTCCTCATGGGTTGCAGGCTTTCTTGTATACTTATTTTTCTAGGACTCTGCTATAATGGACTCGAGTTACTGGAGTTACCTGGTCTCTGGGTGAGGGAGGGATACCTGTGAGAGAGGATGACATAATTCTTTGCTGTCCACTACTCTTCACGGTTTAGAAAATGAAGAGATGCTTTTAACCATTCATTGACTCGGCAAACATTAGCAAGCACCTTCTACAAAGCAAGTACTATGTTTGGTGCTGGCTGAAACATGGTCCCTAGGATACATTATAGTCTAGCAAAAGAGGTGTTTACTCGGCGTATCTTGGTAAATGTGACGATAGGAGAGAAGCACGGGATATCAAGAACACAGAAATGGGGATTCAGCTTGAGGAGGGCAGAGAAGGCTTCCCAGAAGCAACGTTTAAGATGACTCAGAGTTAAGGGCTGCCTGGGTGGCTCAGTCGGTTACGTGTCTGACTCTTGGTTTCGGCTCAGATCGTGATCTCGCGGATCTCGCGGCTTGTGGGTTCGAGCCCCGTGTCAGGCTCTGCGCTGACAGTAAGAAGCCTGCCTGGGATTCACTCCCTCTCTCCTCTCTCCCTGCCCCTAACCCAACTGGCGCGCATGCTCTCTCTCAAAATAAATAAATAAACTTCAAAAAAATTAAAAAACAAAGATGACTCAGAGTTAAGAAGGTGACAAAAGGAATAGTATGTGGGGGACCCGGAGCCTTAAGATACCCTGGTGCATTCAGGCACCTGTAGGGCATCCCGTACAGCTGAACTCAGGGCCTCTATAGAAGAGGGGCCAGAAGAGGAGGCAGTTTTAGGATGCTTCTAGATTATGCTAGCACCCGCCAGAGGCTGCTCCTCTCTGAAGAGATCTCATGGGATCAGGCCTCGAGGGTAACTGAGATTGAGGCTGACGTTAGAGTCAGAGCTCCACGCACACACAGACACGGAGGCTCCTTTTGGAGAAACCTAAAGCAGCAGCCACACGAAGTTTCTCTGATGTGGTTCCTTGGTGGTGAGGACCACGAGTCTGAGGGGGAAAGTGGAGACTAAGGGAAGTTTCCCTGTAAGAAGAAACTAGGTTATAAAAACAGGACTGCCAACTGCTGGGGCACTCTCTGGTGGCCTGCCTGTGCCTTGATGTCTTTCGGCCCGCTCTGCAGCATCTGGCAAAACTACCAAATATCCTCTGTGAGCAGAATTCCTAATAAGGCCGCTTGGAACATTAATAAAGAAACTGGTTGCTGCATCTCTGCCCCGACCCGACCCTTGGCAGAGGGATGGCAGTACAGGGTACGTGGCTAATGGCGTGGATTTTAGAGTCAGATCTGGGTTTGCATCTTGGTTCTGCCACCTGGAGACTGCGCAACCTTAGACAGATTGCTTAACCTCCCTGCATCTTGATTTCCTGTTCTGTAAGTGGTAATATATACCACATAGAGTAGATGTTAGCATCACATGGAATCTTAAGTTTCTTTTTAAAGTTTATTTATTTTGAGAGAGTGAGAGGGAGCACAAGCAAGGGAGAGGCAGAGAGAGAGGGAGAGAATGAGTGAGCAGGGAAGGGGCAGAGAGAGAGAGATACAGAGAGAGAATCCCAAGCCGGCTCTGCACTGTCAACGAAGGCACCCAATATGGTGCCCGAACTCACGCACCGTGAAATCATGACCTGAGCCTAAGCCAAGAGCCGGACGCTCAACCGACTGAGTCACCCATGTGCCCTGGAATATTATGTTTGAATTACAAAAAGGTCTACTGCTTTTGCTCAGACCTAGTAGATGCTTATCAGATGGAGGCTATTCTTCAAATACGATCTGCTATTTGCATGTCGCTTTGAACCTCTCCAGGCATTTTTGTAATCTGAATCTCATGTCTTCATAACAATGAGGCTATGAAGCAAACGGGCAGTGTTCCCATTTTACAAGCAAGAACTGAGACTGGTTTCCACTTGGCTTCTGCAATGCAGTGCGTTAAGGGAAAACTGACTTTACTTGACAAATGAGGCATGGCGCCTTACACACAACACTCAAAAATGCTGATGGGCAAGTGAATAATTCAAGTCAGTAGGCACCAAGGAAAATGGCAAGCCTTGGCCTTGGAATAGTGGCTGGAGGCTGCTCAGACCTTTGGAGGTAATCTTGGAGGGAAGGCCAATGACGAGGGAGTGTTATACCAGAAGGCAGGGAGGTAAAAGGTACATGACAGGTCAAGTGAGTCACAAAAGGGTAGGAGTGGGGGCGAGGAGACAGGAGATCCGTGTAGGGAAGCCATGAGCGATTAGAGTGGTTCATCAGGCAATGTGGGGAGGGTCTTGCCAGCCCCCATGGAGTCAGAGTCAGTCTTATCAGAAGTCATTAACATGCTATTTATCGAGTCCTTCCTACAGGCTAGGCATTGCAATGGATAAAGTAGGAAACAAAGACACAGTGAAGGTTTCTGAACAAGAAAGAAATAACGGTCTCTGAGGAAGACGATTCTAGCAGCTGTGGGTAGGGATTCCTGACCATCAGTTAAGCCTTTTACAGGCAGCAGGCCTGGAGGGAAGCAGGGAGCCAATACAGAGGAAGGATCATCAACGCCTGGTGGTGAGCTGGGTGGTGATGGAAGGTGGGACCGAGGGGGAAAAGGAGCTCCTACCTGTCGCAAGCCTACTCTGTGCTGGTCACCTCTGCAGCCCACTGCACTCATCTTTACAGCCTGTGGGAAGTGCAGTCATCTTTGTTTTATAGGTGAGGAAATTGAGGTTTACAGAGATTAAGTAACTTGATGATGGTCATAAAACTAGCAAGTGGGGAAGCTGGGGTCTGAAACCAGATCTAACTCTGAAGCCCATGCTTTTCCCATTATAACACTCTGCCTCTGCGGCGGAAGAAAATGAAGTCACTATAACCCTGAGGCCGTGAGCCTGGGGTATAAGAGTAGCTCACGGCTATGGCCGTGGTGGCCGGGAAACTGGGAAAGGGGATCCTCCTGAAGAGGAAGACATCCAGGTTTTTGCTGTTGTTTTGTTTACGAATTCTGTCAATTTTAAAGATGTGTATGCAGGTGGGGTGATATCCAAGGGGGAATATCCTGTAGACAGGAACTCTACAGGGAGGGGGAAGAAAGACAGGGATGGACCGTACTGAGAAGTCACCTGCAGACAGGTGGTAGGTGTCTGAAATGTAAGAACAGACAAGCTCCTTGAGGGGGTAAGTGTTGGAGTAAAACACCAGGAGGACAGGGCTGAGTCTTTTGGGAGTCCCACAGCTAATGGCAGTGGGGCAAGGGAAAAGGAGGGAGGGGCAGGCCCCACCTACACGCACAGATGGTCACAAGCACACGCGGCCATTCTGGGCTTAGGTGCCTGCCAGTGCCAGCTGAGATCATCCTCCTTCTGTTCCGTTCTTGAAACTTACCCATTTTTCAGGCACAACTCAGATTTCCACAACCCCAATTAGAATTTAAACTCTTGTTCATCTCTGCAACTCCCATATGGTTAGCATTATGTTTGGCACATAATAGGTGCTAAATGAGTATTTATTGAGCTGAACTCAACAATTAAAGAGACAGAGAGAAACTATTTGGGGACGACAGTTAATTAGTCTTTCTGAGCCATATCTTCTTCATCTGGGGAATGGAATAATCACCGGTAGGATTAAATGAGGTATGTAGGTGAGGTATTTCGTACAGTGCCTGGGACACCGTTGTTCATTAGCTGGTAAGTATTACTATTTGCTGGCAACAATCCATCCATGGAAGTAATCAAACGGGAGCCTAGGGGTGAAGGATTTCAGGAAAGGAGGAAGGCTCAACAGTTCCAAGGCCCTTTGTGTATCACAGCTGGTACTCTCTTCCTCTGTCTCTGCCTCTCTGTCTCTGTCTCTTACCACACACACACGTGAGCGTGCGCACCCACGATGAGGTATGTTAAGCAAACTATAAAACTCCTCCACTGATACCCTCTAGATTTTTTCTCCTGACATAAGAGGAACTTCTTGGTAATCTAAATTTGGTCCTACAGTGGATAGTAGAAATGACCTTCATGGCTGATTGCACGATATTTAACATCAAATTGTTGCAAATTTTGACTCCAGCTAGATAATGAGCCCACTTGTATATTTTGTTTTTTATTGGATTCTCTAAGTAAAAGTGTCTACCTCACAGTTTGGCAGCTGCTGTGGGAGAGAAATGGGGTCCCCAAGAGTCCTAGAATCAGCAAGCATCACATTGTCAGGCCTATCGCAGACAGAAATCACTATTCCCTGACACAAACCCCTCTCTGTGATGAAACAAAGCCGCTATGTGGCAGGCCTTCCCAGCAGAGAATTTTCTCTCCTCTGATGAGACCTGAGGAGAGATGAGGAGACAGAACAAAGACCTGGCATCTGGAGCACAATTGTGGGAAGAGGGTCTAGAATTTTTCCATGATCTGTCAGTTCTCTTTTTTTCACAGCATCTATCTCCTGGTCAGCAACTTTCTCCTCACCTTTGGGCCTGAGTGTGCACCCAAGGTCCTGGGTTTATCCCCTAGAATGAGGACTCCAAGAACCAAGCCTACTGTGAGTTGCTGTGGCCCAGCTCCCTCAGGACTCGGTTTCCCTGGAGGCCAGGCCTACTGGACCTTGCCGCCTGCCCTACTTCTGCCCTCCCTGGTTCCATCCTTGAATTTCCGAGAAAGCCCAACCTCTTAGGCTCTGCTCTCCACCCCTTACTCCCCTCCCCCCACCTACCAACCCACCCCTTTTCAGGGCATAAGGGACCTTTTCTATTTGCAGATCCTAAAGAAGCTGGTTGCCAAGGTGACAGGAGCAGGAACAGCAGGGAGCCATGGGGGAGGGGCTCTGCCCCCAAACAGCTGTCAGTGGGAGCAGTCCCAGCTGGGACTACAGCATTTGCCTGTTCTGGGAGGACACGGCCCCCAGGGGGACACATTCCTCTCCGCTATGATCCCCCACTGCCCCTCACCATAGGTCTCCACTGGTTATTCTCCCTGGGGGCAACCAGCCAGCCAGCTTGAAAATGCTCCAATAACCAACAAAACCTACCACCCCCCTTTTCTCTCTCTCTCTCTCTCTCTCTCTCTCTCTCTCTCTCTCATACACACACACACACACACACACACACACACACACACGCATGCGCACATGCTCTGATCCCTCCGTTCCTTTGCAGTGGGTTGGCTGGGCAGGAGGCCAGAAGTTACCTCTGCCTGGGGACCCAGGACCCAGGGCAGGTGCTGCTTCAGGCTGCCCCCACCAGGTCATAGGGATTATTTCCATCTTGTTTTTTGTTCCAGAGGCCCTGAGAGGATCCAGGGTATCCTAACCCTCCCCACTGCCTTCCATTTAGGAGGTGGGGGTGGGGCAGTGGAACCAAGGGCTTACAGAGAGGAAGGGGTAGAAGGAGGAAAAAAGAATGGGAGGGGCCGGTAGGAGGCAGAAACCATGCAAAGCCCACCGATTTGTGTGGTCTAGATACGGCTCCCAGCTGCTCCATAGGAAAGTTCTGTGGAACCACTGCTCTCTGTATTGCGTATACACACATAACCCTAATCCCAGGCCATGCCTGAGGCCCTGGACCTCAGCCTGTAATTCACTGGTGTTCACCTTTACAAGGTTCAAGAGAAGAAAGCCTCCCACTAGACTCTGTAAATTGCAGAATTTAGAACCATCAGACTCTTTGAGCTTGGGATCAGGTACAGGAAAGGCCTAGGAAAGGCCCAAATTACTATAAGAAATGAAAGAGGCAAATATGGCTTAATGATTAAGAATACAGAATCTGGGGGTGCCCACGTGGCTCAGTGGTTAGGTGGCCAACTTTGGCTCAGGTCATGATCTCACGGTTTGTGGGGTCGAGCCCCACGGGTTCTGTGCTGACAGCTCGGAGTCTGGAGCCTTCGGATTCTGTGTCTCCCTCTCTCTCTGCCCCTCCTTTGCTCATTTTCTGTCTCTCTCAAAGATAAACATTTTTAAAAAAATGCAGAATCTGGCTAAGCCAGCCACGGAATTGGTTCCTGGTTCTGCCACTTACTACTTATGTGACCTTGAGTGGCTTATGTAGTAAGTTCTTGGGCAACTTCTCTGGGTTAGTCTTCTTATCCGAAATGGATAAACATGGCTACCTTACTGGGTTCTTTCGAAGCTGAAAAGGGGTGGTGTGCATAAAAATGCCTAGGGTATGGGGGTGCCTGCATGGCTCAGTTGATTAAGCATCTGACTCTTGGTTTTGGCTCACATCACGATCTCATGGTTCATGAGATCGAACAGCCTGCTTGGGATCCTCTCTCTCCCACTCTCTGCCCCTCCCCCACTCACGCTGTCTTCCTCTCTCTCAAAATAAATAAATGAACTTAAAAAAATGCTTAGTGTATAATCTAGTATACAGTAGATGTTTTATCAGTGCTGGTCCCCTTTCTTCCCGGTTTTCTTGAGATTCCAGGGTTGCCTAGCACCTTTAGGAAGAACTCAAGAACTGGCCTTTCTTTTGAAGGGTCCTTAGAATCTAGGGGGCTGGCTTAGATCTGGGGAGAGGCTACATTTTGGCTTGGGTGGGAATGGGGTTCTCAGGAAGTAGAGTTTGTAGTTTGAATGGGAAGGGTGAAGTGGTGATTTGGGGTCCTTGCCCTAGTCCAAGCTGCTGTCAACTCATTATAAGATCTCCAGCCTTTACCCTTTGAGCCTAGTTTGTTTCTCTGTAAGAACAGGCTGGACTAACCTCTGAAGAAAGCAATGCCAGCCGGTGAGAAACATCTGGAATCACAGGGCAGTGAGGCCTCGGTAGGGGGCTGCCTTCCTCAGCTTAGCAGTGACTGTCAGAAGGCAGAGATTAACTAACCATTTGTCCTTGAAACCTCAAAAAGGTAAATAAAGGACTTTAGCTCAGATTCTGCCTTGCTCACTATCATGACATTGGACTTGTGCTTTCCTCTGTCTTAAATACCTCCCCCGACTTTGTCTGTAGGGTGAACTACTCATGCTTCAAGACTCATGTGCCATCTTCTCCGAGGGACAGGATCTCTGGCCCATGCTCCCGGCAGTGAGCTGGCCATGTGTGCCCATATCTACCTTGGACTTACTCTATAATAGAATTTATGAAATTGAACGGATTTGCTTATATATCTGGCTCCCTCCTTTTGACTGCACACTCCCTTAGGTAAGGATGTGTATTTGGACCATCTTGGTTAATCCAGTAACCAGCATACATAGGTTCTCAAGAAAGAAAAAATGCAGGTGAGATTGGATGGTAAAGTGGTCTGGATGAGGACAAAGGGTCACTGGTTACCTCAGGGGTGTGACCACGGTGATTCTCTTTTTAATGCAAAGCCACGTGGTCTCTCGCCATATGTATTTCCATGGTCTAACAGCTTGGTCTGATTCCCTAGACTGGTAAGTCTAGGCTCTCTGCAGCTTTTCTTTTCTTTTTTTTTAAATTAAAAAAAATTTTTTCATGTTTATTTATTTATTAAAATTTTTAATAAATCTTTATTTATTTTTGAGAGAGAAAGAGACAGAGTGCAAGCAGGGGAGGGGCAGAGAGAGAGGGAGACACAGAATCCGAAGGAGGCTCCAGGCTCTGAGCCGTCAGCACAGAACCCAACATGGGGCTCGAACCCACAACCACAAGATCATGTTCTGAGCCGGAAGTCTAACGCTTAACCGACTGAGCCCCCCAGGTGCCCCTCTCTGCAGCTTTTCTAAAGAAAGACTGCCTACGGTAGGCAAGGCTGGGAGAATGTTAGCAGGCCGGGAGAGAGGTCTAGCCTCAGGGAATGCTGAGTCATCCCCCAACCCCCCACAGATTCTGCCTCACAAGTAATCTGGTTTTTGTTGTTGTTTTTTTTTAATCTTCTAGATTTTTTTTTTTTCTCAAGTGTCGCCCTCATTGGCAAGCCTTTTGGGATCCCCTCCCCAGAGCTAGATAGCTCCCCTGTGCTCCCGCGTATCCAGAGCTCACGGATATGACGGCGCTTACCACACTGTACTTCACGGCACTCGTCTACCACCCAGACAGGGCCCTCCCTGGACGGCAGGGCCTGAGTCTCATTTATCTCTGCATGTCCAGAACTGGCAACGTAACTGGCAGAGATTAGTCAACAAATGTCTGTTGAATGATGAGAAAATCAACTTCCCACACTTCCTCATCTCCCTGAGTGGTTCTTACGTGCATCTGGCTGGCCCCTGTCCTTTTTGCTGACACTTAGAGAATTTCAAAATAGTCCGGCTGCCAACCTCCGCTCTCTCACAGCTGAGAGCTATGATTGTGTGCTCCGAGATTCACCACCTTCAAGCCCATCGCGAAGGACTCATTTATTCCAAATGATGTGGCTTCCTTCTCTCAAGCTAGAAGGAGACCTGGTACAGAACCAGGAACCGGTGAACTTCTCAAGATTGGAAGAGGCCAGAGAGACATGGGGCTGGTATCTTAGCACGTCCATGGGAAAAAGGAACGTTTGGAAGTTTTCCCCTACCCCGTAGTGCTCCTGAGTTTTCAGGGATAGGATCCTTGTTCCTGGAGCCCTTACCTGGTGCGACGAGGGGGTGGGTAGCCACAGCGGGCACCATCCGACTGAGCCCAGCCCGGCCCTCCATGCTCCCTGGCACACCGTTGTTACCATCTCCTTTCTTGAGTGGCTCCATCACACTGTCACTTATGCCAGGCTTGGCACCTGCGGGGGAACCCTGAGCGGTGTTTCTGCCTTGTGACGGGGTAGGCAGAGGCTGGCTACCACCTGGCGTGGGTTTCAGGGCCAAGCTGGGCAGGACAGGCTGAGTGGGGGTAGGGCCCGAGGCTGCTGCAGCTGGTGTCTGCTGTGTTCGGAGGGTCAAGTTCTGTACCTGGAAAAGAGGGGTCTATAGGAGTCCAGAGAAGGTGGGTAGGAGCAACGACAATACACAGTTAAGATAGGGAAGGAGTTAGGGATGGACCTAGGAATGGCTATACAGGATAGTGGGTTGTAAAATCGGAGAGAAAGAGAGAAAATGAGTTAGGGGCTGAAAAAGGAACCAGGAGCAGGTAGAGTTTCTAAAGGGGACAAGAAAGAGTGCTAGTGATTGCATCCACCGGCAGAAGAAATTGAATTCTGAGAAGGGATGACTGTCTAGGCTGGGGCGGGTTCTCTCTCCCTTGTTACCTCCTCTCCTCCCCCAAACTATCAGGATGGGATGCATTGCATTTAGAAAGAATTCCCAGCTACAGCGGGGCATGGGGCTTCCCATACTCAAAAAGGCCAGGGCAGAAGTGAAAGTTAATTGACCAGCACAGCCACCAGGCAAAGGATTATCTTGTCCTCAGAATAAATAAGGTTTAGGCCAGGATTCGTGCGCTTACTCAGCCTGGCCCCTGGTGCCCTCTGCTGGACGTACGGAGGCTGTGCCAGACCTGCTCTGACAAATCTGATGATCTCGGCTACCAAGCGCTCTCCAATTCTGTAGCTGGGGTGGGGGTGGGGGGTTCTGCCCCACTGCCCATAGAATCTTTACAGCCACAGCAGTATCTGTGTGCTCCCAGCAGAAGGTGGGGACCCAGGACTTATCTTTGCTCCCTCTTCCATGCCATCTTCCCCCAAACTAGAGGTGCTAGCGTGTATAACCAGAGTGGGATTTTCCACTTGAAAAGCAACGCAGAAGATATACTGGGGAGGGTGTCAGGTAAAAAGCTAGCAATGACCACGCATTACTGGCAGCCATGTTTGCCTCAGTATGCTGTGCTCTGACTCCTGATCTATGTTTGTGAGGGAATAGAACAGAGCCAAGGGTGGCTGAGGCCTTCTCAACAGGGAATTCATTAAGGAGTAGAGTAAGTCTGGGAGCATCGGGATGTCCTGTCTCCCCCCGGCTTTCCTAGAAGATCCCAACCTTTCCAGAGTCCAAGCTCCTCCAGGCCTTGTGCCCATACCCAGTCTCAGTACCCCTCTACGGAGGTGCCCACCCCCCTGCCCTCCCACCAGCATGGAATCCTCACCTGGGCGGGGGTGGGGGGCCGGGCGGGGGAGCCAGTGCCGAGCTCAGGCTGCACAGTAGCGACGGTGGCCGTGGGCGTGAAGATGAGCTGAGGGGACAAAGGAACAGTGCCGCCTAGGCTCCTAGCTACCTGCACCAGGTTACCTGGCTGGGCCTGGAATCACAGGAAACGAGGCGCCTTTTACCTGCCCAATGTGGGCTCAGCCACAGGACAGGACGGTTCAGCCAGGGAGCAGATATGGGGAAACAGGGAGGCAGGAGAGGGAAAGAGTCCAAAGGGGGCCACCTGAAAGTCTCAAGAGGCTTGTAGAGTCCTGATCCAGGCTGGGCAGTGAAGGGGAGGGTGGAGGAGAGCCAGTCTGGGGATGCAGGTCGGGTTTACTCCAGAAGCCTCTGGAGTGGCTCATGAGGAGCTCATCCTAGAGGGGCCGACATTCCCGGGACACCCTGAAGTCATTCTCTCCACAGCATCCTGGGGAGCAGGGACCTAGGGCGCACACAGATGCCCTAGGACCTCTTTCCAGGTCTAACCCACTCCTGACTCCATGTCTGGGCCAGAATAGGACTCCCCTGCACGAGGGATCAAATTAGATGTGTTCTTTTCTCAGTCTGTAGCCAAATTTAGATTCTGGTAGGGGGTGTGCAGGGATAACAGTGGTAGAGGAACCAGGGCGCCCAGAGCCATACTCATGTCTGCCTCTCCTTCCGTGGGGTACAGGCTACGTAGTGCTCTCTGAATGACACTTCTACCCCACAAGCCTAGCTTGGTGCCCATGTGGACGTGCTGGTGTCCCACAGGCTGCTTTCCCCAGACCTCCGAGAGGCATGTCGATGTCTACTCCTCTGTGCCTGCGTGCCCTGCTTTGGGGACAGAGGCAGACGGGCTTCAGGACTCCAGCTGGGGCAGGTGAGGAGGACAAGGGAATGAGTAAACTGAAGACAAGGGCAGGTTTGGGCAGTGTCACACTGTGGCCGTCCTGTTCCCTAGGAAGTAGAAGGTTGTTCCGTATACTGTGTGTCTATGAAGCTATTCCCTGGGAATGGAACGTCCACAAACAATGAACTCAGAGTCAAGAAAGGAAGTGCTGGGTCAGGACCCGAAAAGCTCCAAGCGTCAAGTTCTGGTCACAGAATCAAAGTGGTAGTGGTGGTGGAGGTGGGGGGGGGGGCGCAGGTAGGACTGTATTGTCTTCAGGAGGGCATATCAAGGAGCTGAAGGGAGAAATCTTCAGGATGGGAGACATGAGATCAGAGTCTGTGATCTGAGCCCAACACAGAGCTGGAAGTTATCGCCTCCTGGGGAGCATGCTGCTGTTTTCCCTGGAAATTCTTCTAAATGTTAGGAACCCATAAGGTTCCTAAGGACCTTTGCATCCCTTAGGGACAGGTATAAAGGACAGATTCTAGGTATGCACGTCCAGGGCTGATACTGTGCT
Source organism: Felis catus (assembly GCF_018350175.1). Lineage (NCBI taxonomy): Eukaryota > Metazoa > Chordata > Mammalia > Carnivora > Felidae > Felis > Felis catus. Next base: position 25,277,643 of record NC_058375.1, read on the forward strand.
GAGCACATTCTACACATTCAAACAAGCTGAATTAATGAGTGATAGAGTGACCTGATGGGCATGGGGTCCCAGGTAGGAGAGCAGTGGAGGCAGCAGCATGTCCTGGAGCTGAATGCCACTTTCATGACTTGGGCTGGAATACACCTTTGGCTCTTGAGCTAGCGGTGGCCAGTCCCTACAAGGATGGCCACAGGGGCCAAGACCCCATTTCTGTACAGTACCTGGATGTCTGTGCGTTTGCTTATCTTAAGTGACCAAGTGTACTGGCCATCTGGGCATGAGCCCCTGCATTTTCTACCCTAATTAATTTGGGGGAGCAGTTTCTGAGAAGAAGAAGACAATTAGAGAAGGAAAGGAGGCATCATGGGCAACCTTCTCTATTTCAGCCGGGAACCCCACCTGTCCTTGGGTCACTGAGCCTGTACCAAAGCTCCCACTCAGCCTTCCAGGCGCCCTCTTATTTATTCCACCCCTTACCTCTTGCTGCCTGTCCCTTGGTGCTCCTTCCCACCCACCTCTCTAGCCTCCTAGTTCCCAACTTGTCTGCCTTTGTCCTTCCAGCCCACCTGAGCCGTGGCCCAGGCTGGGTACTCACCATCTGTGCCCTTAGATACATCTGCGCTTGGCTTGCAGTCAGGGCCGGAGAAGACGTGTTACCCAAGAGCACGGCCTGCTGGGCGATGCCTGACGCTGTCGCTGAGTTGACACTCTGTGCCCGGTTGATGAGCTGGGCTGCTGCTGGGGAGGCTGCTAGATTGATCTGATGGGAGAGACACACACAGTGGGAAACAGGAAGTTCTGTTAGTAACCTCTGTGCCTCCCTCATCCATTTCTTTCCCCCTCTTCTGTTCCTTGGTGGATTCGGCCTTCTCTAGGACCATCTCTGGTCCCTGGGCCCCTCAGCACTGCCCCATCTCTGGCCTACATGTGGAGCTGCAGGGAGGGTCCAACGGGGGAGAGACTGAACTGTAAACACAGAGCCTGGACACCGGCATGAAAGACGACAGAGACTTACTGAAGGGTTAGAAAGAGGCAAATGCTTCTTTTTCTGGCAAGAGTAATAGATTCCAGCCATGACTGCACACGGCTAGGGATTCACCACCTGGGGCTGGGAGCCCGCAAGCATCTGGGGCAAGGAGGAAGGAGCTGGTCCCAGAGCTATGGGCTCTACCTGCGGCTCCCCAACCTACTCACCGAGGATGACTGGGCTGGGGCCTGTGCAGACACATTGCTGCCTGAAGTGCTCCCTTGTCTGTTGGCCACCAGGCTTGCCTAGAAAAGAACAGTTTGTATCGCTAGAGTCCCAGATCTCCCCCAATCAGTCCCCGAGCTCTCAAAGGAAGGACTTCAGGAAGTACTATAGGACAGCGGTCAGTTGTCAAACGCCTAGGGTCAAACCCCCATTCTACCTCATCTGCGTGTGACCTTAAGCACGGGCCTCACTTTCCTCTTTATAAAGTGGGGATAATAACAGAATCTACCTTGTGGCATTGCGGAAAGGATTAAACGAGGCAAAGCATTTAACATAAGCACTCAAATCGTTAGCTATCACTGTTACCCATCTTCCTAGGTCTCTGAAGCCCTCTGCTCCACCCGGCTCTATCAGATCGGGCTCCTGGACTCCGCCAGAGAGTCGTGCACGTGCTGTCTGGCACATTCAACCTGCCCCCCTCCCCGTGGCTGGCTTCTCACTCTTCCAGGGTCAGCTTCCCATCACCCAGCAGACGGGCCTTCCCTGGCCACCCAATCCAGGGCACCTCCTTGTTCTTCAGTCAGAGCGAGCTGCTCCTCTTTCGGAGTGCTTATCACAACTCGGAGACTTAGGTATTCTGTTTCCTGGTCTCTCTGGGGTTCTGTTTACTTGCTGTCACCCTGCTTTAAGCTCTGAGAAGACGGGGTGCACAGTATTCAGTGTCTGACATGGACTGTGGTAGGTGCATAAAACTTTTGTTGAATGAATGAAGGAATGAATGAATGAGTTCCTCTCAGCCACCAAGGACAGACAGGAAGCTGGGTGGGCCACGGCCTTCTCTTGTGGACACCCCCGTGGACCCTCGCCCCTCCCGGTGGTGTGGTGGTGTGGGGAGGAGGGGTCCCCCCAGCCCTTCTTCCTGCGGCCAGAGAGTTCTACCCCTGCACTCACGGGCCTGAATGAACTTGGGGAAGATGCCGGACCCTCTCTTGGGTAAAGGACCATGACCGTCCTGCCCACGCGCCAGGGGAAGAGAAGGCCCGGGGAAGTGCGCGCGGCACCTGCTCCCCCTCCCTCTCGCTTCTGCCACCCGCCAGGCCCGCTCTCACCTGCTGCACGGCCGCCAGGCTCTGGAGCTGGGCGCTGCTGAGGTGCTGCTGCTGGAGCGCTGCCGTCTGCAGCATGAGGTGCTGCTGCTGGGCCGCGTACATCTGCTGCAGGTACTGAGCCGCCGTGCTGGGCTGCCTGTGCAGCGCCTGCTGGATCACCTGGGAGGGGAGAGCCGTGGGGACACCGTCAACCTGCTCGCTGCGGACCCGCCCCTTCCATGACGAGGCCTTGTCAGAGGACAACCCTGGGGCCTAGCGCCTCGCCCTAGGGAGGTGGGAAGGCAACTGCCTTTTGGACTTTACACTCCTCTGCCTCGTCTGTCTGTCCTGCACATCTTGGGCTCCTGTGCTCCTCTCCAATCCACCTGCTCCTGCGTCAGCCCCCTTGGGGAAAGTCAGAGCAGCACAGTGATGCTCTGACCAGCTCTGGGCAGTGGCGGGGGGGCGGGGGGGGAGTGCGGCACAGGGAGATAGGGGGTCCTGTAAGCCTCCGGTGACACTGTGTCCCGTGCCCAGCTTGTTCGGCAGCCCCCCTTCCAGTCATTCCCCACCCTCAGATCTGGGTGACTGGGATGCTGGATGGTGACAGCAGGGGAATCGAAGCTCAATAAAGCAGAGAGAAGGGAAGCGGGTAGGGGAGAGAGAGGCAGGTCCGAAGGGGGGGCCTATTCCAGCATTAGCAACACGGCTAGCCAAATGAAAACAAGGGCAACAGCCTCCCGGCCGGGGCTGCCTCCCACGGTCTGCCCCTAGCTGCCTGGAAAGTCCTATCCGTCCCTCAGAAGGTCCCCTTGGTCTTGGAGAGCAGACCAGAGCCACAGGGATGACGCATTTCTCTTCTATTCTTTCCCCCTCCCCGTCGGTCCCTCTTTCTGACCACCATCACCATCACCTGGCTTTACTGCTGTTCCTCTTTCCTGCCGCCGTCTCTAGGAAATGACAAAGGCTGCCTTTGATCCCGCTCCCTGCTCTTCACTCCCAGCCCCCCAAAGCATCCCCTCGCCCCCAGGAACAGAGAAAAGGGAATGCCTTTCCTCCAGCCCTGAGATCTTCTGTCTTCTTCTCCTAAGCCCCAGGGACATTTCTCCTCCTTCCTCCTTACCTGGTCACCCTCCTGCCATCTCTTGCTGCCTGATGCTCCACGAGGGTCCTGGCCAGGCTTCGGCCCTCTTGCTACCCTTAACTCTGCTAACTCCCTGGCCATGGGGCTTCCCCCAACCCTGGCTCCTGCCCCCAACTGGCAAGCATCCACTCTGGCTCTCTCTGGCTCAGCGTGGATTTTAGGGTCGGTGGCTCTAGGACAAAACCATTCGTGGGCTCAGATTTGGGGTACTGTAAAACCAGGCTGATAATCGCGGATTCTTCATGGGCTCTGGGGTCTCCTGATTCCCCCCACCCCATCTCAACTCTTCAGGTCCCACTCTCCTTCAGCATTCTCTCCCCTCAGTTCTGTTTATTCCTTGTCCTCTCCCAGAATTCCTTCCTCTTCTCCCTTTCACCTATGCCTCTCTATTTTCCTTGGACTCCTGATCTCCTGGACCCCCCGCAGTCCAGGCAGCAGCAGCAGCGGAGAGATACTGTGGCTCTTCCTCACCAGGGGTTGGTGTCAGGGAGTGGAAACGGCAGGGACCCTGAACGGTTCGGCTTGGGTACGCAACACGACCGCGGGTGATTCCATCTGCCGGAGCAGAAACCCCATATTCCTTGTACCCATCCCGGGGATGGGATGAGGGCTGGGAGGATGGCACGTCCCGACGTGGGATGCTGGGAACTGTTCTCAAACACTCGTGATCGGAGGGGCCGGGAGGAGGCTAGTGTGGGGGGCGGCAAGGATGGGTGCGGGAAACGTGCTTTTATTCCGTGGGAGGCAGAGGTAACTGGGAGAGGAAAGATTCCAGAGTCTCTGATGGTGTCTTCAGACGCTCTCACAGTCTGCTGCGGCCCCTCCTCCACTCTCTAATCTGCGCCCAGGGCCAAGGCAGGATGAGGTCACTGGTCTGGTACATCCATGCTGGATGAGCAAAGTTACTTGGAGTAAACACTTCTCAGCTGCACACGCTCTTTTCCGTCTGTCTTATCTGGGAACCTCAAACACTGTGCTGTTTTTCGTCTTGACCCGGACGAGTTACTGCCTTCTCTGAGCCTCAGTCTTCTCAACCATGGAAGTGCGCTTGATAACCATTTTCAGCTGGAGGAGAAGATAGGCCTGCCGTGATCCTCGCAGCGCGGGTACCAAAGCAGATGGCGATGCGTGGGCACGACTGCGTTTGGAGCCATGTGTCATCACCCGGGAGGCCTTGTGGCACACATCACCCGGGAGACACTTTGCAAACCGCTGCTTTAGGGAGATTGCCTTGGGGTTCCTTTTTGTCCTCGCAGACACTTAAGTTTTGTTACGGGGCAATGGTCCTTCAGATAGTGGGTCGAGGTTCTGGCTGAGCAGCTCCCAATCGTTTCTCCTGCTTGTTATTTTTACTTGTCCCCACCCCCACACCCCTTTTACACTTTCACCTGCCTATCATCCCAAATAGCACTTTGGGATCTGAATCACCAGGTGAGACAGGGATTTTCCAGGTCTGCGAAGTTCTCCCACTCTCCCCAAAGCTCCTTGATCGGACCCATCTCACGTCACATCTCCTCTAACTGTGCCTCAACATATATCCCTGAACACACTCCCTGATGCCCACTCTACCTCCCATGCCCATTTATTCCCCAGAGCATGCCAACACGTCCTCCCAGCTAACCACAACATGATCGAGGAATACAATCTCTAGATCAGCCGGAATCTTACCTGCACGGTCTGCCGGTCAGGAATGCCGCTGTACACAGAAATCTGGGGCCCGGCAGGGCGGCCACTCCCACCACTGCTGCCACTGCTGCAGCCGCTGCTGGCACTGCTGGCGACACTGGCACTGCTGGACGTATGGGGGACTGGCAGCTCATTCTCCATGGCCTGCGGGCTGGCACGGTCAGCGAGCTCCGAGGACAGAAGAGCAGGCGGATGCTGGGAGCAAAGAGGCAGAAGTGAAATGTCAACCAGATGCTTCCTATAGGTCACACACATACTCATCGGCTTTCCATCAGCCCAGGGTGATGAGGCCTGAGACACGCCTGCCCGCGGAAGGACACGGCCAGGTGTGGTTCGCCAGGTGAGTTTTGAAATCGGATCTGCCTGATTCTGAAGTGTATGACCTGGCACTCCCTCCTTCTGCTGGAGGGGCTGAAATCTGCACAGAGGTAGATTTCCTACAATGGCCTTCCTGGCGGTCATCTTAGGGGTCATCTCTCACCCCGTCCCCGCCCCCCCCTCCCCCCCATCTACCTCTTCACCTTTGGGATGGAGAAACTGAGCAGCACAGTCTGTATGTGTATAGCCGATCAGTGGAAGAAATGGGATTAAAGGTCTGGAGAGAACAGAGGGAGAAAGAGACAGATCAGGAGGCAATAAAATAAGCTGAAGTGTTTATTTGGTTTTGTCTTTCAAGGCCAGAAGAGCTGCCAGTGTGTTTGGAGTCTCTGTTTTCTTGATGAAGTATTTAGTGAGTGCTCTCTGATCTAACGCTGAGCATGGCACTACATTAGGCAGTGTGATTAAAACTGCAGGCCTTGGGACCGGAAAGACTTGGGTTTGAGTCCTGGCTCTGCCGCTTACTCGAAGGGAAACGCTGGCAAATCACACTTCTCCAACCTTCTGTCTCAATCTGTCAGATGTAAGAATACACGAATTGGTTAGGAGGACAAAGTAAAATAATGACACAAAGTGCTTAGTAGAGTGTCAGGCAAATACTCCATGCTCCACAACATTGGCTGTTGTTGTGGTTATTAAAACTGTCCCCAGTCCGGTTCCAACAGAGCAATCCCCTTCCAAGGTGGAACTGGCACAGCCTCCTGGAACCTTCTATCCCAGTCACTAAAGAGTGCCAGAAATTCCCTCAGGGACCACCCTGTGATCTGGATTCAGAACGGGAAATCTACACATCCCCTTGAAGCATGTGTTGGGGGATGGGGACCTCGGAGGGAAGGAGGGGTGGTGGGGAAGGCAGACCCAGATCTGCGGTCGAGTTCCCCTCTTTCTTCTTTCATGCTATTCCTAAAATTCTCATTTCTATATATGAACTTTTCCTTCTGCCTATTCTTTCCTGTATCTAAAAACAACACTCATCATCCCATCACAAACACTGAATTCTCTGCTTGCAGAGTATGCCAGTTTCATAAATGGAAGAAATAATATGATTTTTCACACTAACAAGAGCATTGATTAGTACAAAAAACTAAAATTGTCATTAATGTCCTGTTGTCTTCTTCCCAGGGCCGCTCAGTTTGGAGGCTGTCAACTTCTGACTGGGTGGGTTTCACAGTGAGCTGAACAAAGTGGGGGTGAAGGCTAAAAGGCAGGGATGTGGGGGTAAGGAAATCCAGGCCACTGCCAGCTGGCAGTCAGCAAGTTGAAGTTCGGAGGCCTGTGGCTTCCAAGGCAGGACAGCAATCTGCAAACAGCACTCAGGACCTGGGTCCTTGAGCAGTGATTTTCCCTAATGTTTGCATGTCTTTTCTTTTCTTTTTTTTTTTTTTTTTTTAAGTTTATTTATTTATTAGAGAAACAGAGACAGCGTGAACGGGGTAGGAGCAGAGAGAGAGGGAGAAAGATAATCCCAAGCAGGCTCCACATTGTCAGTACAGAGCCCGACACGGGGCTCAAACTCACAAAACTGTGAGATCATGACCTGAGCCGAAACCAAGAGTTGGATGCTTAACTGACTAAGCCACCCCGGTGCCCCTGCATGTCTGTATTTAGTGCCACAGGGCAGGGCCCTTGTCCATGAGTTCCCTTTGTCCAGAGCTACACTCAGTTCTGGGCCTCATTATGGCCATCACTTACTTATCAAGGATTCTTATAATGAAAACAACAATGCGGGAATCACTGAAACCGCAGAGTCAACAAGTATTTCCAGTGCTCTGCTCAGCTACCCCCCCCCCCGCGCCATATCTTATGTTCTAAGGAGGGACAGGTAGGCTGCATAGAAAGGAGTAGAAGGCATAATTCTGATCTTGCAGAAACTGACAAACTAGTTGTAGAGATGAGGCTCACTTGAAATTTCAAGGATCACCACCCACAAGTCAGAGTTCTGTTCAAACATGGAAGATCCCATAGAATCCCAAAGTCTTCTTTTAGTTAGATGCCTCACCTCCCTTTCCCAAAGCGTTGACCAGAATTGGGTTTCAGTCCCTACTTTCATTCCGCTCTAGGAGGTCTCAGTGGAAGTACTCATAACCATAAAACATAAACTGAGAAGATGGCAGCAGCCACAGCAAATTAAGGATAGGGTAATCTACACATCCCAAATGATCAAGCTTCAGCTCTATTTTGTCTTCCTTTTGCAGCAGCTAGGGCAGATCTCGTGCACAGAGTGTACTCGATCCTTGTTGAGAAATAAAACAGGACAAAATTCTAAAGACCCTCCTGTATGGAAACACTGCACAGGCGAGGACAGCAACTGCTCCCCATGCTGGGGAGGGAGACTTAGCAACATGGGGACACAGACACAACGCGCTTCCTGAACTCTCTTGTTTGCCTGTCTCCTTCCTTCTGCTGATAAACAAGCCTTTCCCTTCTCTCTTCATTCTTGCATTCTTGGCTTCTGCCCCCATCGCCTCCACCTGGCCTTTTCTGTCTCATTAATTTTTGTCCCCAACCCCTGGCTTTTCGGTTTTCCCATTCTTGTTCCTGCTCCCCTGTCCCTATCCTCTGTCATATCTGTGCTTCCTGGTGCTGGCCCCATCCTCCTCCCTGGGGAGGATCACACTCACCTGGATTGTGCTTTGGCTCTTGACTCTTTCTCTCTGACAATCTGGAACGTGTGCATGCGTCTCCCCCTCCCCCTCCTCTTGCACTTACCCAGGTCCCATCGATCCTGAGTGGTTGCTCTGCTTTACTGCAATGAGCTCTCTCTCCCTGTTCCTGACCTCTGCTCTCTCCCAACAGCGTCCTGACCCCACTCACCTGTCCTGCCCATGACTGCCCTCACTCTGCCGCTGCCTGTCTTGCCTCCAGTGCTCTAGTTCTCTCTCTTCTTTCTCGTGGTCTTCCCGTCTGAGGATCTACAGCCTCCCCTCCCCCACCCCACCCCATCCTGATCCAGCAAATTCTCTTGCCTTCATTCAAGGCGTGCTCTAGATAGTGCGTGTACCCACCCTCTCCCTCCATCTCTCTGGCTGGCACTCCCTGTTCTAGCTCAGGCTTTTGATAGCTACTGCTATCTCTCAAGTGTATGCTCCCTCTTTGGCTCTCACTCACTCACGCAAAGCAGAGGAGGGAAGGACAGACTGCCTAGGAGATGATGGAACACTTAAAAGGAGAAGTGACAGTTGAGCTGCCAGAACCCACACTTTCTCGCTTTCACAGCATAAAGCTGCCCTATCCCCCCTTCCACTCAGTCACTTCTAGAACCTTCTGCGATCAACAGATTCCTAATTCCCCCCAAATCTGAACACTTACTGAACATCTACCACATTCAGGGTGCTCTTGCTAAGGACTGGGGATAGAAAAGAGGTAGAAGATGTGGATCCTCATTTTAAGGTTTTCACTTTTGTAGGGGTATCAGAAATGGTGAACCCTAAGGCCTTTTGCCCCAGAAACAAAAAAATGCACAAACACAAAAAATGTGCTTACAATTGCAGAGGTTAACGAATCTTTTGAAGCCTGTCCACTGACTCTGGACTAAGCAGCTCTGCTAGGTAGAGATACGGCAGGAGATACATATTCAAAGATAAAAATATTATTAGCTACCATATGCTGAGTTCCAAATGAGTGATGGGGACAACATTTGCTAGTGTTTAGAAGAGTGAGGCGCAAGGTATGTGTGCAGTGGGATAGATGGACAGCGGAGGAGGGTTTACTTCAGGCTTTATGAAGCCCAGACCTACGCTGCTGCTGGATAAACAGTCACGACTGTGAGATGGACAGTGCCCAGCCCATCCCTCTGGACTTTCTCCAGTAGCTCGGTTTTCCTAGGAGAGGCAATGTACTAAAGGAGACAGAGCATGGAATTAGAAGTTGGTTACCGCCAGCTTTGGGAACCTGCCCACTGTTGCCACTGCATGGTGTTGGGCAAGGCAGTCTTTCTCTCTTAGTTTCCTAACCTGCAAAATTGGGCACCCTGGTGGGGTGGTGGTGGTGTATGTGTGTGAGTTAATCTCGGCCCCATTTCACTTTCTAACCTTATACAGGCATGCCTCAGAGACATGGTGGGATTGGTTCCAGGCTACCACAATGCAAAGAATAGCACAATAAAGGGAGTGGGATGAACTTTTTTGTTTTCTCAGTGCACATAAAAGTTATATTTATGCCCTACAGGTGTCTATTAAGTACGCAATAGCAGTACGTCTAAAAACATAATGTATATACCTTACTTAATACTTTATTGCTGGGCGCCTGGGTGGCTCAGTCAGTTAAAAGTCTGACTTTTGATTTCGGCTCAGGTCATGATCTCATGGTTTATGTCAGCACGGAGCCTGCTTGGGATCTCTCTCTCCCTCTCTCTCTGTCCCTCCCCTGCTCACACTCGCTCATGTGTGCTCTTTCTGTGTCTCAAAATAAATAAACTTAAAAAAAACTGAGGGGTGTCTGGGTGGCTTAGTCAGTGAAGCGTCCAACTTCAGCTCGAGTCATGATCTCATAGTTTGTGGATTCAGGCCCTGCATCGGGCTCTCTGCTGTCAATGCTGAGCCTGCTTCGGATCCTCTGTCTCCTTCTCCCTCTGCCCCTTCCTGGCTTGCTCTCGCTCTCAAAAATAAACATAAAAAAAAAATTTTTTTTAAATGCGGGGCGCCTGGGTGGCTCAGTCGGTTAAGCATCCGACTTTGGCTCAGGTCATGATTTCATGGTTCATGAGTTCGAGCCCTGAGTCAGACTCTGCGTTGACAGCTCAGAGCCTGGAGCCTGCTTCAGATTCTGTCTCCCTCTCTCTCTGCCCCTCCCTGCTCACACTGTCTCTCTCTCTCTCTCAAACATAAACATTAAAAAAATTTTTTTAATAAAAAAATAAAACTTAAAAAAAAACCCTTTTTAGTTTTCAATACTTTATTGCTAAAAAATGCTAATCATCATCTGAGCTTTCAATGAGCTATAATCTTTTTTGCTGATGGCAGGTCCCGCCTCGATGTCGATGGCTGCTGCCTGGTCAGGATGGTGGTTGCTGAAGGCTGGAGTGGCTGGGGCAATTTCTTAAGATAAGACTACGATGAAATTTGCTGCATCGATTGGCTCTTCCTTTCACAAACCATTTCTCTGCAGCATGCGATGCTGTTTGATGGCATTTTACCCACAGTAGAACTGCTTTCAAAATTGGAGTTCAGGACTCTTAAACCCTGCTGCGGCTTTATCAACTCCGTTTATGTACTATTCTAAAGCCTTTGTTGTCATTTCAACAATCTTCACGGCATCTTTACCAGGAGGAGATTCCATTTCAAGAAACCGCGTTCTTTGCTCATCCACAAGAATCAATTCTTCATCTGTTAAAGTTTTATCGTGAGATTGCAGTCGTTCAAATATAATAATGAAAACGTTTGGAATACTGCAAGAATTATCGAAATGTGACAGAGAGACACAAGGTGAGCAAATGCTGTTGGAAAAATGGCGCCAATACACCTCCTTGACACAGGGTTTCCATAAACCTTCGATTTGTAAAAAAAAACCACGGTACCTGTGAAGAAAAGAGCTATGCCTGTATTCCATGATGCGAGTCTACTGCTCTTGTCTGGGGGCTCTGCTCTCTTTCACCAAATACAACGTGCTCAGGATTTCTTCTGTTCTTTAATTTTGATGAAGTCCCATTTATTTATTTATTTATTTATTTATTTATTTATTTATTTATTTATTTATTTATTTCTTGGTGGCTGCCACATCTAAGAAACCACGGCCTAATCCAAAGTTATGGAGATTTACGCCTAAATTTTCTTCAAAGGGTTTTATAGTTGTAGTTCTTAATGTAGGCCTTCGATCCATTTTGAGTTGACTTTTGTATATAGCATGAGGTAAGGGCACAACATTATTTCGTTTTCATTTTTTAAGCCGTGGTAAAACACACATAACATCAAATTTGCCATTCACCATGTTGTGAAGCCATTGGCACCATCTACCACCAGAACTTCTTACCACCCCAAACAGAAACTCTGTCAGCATTTTAGCAGGAACTCCTCATTCTCCTCTTCCCCCTGCCCAGCTCCTGGTAACCTCTCATCTACTTTCTGTGTCTATGAATGGGTCTAGTCTAGATATCTCATGTAAGTGGAATCATACAACGTTTGTCCTTTTGTGTCTGGCTTATTTCATGTAGCACACCGTTTTCCAGGTTCATCCCTGTTGTAGTGTGTGTCCTTTTCTGCCTGAATTCCGTTATATGTATACACATTTTATCCATTCATCTGTTCATGGACACTTGGGTGGTTTCCACATTTTGGCTACTGTGAATAACACTGCTATGAACATTGATGTTTGAATCCCTGCTTTCAACGCTTTTGGGAATTATGTAGGAATGGAATTGCTGGACCATATGGCAATTCTATGTGTAGCTTTTTGAGGAACCACCAAACTGGTTTTCCCAACCTCATTCTTTTGCATGTGGACATTCCTGTTGTCCCTGCACCATTTGTTGAGTTACTTCTGTTCTTGGGCCCACACCACTTCCCCAGCAAGCTTCTGAGTATGGCAGATCAACCCTCCACGAATTGACCCTGCCTGCCTCCCTGGCCTCATTTCCCACCCTTTTTCCACACTACACTCTCACCCAGGATATGCCAAACAACTTGAAGGTTTGGATGCCTTGTTCCCTGTTTACTAATGTAGTTTTACTCATGCTATTCCCTTCCCCCGAAATGCCTCTCTTCCATTTTGCAATTAACCAACTTGATCTTCAAAACAACTTGAGTCTCCCCTGTGAAACGCTCACTCAATGCAACCTCAAAGCAACACTTCTCTTGCTTCCTTCGATCTAGGTCCTGACATCTTCCATTAAGCCATCCAGTTGGATGGCTTCCCCACAACTCTTTGTGTGCTTACCTCTTTCCTAGCACTCATAACGTAGTATTGCAAGAAAGTGATTTGCTTTTGTGTCTGTCTTCCCCACTGCACTCTGAACTCCTGGAGAACAGGGGTCATATCATATTTTCCCATATAGACCTGGTGTTTCATTCAATAAATGTTTGTTAAATAGAACTCTTTGAAAGGCACCACACTTGGTCCTACTTCTCATTTGAAAGCTCAGCTTAATTTCTACTGCATTCAAAGAATTCTCCAAAACTAGTTTAAAACACATACCACTGGTGATTTAATTTCTGCACCTGCCACCAAGAGTGTCCATACTACTACGGTTATTTATTGAGCACCTACTACATGTCAGCAATATAAGAAATGCTTTATATCTTTTAAGTTTATTTTTTATTTTCTGAGAGAGAGAGAGAGAGAGAGAGAGAGAGAGAGACAGAGACAGAGAGAGACAGAGACAGAGAGAGAACATGGGCATGAGAGGAGGAGGGACAGAGAGAGAGGGAGAGAGAATCCCAAGCAGGCTTTGCACTGACAGCATGGAGGCCGATGTTGGGCTCGATCTCATGAACTGTGACATCATGACCTGAGCCGAGATCAAGAATCGGATGTTTAACTGACTGAGCTACCCAGGCGCCCCAAGCGATGCTTTACATATACTCATGACCTCCCTTATGGTGTAGGTTTTATTCTCCCAATTTTGTCAGTGAGGAACGTATCTAAGTAACTTATCCAAGGTCATCACTGAACTAGGATTCAAAACTGGGCCTGAGCTCTTCCCATTACACCTCTGAGACTCTGCCTATAGTCTCACCTTGGGCCATTATTCAGTGGCATTGGGCAAAGCCCCTCTCAGAGCATACTAGACTTTCAGAAGTAGAAAGGAACTGAGATCACTGAATTTAAACTCTTGATTATTTATGTCTATTACATGTTTTATATTTACAAAATAATCCGTCCCTCTCTAATACATACATAAAAGATAATATGCACATGTACCCACCAACCAGTCTAAGAAATCAGACACGACCATAATCTCCCTTGTTTTTGCTATGTAAAAACTGAAACCCAGTTTTCAGGGAAGTGGCTCACTCAAGGAGTTATGGCTCCTTTGACTCTCCCCCAGTAGCATGGACAAGGAAGGAACCCCCCAGAAACCTACTAGACTCGTGGTGGTGGGGATTTACTCAATCAGAGGGTTGGAGTTTGACCCTGAGGAGAAATCAGAAGCTAGGGTCTTGCCATATGTCACTTTCTCAATGGTCTCCTGGTAGAAGGCAACTCGTGTCGGAGAGAAACAGTGGAATTAGAAAGCGTGGACCGACATGTTAGCATTCCCACTTTTTCTAATAGAGTTCCTCTTTTTGAACCCAAGCTTTCAGTGTTTACCCACTCCTGACTTCTCTCTGCCTCAAAGCTCTGGTCTGTGGGATGCAAACGAGGCATCCGGAGTCACAATATGGGATCTGTGGACTCTCATTATATGCGCCCAACCCTGAGGCCTCATATTAGAAAATCTGAGCCTTTAAACTTTCATAGCATCTAAGCTTTCAGCACCTTCTACACCCCTATTCAATTTCCTTTTAATTCCTACTCTGATTTCCTCCCTTCTCCTCCTTCTAACTAGTTCCTTATTTCTTCCCCAAGGCCACCATCCTTATGGACACCCACTGTGAAGCACAGCCAAGTCTGATTGATGACCAATATCCAGAACCGGAAGTCTGTTTTGCTTTGGGTTCCAGCTCACTGTGTGGTTTTAGGTGAGCCCAAGCTCTGAAGGCTGTGATTCCTACTTTAGTCAGTTCTCCTCTCCCGACCGCAAGGGGCCGCTTTGAATGACATGCCAAACGGACTAGGCTTGGATAGTGATCTTATTACAGGTCTCTGCCGCCCACAGGGCCTGAGACCAGCAGCTGGAGAAATACTGATGGTTCTGCCCTGCCAGGAGCCACCAAGTCTAGGGAACACTAGGCCTTTGTCCCCAGGGTCAGGGAAATCCATTTGCTGCGGATTACAGCTGTGGCAGAGTTTCGAGGGAAGTGGAGGAGAAAGATACTAAAAACAGAGCTCTCCAAATCCTGACCCTAAAGCCCTTGGGGTAAAGTGGGGTGGGAGCTTTTCCTAATGGAATCGGAGACTGACAGGAAATGAGAGGTCTAGTCTGCCCCACAAAGGCTGCTGGTATTATTATTCCTATAGTGGCTTGTGTACAGAGAGTCTGAAAGGCCGACTGAGGGGGTGATGGTGTTCCTTTGCTCTGGCTCTGCCTCTCTATAGTTGCTTCTCTGACCGAGGTCTAAGTCAATAATAGCAAAGTGTTCAGGCTCTCTAGACTTAGGGGACCTGGGGGAGACCGCCTTATACCTCTGAGCTGCTGCATTAACATAAGTATCCTGATTTACACCAGTCTCATTATGCCTCTGGCAGCTGTCGGAGGCTACTGATACACTGGAAGCAGTCCAAATGGATTCAGCTCAAATCTCCTCAAAAAGTTCCCTCTCTCTCCCCAATCCTCTGCATGTGGCCTCCTTCAGTGAGAACCACAGTAAATAAATGACTGCTAGAAACCAAAGTAAATAAATGACTGCTAACAAAGACAGAAATGAAGGATGAGAAATTAAAATGGATCACATAGCCCAAGCAATCAAAATAGAATGATTTCATTGTGAAACAGAGCCACATAAATTTAAATAGACTTTTTTTGAAACCTCATTGTTTTCTGCATAACTTATAGAAAGCAGACTGTATCAGGAGTTTCGGGGGGTGCCTGGGTGGTTTAGTTGGTTAAGCTTCTGACTTCGGCTCACGTCAGGATCTCGTGGGTCGTGAGTTCGAGCCCTCCATCAGGCTTTCTGCTGTCAGCGCAGAGCCTGCTTCAGATCCTCTGTCCCCCACCTCTCTCCCCCTACCCCACGTGTGTGCACGCGCGCTCTCTCTCTTGAAATAAATAAACATTAAAAAAAAAAAAGAGTTTCTGTAACAAGCTGATGCTCCTTGGTTGAAGCATGTGAAGAGGAAAAAGAAGGATTTGATTTCTCTTGGAAGGAACGTATGGGTAAGCCATGTTATGCAGGTGCAGATGGGACTGAGGCACAAACATGAGTGTGTCTAGACCCAGGCAGCTTTAGTCCCATTGTTCTAAGACGGGGCATCTTCATGCCTGCATCTCCTATGGCAGGGATCGGTCCTTTCTGAAAAGGACCAGATAGCAAGTATTTTAGGCTTTGCAGGCATACGGTCTCCGCCACGACTACTCAGTTCTCCCGCAAAAGCAGCCGCAGACAAGTCATAAGTGGTGTGTGGCCGTGTGCCAATAAAACACTAGTTACCAAACACGGTGGTGGGCTGGGTTTAGTCCACAGGCTGTAGTTTACAGGATGCCCGTTCGGTGGCAAGGTCATTTTTACACATCAGCCACATGGCTGACAAGGTACCTATAGCATATTGGTTAACAGCATAGGACCTTTTTTTGTTAGGAAGACATGGGTTCGAGTTCCAACCAGGCCACACACTAGCTGTGTATTCTGGAGCAAATTGTCATCTTTTGGGCCTGAATTTCCTTACCAGTAAAATGAGATCATATATCCGTACGGGGCGGTTATATGGATTAAATCGAGTGTCCGTACAGCACTGAGGGCAATATTTAGCAAACAGTAAGGATGTGATAACCGGCAAGGTTGCGAAGCCAATTTGAGATTTGGAGAACAATTCCTTTCACCTCAAATTGTGAGGATCCCATAAGTTATTTCTCATCATTGGTCACAGATCATAGTTACACTTAAAAATCCCTCTTTAAAAGAACCATGGTCCATTTTACCTGTCTAAATTTTTGTCTCTTTTTAGAAAAAATGGTTTCTAATGTTTATTCATTTTTGAGAGAGAGAGAGAGAGAGAGAGAGAGAGAGGGCGCAAGCCTGAGTGGGGCGTGGGGGGACGGAGAGTGAGGGAGACACAGAACCTGAAGCAGGCTCCAGGCTCCAAGCTGTCAGCACAGAGCCCAATGCAGGCTCTTTCCAGCCTGGGCTCGAACTCACAGACAGTGAGATCATGACCTGAGCTGAAGTCGGTCACCTTACCAACCATGAACCAACCATGAGCCACCCAGGCGCCCCATGTCTCTCTTTTTTTTTAAGGGTAGCTTTTCTAGAAGGCTCCTTATGAACATAAGATGGAAAGAAAGTCAGCCTCTATACTGTGATGACCAAGAACTTCAGCTTCCTAGTTGTGTGACTGAGCAAATTACAGGACCTCAGGCTTCAGGCTCAATTATAAACTGGAACAATAATGCCATCTTGCAGGTTGCTGTATTGGATGAGTTAATCCATGTAAACAGTTGGAACCATGCCTTGTACTTAACAAACAATAAATGGTAGCTGCCATCATCATCATCACCATCGACATTTTCATTATTATCGACACTGTTAAGGGTTCTTCAGTAAGAACTTTGATTCCAGGGCTTACATAGAAATGCTATTCTACTGGTTGCTCAAAAGACAAATACATACACAAAGTTGGATCCAATGATTCTGTTCAGGTGGTGCCTAGCCTTAAGGCCTCCATTGCTTTAACTTCCTAGCTAGCCATCACACATGATGTCCACGTCCTTTCCCCCCACCTCAAATGCTGCCTGTTACTGGCTAAACTGTGCCTCCTTAAAAAGCTTAGTGAGGGTTCCAGCCTCCAGTATGTCAGAATGTGAGCTCATTTGCAAATGGGGTCATTGCAGATGTAAGTGGTTATGATGAGGTCATATAGGAATAGGGTGGGCCCCTAATCCGATATGACTGGTGTCCTTAGAAAAGAATGTCATATGAAGAGACAGACATATGCAGGAGAAAACAGCCATGTGAAGGTGGGGGCAGAGATTGGAGTTAGGCTTTCCCAAGCCAAGGAACCCGTGGGGCCACTAGAAGCTAGGCAGGGGCAAGGAAGGCTTTTGGAGGGAGCATGGCCCTGCAGACCCTCTGATACCAGAACAATCTCAATACATTTCTATTATTTTAAGCCATGTGGTTTGTGGCACAGGCTGGAAAGAGCATAAGTTGGGGTAGAATTGAAGAAGACTATTTCCAGAGGAAAGATACTTTTATTTCCATCAGTAATCTCATAGTTTGAAAAATATTTTTTTATTTTTTTGGTATCTGGTGACATAGTAAATTCTTCCTTCAGGCAATTCTTCCCTGTTTTTCCTTAGTACAGCTATGCATTCCTGGGATTTGTACATAGAAATCTCAGAAGCCAAGGCCATAAAAAAGACCTCTATAAAAATCCCTCCAAAGTTATAAACTTCCAGTTACAAAATGAAGAAGTCCAGGGGAGACTCTGTACAGCACAGTGACTGTAGTTTACAAATACTATGCTGTATTTTTGAAAGTTGCTAAGAGAATAGATCTTAAAATTCCTCATGACAGGAGAAAAAATTCTGTAATTATGTATGCTGATGGATGTTAAGGAGACTTATGGTGATCATCTCGCAATATATACAAATATCACATCACTATGTTATATACCTGAAACTAATACAATGTTCTATCTTTTAAAAAAAATTTTTTATTCTTTATTTTTGAGAGAGAGAGAGAGAGCGCAGGGGAGGGACAGAGAGAGCGGGAGACACAGAATCCAAAGCAGGCTCCAGGCTCCAGGCTCCAAGCCACCAGCACAGAGCCTGATGCGGGCTTGAACCCACGAACTGCGAGATCATGACCTGAGCCAAAGTCGGACGCTTAACCAACTGAGCTACCCAGGCACCCCCAATGTTCTGTCTTAATTATACCTCAGTGAAAACAAAATCTCTCCATACTAAGTCTTTCCACAAAGCAGGCCCCCCCCCCCCCCCACACACACCTTTACTTTCTAGGACTTGCCATTTTCTAAGTTCCACCTCAGCCTTGAACTGGCCTGATGTTAGGCCAGTCTTTAGTTAGGCACGTAGGCTGGTCTTTGTGCCTCTGCTGCTTCCTAACAAGCATAACTAAGTCAGCACAGGATCATGGACAACAGCCAGGCTTTCAAAATAATTGTTCAAGGTCATGGAGATTTGTTTGTAAGTCCCTCACTAGCCTTCTTTCCTCTTTTTCTTCTTTTTCTGCTCCTCCAAACTGGGACATGGCTCAGATCTATTGGGGCCAGGTTGGTATCACTTAACCCAGTGTTGTGTGGCATTTGGGGGTAGGGGTTTGCTTACTTCTAGGAACACTAGTTGAGAGTGCCTTGGAAAAGTGGAGACTATACTGGGTGTCCTGGTTTCCTGCTCTCACCTGGGCATGTTCCCCCCAGAATGTATTCCAAGAGTGTAGCCTCCCTCCTTAGAGTTTCTCTTTATAGCCCCTAGAGGGGTTTCAGGAATGGGGCTTTATGGACTTTGATAGATTATGAAGAGATAGACTGCCTGTTAGTCTGTTACGAAGGCTTTTGTTCTGTACGTAAGTGATCTTTTACCCATTAGGAGGCCAGTGGTCTTAGGACTGGTCCTGGGAAATGAGAATTCTTGCCATTTATTGCTCAGGGACAGGGCTTTGTCTCATGTATTCCTCACAGCGACCCTATAACATAGGGATTATTTCCTCATTTTTCCCACAAGAAAATCGAGGTTCAGAGAGGTCCAGCAGCTTATCTGAGGCCGAGGCATTGGCAAATGGCAGGTGTAGGATCTGAAGCCAGGGCTGCAAGTCCCCGCCCAAGAGGCAGAATTACTTGTGTTGACTCCAGTCTAGGCCAGTCTGGGCCAGTGGGTTCTTATGAAGTGCCTTGGTTCCTATTTCCTTCTGTCTGACAGACCATCTTGCAAGCACCATCGCAAGCCGGGAGGTCACTCCATGGCAAAGCTGTCAACTCTGACTCTCCGGGAGTCTGCCTTGTAGCCCGGAAATCGCATGTGGAGTAGTCACTGGGGCGTGTCTAATATTTGTAGGCCTTTCCCATTCAGAAGTATTCTCGGGTTATCCTACCTTCATGGACAGCTGGTCCTGTTAGCAGTGTTTACAAAATCGTCTTTAACTATTTAATTGAAAAGTGAGACCAGGGGCGCCTGGGTGGCGCAGTCGGTTAAGCGTCCGACTTCAGCCAGGTCACGATCTCACGGTCCGTGGGTTCGAGCCCCGCGTCAGGCTCTGGGCTGATGGCTCGGAGCCTGGAGCCTGTTTCCGATTCTGTGTCTCCCTCTCTCTCTGACCCTCCCCCGTTCATGCTCTGTCTCTCTCTGTCCCAAAAATAAATAAAAAACGTTGAAAAAAATTTAAAAAGAAAAAAAAAAAAAAAAAAGAAAAGTGAGACCAAACAAAAATAACCGCCCCAAGGTCCTTTGGAGAGAAGGGACGAAGGACACCTCCCTTTCCTGATTGCCCACCAGGAGCCAGGAGGGGTGCCAGGGAGGCAGCAAGATTCAGAAGAAAGAGGAGGAGCTTTGTATTCAGAGAACACTGTTCTGATTCCTGACTCTGCCCTTGTTGGGAATTCTTAGGTTACTTCGCCTCCCTGGGCCTCCGTTTTCCTCATCTGCAAGTAGTGGGGAAAGTAAATAAGAAATTGCAAGCGAAGCAGCCAGCACAGTGTGCAGCATGGAATAGGCATTTAATAATTATCAGCCTGTCTTTGCCTGGCCCTTGCACCTCGTTTTAGAGTGGTGGGTCCCGATGAGGAAGCAGGCTCTGAGCGATAACTCACCTGAGACCATAAAGCTATTAAGTGGGTCCCAGGAAAAGGTGAGTGCCGTGAAAAAGTGGAGCAGGAAGACTAAAAATTTGGGGTTTTTAATCCTTTGCAATTACTGCACATACTTTTAGTCCAGGCTCGATCATCAGCTTTTCACCAGGGTCCGTAAAGCCCTGTTTTCAAATCTTAGGAATTTTCTTCTTAAGAAAAGAAAAACAAGAAAAACAGCCCACCTACAGGGGAAGTAAGTGATAAGCAGGGTAGACTTAACCACAGTGTGTACGTGCATGTGGGAGACGGGCGTTCATGCATGTGCGCTCATGTACAGATGTGGGCTGGGAAGGGAGGGGGAAGCAAGAGACTGGAAGCTAGTTAGTGACTGTTATCGCCAGGTTAGTAAGTTCCCCACAAGACACCAAGTTCTGTGCAGTAAAAGTGCTTTAGAAATCCAGAAAGTAAGTGATCAATAAACATTCTTATTAGAGCTATGTTTCATGCAATGATTGATTTATCAGTTCGTAAGGTGTTGGGGTTAATATTGACTACATTATATTGTCCACAGGCATACAATTGGAGATTTAAGCTTCCTTTCTCCACTCCTCCTCCTGTCCTAGTCCTCCCTGGGACAGTCCCCTCCCTGGGCCCTCACTACTGTGGCCCAGCCCACCATTTAGAAGCCTCAGCCATTCCTAAGAGGCTTTCTCTTGCTCTGCTTCTGCCCTAGCAACTTGTCCTGGCAGCTGTTTCAGAGCTTTGGAATCACAAAGCAATCCCGGAGTCCCCAGGGCCCAGCTCTGGGGCCTTCTTTCCCTCATTTGTCCCAAATAATGGCCTCTAATTGCTATTAACATTCCTCTCCAGCAGAAACATACTGCACGTCTGTGGTCAGACTATGATCTCCTGTGACCATCAGCCTTTTGCTTCCTATTGTATTTGGAATGTTATGCTCGCTTCCATTTTCTACCCATACATTTGCTTTTCCTCCTTTAGAATACCTGTTGGCTTTCAGCTTCTTCTATTTCCAACCTGTTTTGTTCCTGTTTGTAGGGGAAAATGATCTAAATGTGGTAGATCCCCCTTGATCTTCCACTCTTTCCAGCCAAATATAACTTTACACTACTTCGCTTCGCAGATTTATGAAACGTAGGTAGCTAATTCTGATAGCTAGAACAGGCAGAAGTAGGACTACAGAGGGGACATTGTCAGGAGGGAGATTTCAACTCAACAGAGAAAAGTACATGCTAACAACCGGAGTTGTGAGAAGGCACCGTGTGGGCGGCTTTGTGAAGCCAGTTTCCAGTGGGTGGAGCCGCGCAGGCAGAGGCGGAGCAAACACATGGCAGGTGTGATGCGCGAAGCCTTGCCTCCAGGATCTCTTTTAACACTGCGGGCACATGATTCCGTGAAAATCTTTTACTGGATGCCAGAAATACAACAGAAATTTTAAGCTTTTTACTTATTTTTAAACTCTTCCATTTACGAATGTTATTTATGAATGTTCTAAATGTGAACCTTGTTTGTCAAGCTGCTTCTAAATGGTTTTCATCATTCTGGTTACTAATGAAAGGAATAAATTCCATTAGTATGAACTTCTGGATTCTCCTCATCTACTCAAGATGGTGGAAACCATTGTTCTTACTTCATGGATGGGGAAGCCACAGAGTGGCTAAGCAGGAAAGTTGATCTCTTTTGGATTTCCAGAGCGCTAATTAACCACCCAAATAGCTCACCCAACCACAGTCCATCTATCCGTTCTTCCCATGTTTTATGAACAACCATTATGTGCTTGGTACTGAATGGAATACAAAGAGGATTCAGATATTGACTCTTCTTAAAGAGTTAACAGTTTCAGAGGAGAAATAAGAAAATCACATAAATAAATAATATAACTGGAGTAGGCAAACTTTTTCTGTACAAGGCCAGATAGTAAATAGTTCAGGCTTTGCAGATCACATATAGGCTCCGTTGCATATTCTTATTTGATCCTAAACCATCACCCTACCCACCCCCACCCCCCACCATTTAAAAATGTAAAAGCCATTCTTATCTCTGGGACCTTACATAAACAGGTAGTGGGTTGGATTTAGCCTGTGGGCCCTAGTTTGCCAATCCCAAAACATGTAATAAGGTGTGAGGTGATCACCTTTGGTGGAATCAGTTAGAAGTTTCATTTGGATAAGTTTTAAGGATGGGTTTGATTGAGACTGTGACAATAGGGAGGGGACTAGTGAGGTGGAAGGAAGGACAATTATACATTACCCCGGTTTCTATTTTTATAGCAGAGGTTTTCAAAGAATGGTCAGTATCACCTGGGAACTTATGAAAAGTGCAAGTTTTCAGGTCCATAGTGATTCTCAAACTTTGGCATATGTGAGAATCACCTGGAGGGTTTGGAAAACAGATTGCTGGGCCCCACCCGAGGTTTCGGGGGCTGCTGGTCCAGGGACCACACTCTGAAAACAACCGTCTTGAAGAATATCTGTTATATCTGCATACGGGGCGTGGCTGCTCTGCAGAGCACCGGCCTCATTCCATCTAGTGCATGTACTCAGAGAGGAGCTTCAAGCCGCTGTAAATTGGGTTAAGAGCTTTTTTCTGCCAGAGCAGGAGCCTGGAGTCTCATTAGGCTCGCCCACTGGAGGCAGCAAGTCATTGTGGGGCCCGTGTGTTGGAAGTATATTCCCTTGTGAATCTTAGTTATCGGCATACATTCTGTCTTGCTCCTGATAACTTTGTGTATTTTTACCACTGCTACAAAATGGTCCTGTCTGCATTATTCCGGGGACTACCTCCTTTGATCAGGCCAAAAAAAAAAAAAAAAAAAAAAAAAGACAGTACTTCTGTTTTAGCATTTAGATTCAATGACTTCTAAAAAGTCAGACGTGGAGCCCAGAGAGGCTGGGCTAGGAGGGGATAGAAAGGAAAGACAGGTCAGAGAGTACGCAGAGGAATCTCAGAGGAGGCTATGGGCAACCAGTCACAGGAGGAATCATTAATCTGGGAGACAATGAATGGCAAAAGGCAATTCGTTTGCCCGGGTTGTAGCAAGCCAACGAAGTACGCAGTATGGCAACTGGGGGTCTAGTGTAAGGGCAGGGTCATTGCTAGGGAACTCAAAAGGAGGACAAGATAAGGGAGGTTAGGGGTGGGAAAGCCATCTGGGGTTAGCAGGGAGGGAAAGGAAAGCCCTCATGGTCTCCACATATATTTATTACCCAGGGGAAGTGTCCAGGTGTAGCCGTATACTTGTCAGGGGGCCACATGCTGTTATGCTAGGATACAACCTTGAAAATGAACTAGGTGCTTCAGTGCACGTGCACACACACAAATGTACACACACACACACCTGCGTGTACACACGTGCGCACACACACACACGCACACACACATTTGCTCTCCTTATATTACTCTTCATCCACTTGCCAAGTTTAACCAGGCGGAAAGGTAGGCTGAGGACTGCCCAGCTGAATAACAGAAGGACCACATGCGTAAACACTGGTAGAGTTTTAGCAGACACAATTTTGAACTTCACTTTAGGGGCCTTCCTTCCACATTGTAAAGCATGCTTTTTTTTCTGTCACACGCCTCATTCACATGCGCATTCTCACGCTCTGTTCCTCACAGGCACTCTATAGCCATGCTAATGGATTCTTATCTGCCTACACACGTTCTGTAGACACATTCATTTATTCATCCTCACTTGGAGTCCTCATATATTAAGCACTACATCCTGCTTCTAAAAATCACTTCAAATGTCAAAGTTGCTTCCATAGCTTCTGTTCCTGCTGTCTGCAGAACCTGCTACCTTTGTCATTCTTATAAAAAAAGAAAAGGTACCAATATTGGCTTGACTGAGTAAAGAGCCCAACCCAAAGCAGATTGTCCTACCGTGGGATGCAGGTTTGTGGCTGTGGTGTCCCCGCCTTCAAGACCATCCCATTTATCTCTCTTTGTTTCACTCCCTCTCTCTTCCTGCACAACGCTGCAATCACACACATACTCTGGGTTGGGGGAAAAAAAAAAGGACAGCCTAATTTCCTGATGATTATGTTGTTACCTAGCAACAGCCAATCAGGGGCTGGGCTTTTTGCCTGCAGTATTTCATGCAAATAGTTTGGAGAAATTGCAGGGTAACCCAGGCTGCTTAGTCTGTCTTCTCAGGGGACGCATTACAGAATAAAACCAACCCAAAAGGGGACTATTGAAGACAGGCACATGCCTCGGATAGCAGGCCATCTGATCTCTTTCCCTCGTTGCCTCTGCCTTGTACCCCCTAACAAAAGCATGCAGGTTCCACAGATAGACACACAGGGAGGCCGAAAAGTTGAAAAGAGGCTCATTAGCCACCATCCTTCACCCTGGATTTCTGTACTGATAAGTGCAGCCCAGAGCAACCTCTGCAAACCCTACCTTCCCGGGAAGGCAAGGAACACCGCATTCTTAGTAGTTGTCTGGGGAGGACATGAAGGAGAATCCTCCACAGCCTTCTTGTTCAAAAAGGAGCTAAAATGTGGCACTTCTAGCCTGATTTAAGAGTCTTATCTATGCCCATGCTGGCCTATCTTATATGAGAAAATCCATTGTTTACCACTGCATTCTTCCTGATGCCAACCAGCAAATCCTCATTCAAATGGTTGAACAATGAGAGAAGCCACACCACTCATAAGACCCCTTAAAGAGATATTTCTGTCGTTCTTGTTTTCCCAGCAAGCACTGAGCATTTGATATAAAACACTGCCTGGAGCCACGCATACCGACTTTCTGTAAGGTCCAGGTGCTAGCTCACTCAGATCTGGATCGGAACAATGAAAAGTGGATTCAGAAGACGGAGTGTCCAGGCCTGTCTCCTCTGAGAGAATGGCCCAGGCTTTAGACGGTAGGAATCAGATTTCAGTCGTTTGTTTTGTTGTTGTTGACTCCAATGCTCAGTAATCCAGCATGAAGGCAAGAAAAGACTGTGACCTCAGCTGCTGGATAGCTCCTCACTGTTCTCTGAATACGAACTCTAGCCAGCAGTCTTGGGAAGGTGTTGTTGGCTACACAGGGACAGTGCATAGAAGGATCAGCCTAAGTTACCATCAGGATAGAAAACCAGTTCAAAACTCCTATTTCATTGACTTGTGGCTTTTACATGTTTGTAAGACAGAGGTGATTATATTCCGATCATTACAGGAAAGTAGTGACAGCTCTCCAACGTCTGACATTCACAGCCTTACCATCCAGAGCCATATTTATTATAGAACCAAACAACAACAACAACAACAAATAAAAAATAAAAACCCAAAAAACCAAAACCAAAACCAAACAAACCCCAAAACGAAACAAAAACAAAACCACAAAATTGTCAAACCTGCCTTTGTTCTGAAAGGCAGAGTTAAGGAATCTTAACTCATCTAGAGGGTTGGAAAACGCTCTTCCCACTCTGGTCTATAGTGAATTTCAGAAAATTCTTTGAGTCCGACACCTTTATGATTACCTTGGAATACATACGATAAACCCCATTTTGCAGAAGAGGAAACTGATGACTGACTTGCTCAAGCTCTACAGTTACAAAGTGGCAAAGCTAGGGTTAAAAAGCAGATATTTTTACTCTGAAGTCTGCACTGCAATGTCCAGATCATCCTATATCATGCCCACATCTTTATAGCGATAAAAATAAAGGGAGGGGTGCCTGGGGGGCTCAGTCAGTTGGGTGTCCGACTTCGGCTCAGGTCATGATCTCATGGTTCATGGTTCGTGGTTCGAGCCCCGTGTCGGGCTCTGGGCTGATGGCTCGGAGCCTGGAGCCTGCTTCTGATTCTGTGTCTCCCTCTCTCTGGCTCTCCCCTGCTCACGCTCTGTCTCACTCTCTGTCAAAAATAAATAAACATTACAACATTTTTTTAGGGGCGCCTGGGTGGCTCAGTCGGTTAAGCGGCCGACTTCAGCTCAGGTCATGATCTCACGGCCTGTGAGTTCGAGCCCCGCGTCGGGCTCTGTGCTGACTGCTCAGAGTCTAGAGCCTGTTTCAGATTCTGTGTCTCCCTCTCTCTCTGACCCTCCACCGTTCATGCTCTGTCTCTCTCTGTTTCAAAAATAAACGTTAAAAAAAATTAAAAAAAAATTTTTTTTAAATAAAGGACAAAAAGAGGTCAGCAACAGGAAGCCACCTTTCAAAATAAAAATAAGAAATTGATTTTTTTTTGCATTTATTATAGGTACCCAAAGGTACCTATCATCTGGCATTAACTGCTAAATCTTCAGTGGCTTGTACCTTGTGCTGTACATTTGAATCACCAGAGAAGCATGTCAGAGATACGCATGCCTGGAGTGGTCCCACTCCAGACCAATTAATTAATTAAGAATTTCGGGGGGTTAGGGTGGAGGCAGTGTTTTTAAAGAGTTTCCCAGGAATAGCACAGCACTTTGGAAAATGGTCTGGAAGTTTCTTATAACTAAATATACATCTACCTCCATTGGTAGGAATTTGTTCAAGCAAAATAAAAACATATGTACACGGAGTACCTGGCTGGCTCAGTTGGTTGAGTGTCAGACTCTTGATTACGGCTCCTGTCATGACCTCCCAGTTGTGAGACTGAACCCCATATCCAGCTCCAAACTGGGCATGGAGCCTGCTTAAAATTCTCTCTCTCTCTCTCTCTCTCTCTCTCTCTCTCCCTCTGAAGCTCCCTTACTTGACCATGTGTGTGTACTCTCTCTCTCTCTCTCAAAAAAAAAAAAGTCTGAAAAGACTTGCACAAACATGTTGCTAGCAGCTTGATACTAGCTAAAAAGTTGTGGTATATCCATACTGTGGAATACTACTCAGCAATAAAATGGAACAAACAATTGATATTGGCAACAAAATGGATGAATCTCAAAAATGCTATGCTAGATGACAAAAAAACCCTTACACAAGAGTATGGTCTGAGTGGTTCCATTTATATGAAGTTCTAGGAACAGGAAAAATTAATCTATTTTTTAATGTTTATTTATTTATTTTGAGAGACAGAGAGAGAGAGCATGCACATGTGAAAAGGGCAGAGAGAGAAGGAGAGAGAGAGAATCTCAAGCAGGCTCCTCACTGTCAGCGCAGAGCCTGACATGGGGTACGAACCCATGAACCGTGAGGTCATGACCTGAGCTGAAACCAAGAGTTGGATGCTTAACCAACTGAGCCACGCAGGTGCCCTAGGAAAAGTTAATCTATAGTGGAAAAAATCAGAGGGATGTTGCTTCTGTAAGTGGGGGGTGGGAGGAGGGGTAGGGAGCTAGTGCAGAGGCAGCATGAGAGAACACATGGGGTGACAGCAATGTTCTAAATGTTGAGAGGGGGTCGTTTTACATCGGTGTGCTTGTCTGTCAAACCTTATAGAATGTGTACTTGAGCTTTGTGTTTTTCACTGTATGTAGATTTCACCTCGGAAGAAAGAAAGAAACCGATATTGAACTCTAGTTAATGACGTGCCTGCCAGAAGTGTTTAGGGGTGAAGTATACTGATGCTTGCAACTTACTGTGAAATGTGGAACAAAGAAATAAGATGGGTTGATGAATGGATAGATGAATGGATAATTGGGACAGATATGTGATAAGGCAAATCTGGAAAAATGTTAATTGCACAACCTAAATACACGTACTATATTCACTGTATAATTTTTTTAACTTTTTGTTATATTTAAAATTTTTCATAATAAAATTTGGGGGGAAGCTCCCCAGGTGATTCTAATGGGCAGACATTGGGATAAAAGACAAATTTCAATTATCTTGGTTGAAAAGTATGAAATGAGTAATGCTGTGCCTCTCATCTCCAGAGATGATTGTAATCATACCCCCTTCACCCCCAACACAGACACGAAAGAAAAGAAAAACAATCAGAAACCCTGGAATAAATGTCCAGGTTGAGGCAAGACTTCCTAGGGTCAGGCTAAATCTTGTAGAGACACCATGGTCCACTTCGCACTGGATCCATCACTAGATATATGGTCTGATGGGACAAAATACTTGAAATCAGGACAGTTCTGGAAAATCTGGGCCACATTAAATATTTATGCTCTAGAACTAAAAAGCTGTAAACCAACCCCAGCCAGTATGGGAGTAAAGTGCTATTCATGACTCTCTACGTGGCTTAAAAACTCCTATTTAGCATCTGATTTTCCTCCAGGGCTTATACCTCTAGCCTTTTCAGACTGTAATTTCCCCAGCTCCACTTCCCCTGGTGGACCACAAATCCACAGAGATAACGTGGGGTCGGGTATTCGGGGAGGAAGAAGCTGGTGTGTGTAACCCCAGAGGATCTGAGTGGACAGTTGATTCCAGCGGGGTGGGGAAAGAGTGAGGGGAGGGGCGGAAGGGAAATAATGCGGTCAAGTGCAATATGGAGCCCCTATTCCCTGAGCTGCCCCATTTATTCTGCGTAATTGCTTCATTTCCACTGGCAGTGTATCTCAAAATGAATTTCATTACGGGTGCCTTGGATATCATATTGATTACCAGTTTCATCGATTCTTATCTTGCTAATTAGCATATAAATTAGCCATTTGGGGGAGGCATTAGGCAAAATTGAATTTTCTCCTTAATCTTCTTTCAGAAGGTAAATGAAAATGGATGTGGCCTGTTAAGGCCCATGGCCTTCCTATAACACAATCTGAGTGTTTTCCCAGCCAAGGAACTCTCTTGTTGAGGGACAGAGAAGTCTTGTGGAAGAAGCCTTCCTACCCCATGACTGCTATTACTGCAGTCAGAACCGCTTAAGAGTTATCAAGAAAATCCGATGCTGAGGATAGGTCTGCGAGTGGAGACGTGTTTCCTTGGGGGAGACGCTCTGAGCTGACAGCCAGCAGCGTCTGCCTCCCACAGGCACACAAGAGGAGGCACCACGCCGCAGCAATCCTACGGTGTTCTCCTCTAAGGCTGGAACCGGGAGCACCCTTCTGCTCTTTCCTTTCAAGCGGCAAGATGAGGGGGCTGGAGCCAGATGCCCCGGGTCTGGCTGGGAATGCCTGCTCTGCCTCTTACCAGCTGTGTAACCTTGAGCACCTTAACCTAAGGCTTCGTGCCCTCATCTGTGAAATGGGGATGATCACAGTGCTGACTTCACTGGGTAGCTGTGAGGAGTGAGACAGAGGCTTAGCCTGGTGCCTGGCACACCGTAGAGCTCTCAGGATGTCAGCCTTCTCCAGCAGAGAAGAATCTTAGGAAACTGGATGCCACGGTTCTCCAGGAGCTGCTCGGCTTCAGAGTAATCCTTACTCCAAACTCCCAGGTGCTTGGTCCCTAGAACAGTCTCCAGTCCCTCAGTCACAGGCCATTAGGCCAGCTCGGTCCTTGCTATGCAAGTCAAGTCAAAGTCCTCAGGATCGCCCCAGGATCACATCACCTGGGAGCAGGTTGAAAATGAAGAATCCTGGCCCCTACCCCAGACCTGCTGAATCAGAATCTGCACTGTAACAAGATTCCCGGCTGATTCATAGGCAGATTAAAACTTGAAAAGCACTGTTTCAAGTTATCCCCAGTTATGGGCTGACTGAGGAGGTGGGGCCTGTAGAACGTGATCAGGATTTGATGAGGTCATGAGGGGGCAGCCCTCCTAAGGGGGCAGAGTGCCCTTATAAGAGCTGGCAAGCACTTTCTTCCTCTGCTCGGCTCTCTGCCCTGTGAGGATACAAGAAGAAGCTGGCCTCTGCAACCCAGAGTGGGTTCTCAGCAGAACTTGATGACCTTGGCACCCTGATGTCAGATTTCCAGCTTCTAAAACTGTAAGAAATGAATTTTGGTTCTTTCTGAGCCACCAGTTTATGGTATTATGTTACAGCAATCCAGGCTAAGGCGTCCCCAGGTTCGTGGGTTCAAGCCCTGCATCAGGCTCCACGCTGACGGTGCAGTGCAGAGCCTGCTGGAGATTCTCTTCCCCCCCTCGCTCTCTGCCCCTCCCCCACTCACGCTTTTTTTCTCTCTCAAAATAAATAAACTTAAAAAAAATTTTTTTTTACATGGTCAGAGAAGGAAGGGCCTCGGGGATTACCTGGTCAAACACTGCAGCCCGGAAAGCTAAGGTAAAGCTAAGGCCCACGGGAGAGCCCAGATGAGCCTTTTGGTCCCCAGATGCTGAGACTAGTCCAGGTTCAGCTGGGCCTTCCCGAGGCTGTTACTCCAGTGGCAGAAGAGGTTCTGCTCCCTTCCCTTGCAGTGGCTTCCATGGTGGTGGTTTCACCCTGACTTGACATTATCCATAGTGGCCTTTGGAAGGAGGAACTTTGGTTCCATTTGGACTATGTTGGAGGTTTTGAGTCCTGGTTACTCAGATGACCTCAGCGGAGGATATTGATGCGATGAAGGAAAATACTGAAGAGCATTCTTCTCACCCTTGATAACCTCTGTGAACTCCTGTCCTTTGAACTCCTAGTGCTTTAGATAAGGACACACAAGAACTGCTAACGGTGATGCCCCACAGTGGGCAACTAGGTGGTCGAGGGCCTTGGCAGCTGGGAGACAGGGTGGGAGGGGGCTGTTTTTCACTGTATACCCTTTTGTTTCTTTACAGTTTTGTTCCCTATGCATGTAAAACATATTCAGAAGTTAGTTAATAATTTTTGAAAAGAATGCCTCAGATAGAAAAGCAATTAAAAACAATACCCCATCTGGCCCTGCCATTACATCATCTAGCTCTACTTATAATCGTCCTGCTTTCTCTCTCTCTCTCCTCCTGAAACCCGAAAGTTTGCAGCATGGTGGACAGCTGGAACACACAGTGGTGGAAAGATTCTGAGGCTGGCGTGCAGACATAGACTCTGATCTTGCCTCGGCGCTATGAGCAAGACTACGTTTTTTTCCTCATTAGGATGTGAAGTGCTTTACAGACTGTTAAGTGGTATTAAGTAAGTGTAATTATGCTTTAACCCCACCTCCATCCTGCTAAGTCTTGGCAAGAGGAAGATGAGGACTTTCTTCTAACAAAACTTTCACTAGATTCCTGTTAACCAGTCAAAATGAAGGGGGCTAAGCATGTTACGAATGTAGCATGCATGATATAATCCCAGTTTTGTGAATTACATGTTACTGGATGGAGAGCTAGATGGGAAGAAACATACCAAGTGTTAATAATGGTTGCCTATGGTGGTATGGTCACAGCTGATTTTTATTTTTTTGTTTCTGCTTTTCTTTATTTTCCAAATCGTCTGTATTTTTTTTAAAGTATCGGGGCTGAAACATCACAATATTCTTAGCATAAAACAGAGGTGGAAAATGAAAACCTCAGGGAAAGGGTGCTCCTTCTCCATCTGAACAAGTCCTGGTCATTCAGAAGCTGGTGGTGCAGGTTTGTCCACATTGGCCCACAGCATCCAGACACCTGCTGACCCAGGGCTGGAGGCATTCCTTGTTTCCTAAATACCTGTTCCAATGGTTCTGGGAACTATTTGATATTTTGCAGAGCTAGAAAGCACACCAAGATGGGAGACACTGGATGGCTGGGTCAGTTCCCGCAGAGCCTGTGACTCCTGACTCAGATATTGACCACGAAGTGTTCTTGGGGCAAGTTGCCCCGTCTAGTTCACCTCCCCTAGTGCTGCTTGAAGGGAGGCGAGAAAGACCGTTTCTGCCTTCGAAGGCTTTGACAGTATTGTAAGGATGACAGACATAGATTTAAGGAGCTATAACGCAAAGCCAAATATGAAAAATTCTGCCAGAGATGTACAAAGTGAACAGGAGAGCAAAGCAGTGTGGTGCAGTGGCTTTTGGGCTACCCAGGCCTGGGATGGACCCACCTCAGCCATCCACTTCCAGTGTGACCTAGGACAAGGTGCCGTACCTCCGTGAGTCACTGTTTCCACATCTCTAAAATGGAGACAGCAACCCTTGAAGGGATGCTGTGAGGAACAGGCAGGATGCCCAGGAGGTGCACTCACAAAAGGTACTGCAATCATTCCTATTTTGGACCCTGAGCTGACAAGGGCCGTGAGGGGCTACACTGTAGTCACATTATCATCATCACTCTCTCCATTTAGAAAAGTTCCACAGAGCCCTACAATTACAGTTACTGGTTCCAAGTTTTCCTGGCCAATGCCTCACAAACAGGCCAATCTTTCCATTTGCTATAATGGACTTAAACATGGCTGCCTTTGGAGATATGTAGGGAGCCTGCTTAGCCTCTGGATCCCTTTTCTTGTTTTCTAAGGCTTACAAGGCCCAATGGGTGGCTTATGTCTTAGGATT
This sequence comes from Felis catus, assembly GCF_018350175.1. Classification (NCBI taxonomy): domain Eukaryota; kingdom Metazoa; phylum Chordata; class Mammalia; order Carnivora; family Felidae; genus Felis; species Felis catus. The sequence goes on from NC_058375.1 coordinate 25,309,826, forward strand.
GTGACTCAGTCCACTCGTTTGAAATTTCTATAGCAAGACCCCTCTACCAGTCATTGAGTTTGGCAAAGAAGCAGATGCTGCTGGGGACTAGGGGAGATGAGAGAACACAGGAAGAGAAGTCACAGCACTGACCCCAAGGAATTTTAGGTGGGAATGTTCAGGATATATGTGGGGCAGTGATGTGGAAGAGGAAGCTTTAAAATATTTGTAATAGTAAATGAATGTAACTAACTCAGTAATACCTGATTTTCCCCAGTAACTATGTTTCTGAAAATTGATTGCCAACATTTTTATTTATAAAGATTTGGGGGCTCATAGAAATCAGTAAGAAAAACAAAATTAACTTTGTTTATTTTCCTACTAAGGATATGAATAAACAGTTCACCGTCACTTGCAAAAAAATTATGAGAGAAACCTCCAGTAGGATGTTTAACCTGACTAATATTTAAAGAGCTGCAAAAATATTGATTTATAGCTCTTTATTTAACACCTATAAGACTGGCAAACATTCAGAAATTTGATAATCCCCAGGCTGACATAACGTGAGTAAATACATTTCTTATACTGCTGGTGGGAATGATATTTGGAATATCCTTTTTGGAGGGCAATCTGGCAAGAGATATCAACATTTTAAAGCACATGCCATTTGACCCAACAATTCTGCTTATAGGAATTTACCCTCGGATATACATTCCCAAGGTATTTTAAGATATATATGCTAGAATGTTCACTACAGCACTGTTGGTCACAGCCAAAACCTGGAAACAAACCAAGTATTCATCAGCAGTGCTGCAGTAGAAATGGTAAAAATACCAGAAATAATAACAGTGAAAATAGTAACCGCTAATATTTATTGAGCACTTACTATGTGGTGGGCAGTTTCTCATGCTTTACACGCACGATCGATCTCATTTAATCTTCGGGACAGCTCTGAGATAGGTATTGCTACTTACCCATTTTATAAATGAGGAAGAGGAGGCTCACAGAGGTTAAGAGGCTTGTCTAAAGTCTCACAGTAGGTGGCAGAGCAGACAGTCTGGTTCCAGAGTTCGTGTGCTCACTCGCGCATGAACATGCAGGCTCTCTCACTAGCATGCTTTCTCTCTCTCTCTCTCTCTCTCTCTCTCTCACACACACACACACACACACACACACGCCAGAACACTCTGTACCAGTTAGGAGTTCATCAGAATTGTACACGTTGATATGGAAAGATCGAGAAGACAAATTACCAACCGAAAAGATCCAGGCTAGAGTAACATCAGATGCTGCCCCTGCTTTGTGTGAATAAAAAAGATTCAGCAGTGGATCATTACGTTATTTTTCTTTATATTTTAAAAAATAATGACAGCACTGGGGAAATTGTCTGGAAATGAAAGGCCTCCAGTCCATATATAAATTCTTCCCTAACGTGAAAAAGACCACCCTAGAGTTTGGGAAGAGGGCTGGTCAATGTAAATTAAATGTCAATAGCAGGTGTTCCTACACTAACCCATTTCCTCAGGATAGGAGGGGAAAGAAGGTGGGAAGGGTAGTAAGAGAAACTTGAAGGCCAAACTAACATCTGGCCTTCAAGTGAGGCACAGAGCCTTTGCAGATTTGTTCATAAAGAGAAGTGATCGCTATGATTCAAGTTTTTCGAGGGAGACTGTTCGCATGGCCTTGTGTGAGGTAGAACAAGCTGCAGAAACAGAGGAACAACATGTGCGGGTGTTATAATAGCAACGTGAATGGGAGGCTCGGAAAGGCTGGACCGGCGTGCGGGGTGTGGGTTTCTTTAGGAAATGCGGCACAGCTGGCATGTGTCCCGGTGAAACCTAAGTTACGGCAGGGCGCTCTGCGTCTGGCAGCTACCTGTCGGGTCTTTCCTCTCTCTGTTCTTTTGTGTTCTGATTGCTCCCTCATCATAATGTGGCTGAACTGCTGTTCTGTTCTCACAGGTTTTCCCTCTAGAAGCTAATGTCACTTCTCCAATTCACCGTGCCCAGCCCCACTGGTTTAGGATGCTGTTTACATCTATAACTTCCACTGACTTTTCCTTCAGTCCCTTAATAGTTAAACTTCAGGAAAGAATTCATGCAGTTTAACGTGAGAGTTGCTGTCCTCCAGTGGGCGCTGGCCCCGCCTACCCCAATATCGCCGTTCATTCATTCAACAGACTACTGAACATCAACCATGCACCTGGGATTATTCTCAGCACTGGGGATACAGCAGTGAACAAAACACAGCCCCTTCCTTGTGGAGTGTATATTCCAGCTGGGGGAGACAGAAAACAAATATCTGGCAGTGTTAAATGCTTTAGAGAAACGTGAAGTGGGATCAAGGGGACAGGGGTCCTGGGGTGGGAGGGAATGTTGTTATTATACAGGGTAGTCACAGAAGGACCCTCCTTTTTAGGGACATTTGAGCAGAAACCCGATACAAATGAGGGAGGAAGTGAGCCATGTAGTTATCTGGAGGAAGAGTGTCCCAGGCAAAGAGAAGAATTGCCACAAAGGCCCTAAGGTCAGGTCATGCTTCATGTAGGTTTGAGGAAGAGTCAAGTTAAAAAAAAAAAAAGAGGGAAGCCCCAGTGTGGCCAAGGTAGGATCAAAGAAGCTGAGTGGAGTACACTGAACCATGCGGGCCAGTGGTTCTCAACCGAGGGCAATATTACCCCCCAAGGGACATTGGGCAATGTCCGGAGATATCTTGGTTGTCACAACCATGGGCTGGGATACTACTGGTATCCAGTGGATAGAGGCCTGGGATGCTGCTGAACATCTATCATGCACAGGACTGCCCCTACATAAAGAATGATCTGGCCCAAATGGCGGTAGTGTCAAGGTTGAAGAGCACTGATCTAGGGCCCTGTAGGCCATTGCAGGGACTTTGGATTTTACTCCAAAAAAACTGGGAAGCAATTAGCGGCTGGCAGTAAAGGAGTGACATGGTCTAAGCTACATTTTCCAAGTATCGCTCTGGTTGCTGCATGGAGAACAGACGGTAGAGGGGCAAGGGCTGAAGCGGAGAGCTGCCAGGAGGCTTTTGCAGAGATCTGGCAGGAGATAATGGTACTTGGCAATAGGCTGTCTCGATACAAGTAGTAAGAAGGGGTCTGATTCTGAATATATCGTAAAGGGTAAGCCGAGAGGATTTGCTGATTTCATCAAAAGGAACTATAATCACTTAGCCTCCTATTCTGCCACCTGTACGCCAAGCTCATTTCTACCTTTGTTCTTGCTCTTCTCCTCCTCTTGTCCTGGCATGCCTTTCTTATTTGGGCAAAGTCTTTTCAGTCCGGATATCAGGATGTCCATCAAGAACCTTCCTGAAACAACAAAGCTCTTGCTTCTTCAAAGCAGCTATAGCTTTTCTAGTCCACACCTCTCAGTTTAATCCTCAATATGCTTTTAACTGCACAGGTATGCACTGAGATACCATGCTTTATGGTGAAAGCTGACTGGATGCCTGCTATCACTTTATTAATGTTGTACTGGCTGTCCCAGCCACCCTGTTCTGGCAGAAAAAGAATTCAAATGTATGAGTAAAAATACTCATACAAAGAAGAAACAAAACTGCCATCATTTATAGATTGCATGATTGTGTATATGGAAAATCCAACTGAATCTACAGTTAAATAGAATGAATAAGAGTCTGCAAAAATTTTTGGACTGTAAAGTTAATATATAAAAATAAATTACATTTCTATATTCTAGCAACAAAGAGTTATAAATGAAATTTGAAAAGATAAACAGTTTATATCAGCACCAAAAAATATAAAGCACTCAGGAATAGACCTAACAAAAGGTATACAAGACACTTACGGGAGAAAATTATAAAAATTCACTGAAAGACACTTAAAAAGACCGAAACAAATGGAGACGTATACTATGTTCATGACTTGGAAATCTCTGTATTATATGAATTTCCTTTATTCTCAAATCAGCCCATAGATTAAGTGTAATTCCAATATAAATCCTAGTAAGTTAAAAAAAAATAAACTTGACAAGCTGATTTCAAAATTTCCATGAAAAGTGCAAAAGACCAAGAATAGGCACATCACGCTTGAAGGGAAGGACAGTCTGGGGAGAACTGCCTCATCAGATATCAAGGTACAGTAATTTAAAAAGTATGAGGGGCGTCTGGTTGGCTCAGTCAGTTAAGCATCCAACTCTTGGTTTTAGCTCAGGTCACGATCTTGCCATTTGTGAGACAAGCCCCACATCAGGCTCTGTGCTCACAGCACAGAGCTTGCTTGGGATTCTCTCTCTCTCTCTCTCTCTCTCTGCCCCTCCTCTGCTCTCTCTCTCTCTCTCAAAAATAAACATTTAAAAATGTCTTTAAAAAGTATATTAGCCCTGGGATAAATTGTTCTTGGGAACCAATTGCTAGCATCTCTTCCCAACTTTTGCATTCTGTGACGTTATGTTGGTTCTCCCACTATGACCAGTGGGAGTATTTAGACCACAAAAATCAAGAAATGCTACAAATCAGGGCTTTTTGTATGTATTGGGGAGGAGAGAGCAGAGCTGGTTGTGAAACATTTACCAGCATACCACTGAATGAAACCAAATAGAGATCCCCCAAACAGATCCATACATTTGTGAACACTTATTATATGACAGATGAGTATATCAAGTCAATACAGAAGGGGTGGACAGGTCATTAAATAGTGCTGGTGTCTATATGAAAAAAAAAACACCCCAAACTGATTCCCCACCTCATACCAACCCCCGAGATTAATTTTAGTTAATTAAATATTTAAGTGGAAAAGGCAAAAATATAAGACTTGTAGAAGAAAATGTGGGAGAAAACCATAATGACTTCAGAGTAGGAAAAGATTTTTAAACAAGACTGATAAATTTGACTACGTTAAAATTAAATACTTCTATTAATTAAAGACATCATAAAGAAAGTGAAATTCAAGCCTTCTGCTGAAGATAATATTTTCAACAGACATAACCAAAAAAGAATTTGTATCCAAAGTATTAAAAATTATCTATGAATTAATAAGAAAAAGATACAACAGCGAAAAATGGACAACAGTCTTGAATTGGATTTCCTCTTTTGTGAAATAGTTCATGGCCCAGAACCATCCAAATTTTCCCACCTTATTAATGGTCAGGAAAAATGCAGATTAGAACCATCATGAGATAAAGTTTCATACCCATAATACTGAGGGACCTTAGAGTTTGCCAATATCAAACACTAGGAAGGATCTGGAGCAATGGTAACTATCCCAAGAGAGGGCAGGAGTGTAACTTCATACAACCACTTCAGAGAACAGTTTGTACTTCACAACAAAGTTGAGCAGACCTATAACCCATGCCCCAGAAATTCTATTCGTATGTATACACCCATCCAAGAAAAGCTCTTACATATAAGTTCATAAGGTGGCATGGATTATGATGTTCATGGCCGTATTGCTTGGTATTGCAAAAAACTGGAAATTTCCATCAAAAGCAGCATGTAAAAATAAATTGTGGTGTAGTCAATAGAATAGTATACATCTGTAAAAATGAATGATGTACAGTCTCATGCATCACAACAGACAAATCTGTAAAGCATAATGTTGAACAACAGAAGTGAGACCCAGAAGAATGGATACAGTAGGATTCCATTTACACAGAATTCAAAAGCCGTCAAAACTAAAATGACATTGTAAAAATAACAGTATATTGTTTAGGAAATCATTCATCCGTGGTAAAGCCATTAGAGAAAAGCATGGGATACTTATTACAATGGTTGGTCGAATGATACTTCTGGATGGAGGAAGAAGGTAGATGCAACCAGAGAAGGGTCTTCTAAAGCTCTATTGGACAATCAGTAAATGTTGTTCACGCTATAGTCTTTAAATTCTACACATATATATTATGCATTGTTTTGTATAACTAAACACTTCACACTGAAACAAATTAAAAAATGTATCAAGTGTCTACTGTATGCAAGGGCACTGTAATTGCATAACTAAGACTGATTCAGATTCTACTACCACTCTGCTGACATTACTTTCACTGAGGTCAAAGGCTTTACTGTCACTAATCAAAAAACCAACTTCATTCCTTATTTTCCTTGACACCTCAGCAGCATTCAACACTGTGGACTATCCTCTTTCTTTGATAAGGTGTCCCATGTTGGCTTTCATGAAACTATGGTCTCCTGGCCATTCCTTCTCAATCTCTTTCAATGGTTTGTCTCCCAACACCTGACCATTTAATGTTGGAGCTTCTCAAGGTTCATCCCTAGAACTTCATTTTTTCATACTCTATTCTCTCTCTCTAGACGTGCACATCCACGCCCATGGCTTCAATTACCACCTGTACATCAAAGATTTAGACCTCCAGCTCAGACCTCTCCTCTGAGCTCTAGGTGGATGTATCCCATTATCTAGTCAACATCTCTACTTGAGGTTTAAAAGCCTCTAACTCTTAACCTGTTAGAAACAAAACTCTGGAGTGCCTGGGTGTCTGATTCTTGGTTTCGGCTCAGGTCATGATCTCATAATTCATGAGTTCGAGGCTTGCGTCAGGCTCTGTGCTGGCAGTGCAGAGCCTGCTTGGGAATTCTCTCTCTCTCTCTCTTCCTCTCACTCCCCCTCCCTCCCTCTCTGCCCCTCCCTCACTTGCACTGTCTCTCTCTCAAAATAAATAAATAAACTTTTAAAAAAAACCCTGAAACTCATGATTTCCCTCCAGAATGAGTTTTTCTAGTAATCTGTCTCACTGAACGGCAGTACCAGGAGTCCTGGGCAAGTATTATTCCACAAAAACAAAAACTTGCTCCCTTTTCTTCCTAGAAAGTGGTTGAAAACAAGGAAAATTACTTTGGTCGTAGCTCTAAGTAGGACTGAAACCTTTCAAGAAACAACATCATCTGGAAATTAGGCCTCCTCCAAAGAAGGAGCTCAATAAAGTTAGTTCCTTTCTCCAATTAAGAATTTTTTGAAACACAACAGTACTATATAAAGTATTTTCTTCTCTTTCAATCCATTGTGCACATTTTTGTCTCTTCTTTCCTTTTTTATGCTATATTTTTGCATACAATAGGTTTTTAGTTTGAGTTTTTCTTCATTTTGTTTCTATTTTTTACCTTATTTCTCCAGTCTCCCTTTCCATAACTGAATCAGGAGATGGTATTTCAATCAAAAAATATTTACTGAGCACCTACTGTGTGCACTCTGGGACAGAGTGGTGAGCAAGATAAATTCCTACTTTCATGTGTTTTTTTTATTTTATTTTATTTTATTTATTTTTGGAACAGAGAGAGACAGAGCATGAACGGGGGAGGGGCAGAGAGAGAGGGAGACACAGAATCGGAAACAGGCTCCAGGCTCTGAGCCATCAGCCCAAAGCCCGACACGGGGCCCAAACTCCTGGACCGCGAGATCGTGACCTGGCTGAAGTCGGACGCCCAACCGACTGCGCCACCCAGGCGCCCCTCATGTGTTTTATATTTGGGCAAAAAGCAAACAATTAAAAGATCAGGTAGTGTTATGTGCTGTTTAGGGAATTAAAATTGGGAAATGTGACAGAGAATGACTGGTGGTTACTTTAGACTGATGATCAGGAAAGGTCTTTCTGAGGATGCTATAATTAAAATTGAGCTCAAATTACAAGAAGACAGTCATTGGATCCTAGAAAAAGTGACTGGTTAAGTCTCTAAGATAGAAACAAACTTGGCCGTGTTTGACAACTGCATAGTAGACAAGAGAGCAATTGGCATAAAATGAGAGGAATGCAGGGATTAGATAACATAGGACTGTACACACACAAAATAAGAAATTGGAGTTCATTCTTTTATAAATGTATTTTTTAAATGCTTATTTCGAGAAAGAGAGGAGAGAGAAAGCACATGTGAGCAAGGGAGGAGCAGAGAGGGAGAGAATCCCAAGCAGGCTCCATGCTATCTGTACAGAGTCCAATTCGGGGCTCGAACCCATGAACCATGAGGTCATGACCTGAGCCGAAATGAAGAGCCAGATGCTTAATTGACTGAGCTATCCAGGGGCCCCTAAATGTATGCTTTTTAATGTCTGTAGGATCTACAGAAGTGTCTTCTGTTTCAGTCTTGGTTTTGGTTATTCGTGTATTTTTTTCTTGATCAGTCTTTATAAGGATTTATAATCTTACTAGTCTTCATAAAGAGTCAACTTTGGCTTTGCCAATTCTCTGTGAATATCTTCTATTTCATTCATTTCTATTCTTGTCTTTCTGATTTCCTTCCTTCTATTTTCTTCAGGTTTAGTTTGTTGTTTTTCCTCTAACCTCTTGAGATGGATGAGTTTAAAGCTATAAAATTCTAATTCAGCTTTAGTTATACCCCAGGGGTTCTTATGTATAATATTTTTCATTATTCAGTTAACATTTTCTGATGTCTACTATGATTTGTTCTTTGACCCATGATTTACATAGAAGCATACTGCTTCATTTCTAAATGTTTATGGCACAGTGTATGTTTCCAGTCACTTTTATCTTATTAGTATAATTATACTGTCGTCAGAGAGCATAATTATGTGTGATTTTAATCCTGTAGAATTTGTTGAGACTAGCTCTATGGTCTGGTACAAGGTCAATTTTTATAAATTTTCCATGTGTGTTTGAAAAGATTATGTATTCTGCTGTTGTTAGGTTTAGTGTTCTATATTATGTCCATCAGTGAAATTTGTTGTTATTCAAATCTTATGTATTATTTTTTTCCTGCTTGTTATAGCATATACAAGAGAAAGTAAACAAGATATCTTGACTATAAAATTATCTTTGTCCTCAGAGTTCTGCAAATTTTTTGCTTTATGCATTTTGAGACCATTTTATTGGGTGCATATAATTTTAAAATTCTTATATCTTTCTGATAAATGAAAATGTTTATTCTTTTGAAGTAACACCTTTTATCTCTAGAAATCCTATCTCAAGATAGGATAAGAGACATGAAGGATAGAATAAGAAGACCTAACATGCTTTTAATGAGAGCCTCAGAAAGTGTGAAGAAGCAATTTAGAACTCAGCAGTTTGGCACTCTCAGCCATTACCTCTTCAAATATCCTATCTTGTATATGTTCTATCATTTTATCTTCTCTGCTGCATTCTGGATAATTTCCTCAGATCATTCAGTTCTCTCCTCAGCTGTGTATAATCTGCTAATAAATATGTTCACTGAGTTCTTAATTTGGGCTATTGTAGTTTTCAGTTTTAGAAGCTCTATTTAGTTCTTTTTCAAATCTGTTAAAATGCTTTTTATAGATTTCTGTTCCTGCAGATATTTTCAAGCTTATTAAAAAAATCTCTTTAGTGGCGCCTGGGTGGCTCAGTTGGGTAAACATCTGACTCTTGATTCTGGCTCAGGTCATGATCTCATGGTTTGTGGGGTCGAGCCCCATGTTGGGCTCTATGCTGACAGCATGGAGCCTGCTTGGGATTCTCTCTCTCCTTCTCTCTGCCCCTCCCCTCCTCACACACAAAATAAATATTAAAAAAATTAACAATGTCTTTAAGTATAGTCAGCAAAACTGTTTTATAGTTGGTCTCATAATTGCAATATCTGAAGTTTGGTGGGATCTTGTGTTGTCTGTTATTTCTGTTGGCTATTACTCAGGGTATCTTGTTATTTTTTATTATCTTTGATTGCTGGTTATTATACTTGAAAAAATTATTTTAAAATTAACTTGAGTCCTAGGATAATGGCACCATCCTTTAGAAAGGATTTTCCTTTGTTTCTGTCAGGCACCCCAAGACACTACTAGTATGGAACCATTCTGGGCTAAGTTAAAAGTTTGCAGTTCCATGGACCACCTAAGTGACACAAATTTGAACTTCTCCAGGGATGGTTTACTTCCAGGTTACTGTCATTCTGAAGGTGTAACTCTTTACATTCCCAGCTTAAGAGAAGGGGAGGGTTTATTAGATTTCTTACCTAGGTTAAATGTTAGGTTTTGATTCCTGCTTCCCTTGCTCTATAAGGCTACCAAAAACTCAGTTTTATTTCACAAGTATTTCTTCCAGGCTAGCAAATGCCTTCAGAGAAAAAGGGACTTCGAGTGGTGACCTTGCCTTCTAGGTTCTTGCTTTACCTTAGATTACAGTGCAGTACTATCTTACTATTTTGTTAGCTCTTTGATACATTTAAGAAAAAATAACAAGAATATTTCTCTCAACTTTTCTAATTCTCCTCATTGGTCCTAATTATCTAGGCTACCACTACCAGCAATGAAAGTTCCTAGATTAAGCATGATGGGAAGCCAACATATGACTTTTATTTTTATTTATCAATTTTTTAAAATGTTTGTTTATTTTTGAGAGAAAAAGAGAGAGATGGGAGGGGCAGAGAGAGAAGGAGACACAGAATCCAAAGCAGGCTCCAGGCTCTGAGCTGTCAGCACAGAGCCTGAGGTGGAGCTCAAACTCATAAACCTGAGATCATGACCTGAGCTGAAGCTGGATGCTTAACTAACTGTGCCACCCAGGTGCCCCAACAACAGATGACTTTTAAAGAGGGGAGGGAGGGAATCAAGTTGGTCACATTCTGTCAGATTCTGTTTGTAAGCAAAAGGGATAACATATTTAAAATGTTAACCAAAAAGAAAATAGCCATTTGAATTATGTGAATTTGTTATTTGCATGATGTTTGTACACATAGGTCCTCTCTCCTAACAAGATAGTAAGCTCTTGAGATTAGAGATCCTTCTCTCTCTCTCTCTCTCTTTTTTTTTTTACCTTCTCTCTTTTTTAAGATTTTTATTTTTAAGTAATTTCTACACCCAACATGGGGCTCCAATTTACAACCCCAAGATCAAGAGTCACATTCACTACCAATTGAGCCAGCAAGGCACCCTTAAGATTAGAGATCCTTCTTGTTTTTAAGGAGTACCCCCTTTTATCGAGGACCTAGGACAAAAAAGATAAAATTCCAGTCTTCTTTATTACCATCCTCGGGCTTAAAGGCACCTGAGAACAACTAGATTTTCAGGAATTCATCTCTTTCCTTGTCTCCCACCTACTGTGGTAGGACATTAGCTGAATACTTAAAGCAATGAAAACTACTTAATTTTTTTTAATGAAAACTATATCAACTTTGATGATTTCTTCAGAATGCAAGTATATACAAGTAGGTAAATACAAATAGTTTGATACTGTTCAATTATGTGCAACTTAAAGGTCAGACTTTTCTCACACACTCACTGTTGACAGATGCATAAATTGGGGGAAATTTTTTAAATATGCATCAAGAACCATTGTATTTTATACAACTTTTGACCCATTAATTAGATGTTTATGAATTTCTCTTGAAAATATTCATGGATGTTGGGGCACTTAGGTGGCTCAGTTGGTTAAGCATCTGACTCTTGGTTTTGGCTCAGGTCATGATCTCACGGTTTGTGGGATCGAGCCCCACATTGGTCTCTGTGCTGACAATACAGAACCTGCTTGGGATTCTCCTTCTCCCTCTCTCTCTGCCCCTCTCCTGCTTGTGCTCTCTCAAAATAAATAAATAAACTTAAAAAACATATTCATGGGTGTTCACAAAGATTTAGCTACCTGGATGATCATCATGAGAGGAAAGATAAAACACTTAAAATCTCATCAGAAGGGGATTAGTAACTGTACCTTCATATAATAGAATACTCTAATGAAACAAAAATGTTCACAATAAGATGGTAAAAGTAATTTATGAAAGAACATATATGGTAAGATATTTTTTGGTAAAAAAATATATGTGTATTCATAAAAACTAGAAGGATCTAAAAATGTTAACAGCATTACTTTGGGATGGTAGGATAGCAATGGTTTTTTCTTGTCTTTGTGCACTTTTTTCCTGCTGAGTATTCTATAATGAAAACATATTACTTTTTTCATATTACTTTTATAGTAAGAAAAACTTGATTATTATGAAATAAACCAGAGTTCCTTTCCCTATAGATAAATGTAATTGGCCACCTCAGACCAGTCATTTCTAGATCCAACCCATCTATCACTGATTAGCACAGAAGTCTGTACTCTCCTAATTCTATCCTCTCTCCATGCTTGGTTCATATACAGCTTTTCTCAGCTTTTTGGCCACCCAGAATGGAGTAACATTCATCCATCACCAGTGGGTAGATGACTCATAATATGCATTTCTTGAACAGAACTGATCACTAATAGTCAGAAATTTACCCACATAAATGAGTAACAGAATTCTGTTAACAGAATGTCTTATACTTACAATACGATTGGTTTCTACCACATAATCTCCATAGTAAACTATCCTTATGACTTTATATTATCTCTCACATGCAAACTAAATAAAAATATTTTGAGAGAATACCCAAAGGGAAAGTCATTAGTATAACAGCCTCATGTATTTTCCCTGGAAGGTCTGTCTGTTGCATATTTAGTAGCTCTGTATGGTGCCGGTCAATAAGGCTCTTAATTGCGTCTGCTGTTTAATTGTTTCTGTGGTTTGGAGAGAATCAAACCTGTCCCAGTCCTTTAAATAGAAAAAATGAATGCCAGGAATCAACTGGAATTTCCAGGGAAAACATACCAGCTCAAGTCAAGACCCTGTGAGATTACTGCACTGATACAATTCTTAACATGCCTCACTCGTCCCCTCTGGTTGGTGCAACCCATCATCTCTTTCCTCACTGGCTCACTGCTTCCCCTTAGAGAGGAGACGGGCTCTGTGAATGACTCTCTTAGGGAGCATGTGCGGGACAAGCCCAGAGCTTCGCTCCACAGGAACATAAGAGAAGAAGCTAAAGAATGGGCTTGAGAGCAGCTGAATGGAACAGGTCATGCTGCTTCTCGAAGCTGAAGAGGCCCATCCTGTAAAAGAGATGATGAGAGCACCTGATTGGGTTTGACCCCACGCACAGTGTGTGTGCAGAGAGGCCTGGGAAATGCAGCTATGCACATGAGAAGGGCAGTGAGATTGCAGGCCCATGTTCCAGACACACCGATTCACTTGTCTGCTCGATTCAATTTCATTTGTATAAAAGGTCTGTTGAGGTAGCGGGCAGACTGAGCCTTTAGCAATTGTGGGCTCTGCAAATAGAACCTCAATGGAAGACTAAATCAGCTGATGTCCCCTTCAGTGCTGTTTCCATTTGTAGAACTGAAGTGGCAGTGGGGGGGGGATGAATCACTCTTACTATATTTAAATGCCTTCTTTACCAAAATAGCAGTCGCTATAACAAAACAGGCCCAGTAATACCTAGTAACAAACAATAAAAATGCCTTCCTGTAAAGAGAATGAACATTATATTATGGTCATAGTTGAACAGCAAGCATGATAAATCAAGGCACCAAGTCTGGGGGTCTTCCTTTTCTTTATCACTAGATGAACAACCAAGCCTTACTTCACCTGGAAACTCTGCTTATTACGATTTTCACTCCAAAATAACTTCTAAATATACAGCGAATTAATTCTCAACAATTACATATTACCTGTTAGTTTCTTTACCTAGTATATTCATTTATTTAAAAAGGAAGATCTCAAAAGAATCAAGATTACTTTTCTGTGAACTAAGGGAGAAGTAAATGGTCAGAAAGCCAGTGTAAATACTATATTCTCCTTGCACTAGCTCAGATTTCACTAAAATATATTTAAATCACAAATTGGGAAGACTTCAAATAATCACTGTTCTCCCCAAAAAGGTGTATTATTGTTGATTATTATGTCTTTAACACATAGCTTTGTAATTGAGGGACGACTAGGGAATAAGCCCAGAGATTTTAAACTACCTTACAATTTGCCAGAAATCCAACAAATGCACAGAATATGTACTAGACTATCTCCACTTCTTTGTTATATTATGAAAAAATTTAACATTTGAAAATCAGTCAATGCAAATCACTGTATTAACAGAATAAAGAAATAAAGTCGCTTGATCTTCACTATAGATGAAGTACAAAACGCTTGACAAAATTCAATACCCAATCTTAGAGGCTCTCAGCAAACTAGGAATAGAAAAACTTCCTCAATGTGTCAAAGGACATGTAACACAAACCTATAGCGAACAGCATACGTATTTAGTGAAAGACCAAATGCTTCCTCTCTAAAATTGGGAATGACAATTCAATATTATTCTGGGGGTTCTAGATAAGGCAGGGCAAAACTGGCATAAGGCTTGGAAAGGAAGAAGTAAAACTGTCTTTATTTGCAGATGACATAATTGTGTTTGCAGAAAATCCTAAGGAATATATCAAAAACCTATTAGAACTAACGTGCATTTATTACAGTCAGAAGATACAATACCAGAAAGGGTCCTCCTCATAACTATTACTTATATGGCCACTTAATAGTCAAGGTGTTACTATATACACACACACACAAACACTAACATCATCTCTATTCTATTGAATGACTACTAGCTTCACCCTAAATTTTGGTGAAGAGAAAGAAAAAAACAAGATGTGAATCCTGACTCTTCATTTTTTATATAAAAAGCACGATGGTTGATTGCCTGATAGAGTTATACCTTTAATCTTTTAAGAGGTAAGCACATTTCACACTGGATAAAACCTCACTAACACTACTCAGATATAGGTACCCTGCCTAGACCCTACCTAGATAAATGGCAAATGCTCTGGTTCAGTACAACTTATCTCTAATAGTAGAAGCCAAAACTTGAGGGGCATTTGGGTAGCTTAGTTGGTTAAGCATCCAACTCTTGGTTTTGGCTCAGGTCATGGTCTCGTGGTTTGTGAGTTTGAGCCCTGCATCAGGCTCTATGCTGACAGTGCAGAGCCTGCTTAGGGTAATCTCTCTCTCTCTCTCTCCCTCTCTCTCTCTCTCTCTTTGCCCCCACCCCTCTCTCAAAATGAATAAACTAAAAAAAAAAAAAAAAAGGAAAAAAAAGCAAAAGAGTACTCATGATGCACCAGAACCTTGTATATGAAGGATAGCATGTTCATTGACAAATTCAAAAACAGAATTTTAAAAACTGCTGTAGACTTCGAAAGTAAGGCACTAATATCCAATTAGCCACAAGCCAAAGTATAGGCTTTTATGTCTTTATGGAAGAAACCTGGGGTTATCATCAGGGACTTTACATATGGATTTTTAAGTAGTTATAATCAAGATTTTACCAGAAATAGAATGAATAATAGATGAACTAGCATTGCTAAATTAACAAGTATTTATTGAGCCTACTATTGAATAGCAAAGTCTTGAAATATAGCCAGTCTACCAACACTAGACAGGGCGTAGGTAGAAAAAACAATTAGAGCAGGAACTAGAGGTAGCTTCATCGTGATGAACTATGTCAAGGAAATTGCTAGCAAAGTAGATAAAATTATGACTTTGATGTAGAATTTTATACAACATGGCACAGCTGGAAAGCAACCACAGAAAAAACATTCCATGGTAGCGATCTCAAATATGAAGGTTCTTTATGATGATCATAAGTTTAAAAGACAAAATTGTAAACACTGTTGGGCTTTGCTAATAACAGTAACTACAACCTCAAACTAAAATATTGGTCTTTGAGGTATTGGAGGTATACCAGTCTTTTTCAGTTAAATTGGCCTATATAGATAATAATGTACTGTCCTTGGGGGCGCCTGGGTGGTTCAGTTGCTTAAGTGTCTGGCTCTTGATTTTGTTTCAGGTCATGATCTATTAAGATCAAACCCTGCTGTTGGATTTGGCTGATAGCGCAGGAGCCTGCTTAGGATTCTTTCTCTCCCTCTCTCTCTGCCCCTCCCCTGCTTTGTGCTCTCTCTCTCTCTCTCCCTCTCTCTCTCTCTCTCTCTCTCTCTCTCTCAAAATAAATAAATCTTAAAAAAAAAATCATGTACTGCCCTCACTGCCTTATTGTTTTGATCCACTGTGTGTAAATTATGAACTTTGAATTGTTTTTCTAATGAAAGTCACTGTGATTATCTATCTAATTCTGTCTTATAATACCTCTTGTGGCCCAGAGTACAGACTTGCAAGATGAATGGTCCCAGGTTGTGTTTATGGTCTACTGACAACAGAATTATGGTGCCACTGAGGGTAATGCAGTATGGCATCGTGAACTTGCACAAGTCATTTGGTATCTCTGAATCTCAGCCTTTTCACTGAATACCTAATATGTAATACCTAAAAGCCAAATCCATAGGGTTATTGTGAAGATTAAATGAGCTGCCTGGCACAAATCAAATGCTAAATATGTGCACATGCATATTTGTACATATTCTCTCTCTCTGTCTCTCTCACACAAACAGTTAACAGTTGAGGTTGATTTATTGCCCTTAGCCTAAGGATATACTGTTGTCATTGGCCTCACTTTAATGTGGCCCGCAAGGATGGACAGAAATATCAATTCTGAGGTCAGACAGTCGGTAGTGGGTGGAGATTCCACAGTTCAAACACTTAGCATTTGCTTCAATTGTCTCACTATGGTTTTGATCTTTATCTCAGTGGTTCTGAGTGTTTCTTTCTTGTTTGAATATTGGGGTGAGGCATAAACTAAACATTAGCAAAGAAAGAATTTAAATAGATGGTAGGGTAGTTAAAACCCTTGTAAGCCAAGACTCAGTAACTGGATACAGCCCTGAACAACCATGGCACCTCAGTAAATCACCATCTGGGTAGAGTTAGCCCTATTTTGAAATTCCTTTTTGATCTCCTGCCATCCTAATAACAATGAATCAGTCTTTAGATTTCCTAAACCCTATTTTTGATTTATCTAGATGTATGACAATTGATTGATTGTTTTTAGTGTTTTATTATTTTTGAGAGAGAGAGAGAGAGAGAGAGAGAGCAAGCAGGGAAAGGGCAGAGAGAGGGAGACACAGAATCAGAAGCAGGCTCCAGGCTCTGAGCTGTCAGCACAGAGCCCGATGTGGGGCTCAAACTCACAGACTGCGAGATCATGACCTGAGCTGTAGTTGGCTGCCCAACCGACTGAGCCACCCAGGCGCCCTGACTATTACTTTAAATATAAATCTACTTTTCAACTATTCAAAAGCCATGTCTGAAGTGACCCAAGTTTCCTTAAAAAAAACAAAAAAACCTCAAAAAAACCTACTATCAACATGTAAGATCCCTAGAAAAGATGTTAGAGACTTTCACTAAAAATTGGAAAAAACAGGGATCAGATTTACCTTCCTGCCTTAAACAACTAAACAACTGGGCAAAATACGTAAAGCAATGTTTTTCAGACACTGATTGATAAACAATGCAGGCCTATGCTCTCTGAAAAAAGAGAAAAAAAGTGAGCCCTTTGATTGTACCAGCTTACTGCCTGAAGGTGGTTTCCAGGAAGTAGTATAAAGATGGGGAGCCCAAACAGAGCTCACTGAGTTGAAGAGACTGAGATCAGAGATCCAGGGGGCCAAGTGGGTAGAACTTGTGCCATAGAGCGCCAGGGAGAATGGTGCTGTACAGAGAGAGAGAAGAGGAGGGACAGGACATACTCCACAGATCTATCTATAGACCGGCCTCCCTGGAGTCTTTGGCTGAGCAGAGATTTGTACATGCGTGAGAGGAAACTATTCAGGACTACTGTAAAAGAGTAAGCAGAATAATTCCCAGAGTTCACACAGGACTGGAAATAATTTGTGTTCACATCAGTCAGAGTAGAAAGCCATTGTAATACATAAGGAATTAGATCCTCAAAGGGTATTGCCATAGTAGTGGGAGCTAAATTTGTCCTAGAATAAAGGCTGCTCTAGACCCTCATAACAAGGCATAAAAGCAGTCCCTAAGAGGATCAAAATGATTCCAGGCAATTTAAGTACATTTCCCAGCAAAATATAGCAGCTAAGAATATAAAATTAACAATGTCCAGTATGCAATAAAAAAAAATCTCCAGGCATGTAAAGAAACTTGTTAACCAGGAGAAAACAACTTAAATAAAAACATACCCAGAAATAACAGAGACAAAAGAGCCTGCAGAAAAGGATATTAAAATACCTTTAACAAATACATTCCACATCTTTAAGAAGTAGAGGAAAATGAGGACAAGAGAAAGAAGATTTTTTAAAAAGACCTTAAACATCTAGAGCCTAAAATATAACACCTGAAAGTAAAAATATGCTGAATTAGATTAACAATAGATTGGGAACTTCAGAAGAAAAGATCAGTGAACTTGAAGACACTACCTTAGAAACTATCCAACATGAAGCACAGAGAGAAAGAAGACAGAATAAAATGAACAGGGCATCAATGAATGGTGGAACAATAGCAAGCAATTTAACATTCATGAATATGGAGTTCTAGAAGGAAAAGAGATCTGGGGAGGAAGGGGATGGGAAAAAATGAAGAAATGAGGGCTAAAAATTTTCCAAATTTGATGAAAACTATAAATCCACAGATCCAAGGAGCACAAATCCACACAGAATTAATAGAAAGAAAATGATTCCAAGAAATATAATCAAGTTGCTGAAGTGACAAAAAGAGAATCTTAACAGTAGCCAGACAGGGGGCGCCTGGTGGCTCAGTTGGTTAAGCATCCAACTTCAGCTCAGGTCATGATCTAGCGGGTTCATGAGTTCAGGCCCCGCACCAGGCTCTGTGCTGACAGCTCAGAGCCTAGAGCCTGCTTCAGATTCTGTATCTCCCTTTCTCTCTGCCCTCCCCCTTCTCATGCTTTGTCTCTCTCTCTCTCTCTCTCTCTCTCTCTCTCAAAATAAACAAACATTAAAATAAATAAATAAAAGTAGCCAGAGGGGGAAAAAAAAGACACATTACAGAGGACCAAATAATATATATATCAATAACAACAGAATACATGTTCTGGATCATAAAATAAGTCTTAATAAACTTAAAAGAATTAAAATCATACAAACTATATTTTCTGAACATAACAAAATTATACTTGAATCTGTAACAGAAAGCTATTGGGAAAATCCTAAATATGTGGAAACAAAACAACATACTTCAAAATAGTTCCTGGGTCAAAGAAGAAATCACATGGGAAATTAGAAGATATTCTGAACTAAATGAAAACAAAAATGTTACATGCCAAAATCTATGGGATATAGCTAAAGCCATACTTAGAGGAAGATTTATAGAATTAAACCACCTATATTAGAAAACAAGGAAGATCTCAAATCATTCATCTTTGCTTCCACTTTAAGAAGCTAGAAACAGAAGAGCAAATGAAATGTAACATAAGGAAGGAAATAATAAAGATGAGAATGGAAATCAATGAAATAGAATGCAGAAAAAGTATAGAGAAAAATCAATGAAATGAAAAGCTGGTTCTTTGAAAAAATTCAATAACCTTGATAAATATCTAATCAGACTGACTAGGGGAAAAAAGAGATTAAAAACATAAATTGCCATATATAATAAGAATGAAAGATCCCACAGACATTAAAAGGATCCTATAGCCAATATAGTAATCAACTTAGATGAAACAAATTCCTAGAAAGATACAAGCTATTAGAGCTCACTCAAGAAGAAATAACTTGAATAGCTCTTTATCTATTAACACAGATTCTTGGTTTAAAAGCTTTCCATAGAGAAAATGCCAGTCCCAGATGATTTTACTGGTGAATTCAAATTTCAAAAAAGAAATAAAACCAATGCTATATAAACTCTTTCAGAAAACAGAAAAGGGAAATTCTTATCCATTTTATGAGGCCAGGATTACTCTGATACCAAAACCACACAAGAAAAAAAAAAAAACAAAAAAAACAGAGACAAGACATTAAAGATAAGGAAGAACAAATGGAGGAAGACAAATGCAGCGAACATGGCAGAAAACGTGGAGAGAGGAAGTGGCCAGAGGACTGACACTGACAGTGTCACAGTGTCCTTTGTTGAACGCCTCCCACGTGCAAACTCCTGTGTGGTGCGGTGATGTTTCACAGCATGAACTTTTGGAGCCAGACTGCCTGGGTTCAGGTCCTAGCCCTACTACTTACTAGTTACCTAAGTTTGGCCAAGTTACCCAACTTCTCTGTACTTCAATGTTCCCACTTACAGTGGAGACAGTAATAGAACTCCCCTCATAGGGCTGTTATGAAAACTGAATGAGTAGGGGCACCTGAGTGGCTCAGCTGGTTAAGTGTCCAACTTTGGCTCATGTTGCGATCTCACAGTTCATGAGATTGAGTCCTGTCTCGGGCTCTGTCCCGACAGCTTGAAGACTGGAGCCTGCTTCAGATTCTGTGTTTCTCTCCCTCTCTGCCCCGCCCCTGCTTGCACTCCGTGTCTCTCTCTCTCTCTCTCTCTCTCTCTCTCTCTCTCTCTCTCTCAAAAATGAATAAACATTAAAGAAAATTAAAAAAAGAAAGGAAACTGAATGAGTAAATACATCTCAAATGTGTATAATAGTACCTGGCACATAGTAAGCATTACACAATTGTCTGCTGAAACTATTGTTATTATTATTCATGTTATAGTAGTTGGTTGTTACCTTTACTAAGACATGGTATATGCCCTCTAAATGAACTAAGCAGTACAAAAAGTGACCATTTTCATTGCACTAGTTCCCTGTGGCTAGCATAACAAATTACCACAAAATCCCTGACTTAAAACAACAGAAGTTTATTCTCTCCCAGTCCTGGTGGCCAGAATTTCGGTATCAGTCTCACTGGGCTGAGACCAAGGGGTTGACGAGGCTGCACTCCCCCTAGAGATTCTCATGGAGAATCCACTCCTGGACTCTTCTGAGTTCTGGCAGCTGTCCACATTCCTTGGCTTGTGGCTGTACCCCTGTAATCTCTCCCTCTGTGTTTACATTGCCTCCTCATCTCTGTTGTCAAATCTCCCTCTGCCTCTCCCTTAGGATGACATTTATGGCTGGAGGTAGGGTCTGCCCAGATTCCCAGGATAATCTCCCCATATCAAGATTCTTAACATAATCATGTCTGCAAAGACCCCTTTTCCTTATAAGGTAACATTTATAGGTTCCAGGGGTTAGGACCTAATTATCTTTGGATAGCTATTATTCAGCCTACTACACCCATCCCTGGGGGTAGACTGAGGTTGTGTGGAAACTACAACATATATAACATTGAAAAAAAATATTTATTTATTTTGAGAGAGACAGAGAGACAGAGAGAGACAGAATGCGAGTGGGGGAGGAGAAGAGGGGGAGAGAGAGAATCCCAAGCAAGCTCCACACTCAGCTCAGAGCCTGACTTGGGGCTCAGTCTCATGACCGTGAGATCATGACCTGAGCCGAAACCAAGAGTCAGATGCTTAACTGACTGAGCCACCCAGATGCCCCCATATATAACATTTTTAAAAGGACATTTAGGTGTCTCTACAACAAACCTGTTAGAATATGCAGCCATATGCCAAGGCACAGTCTGTTCACCTGAAGGAGGTCCCAGAACTATGAGCATAGCATCTGTCATGAACTATAACATCTCTGTAGGGCCAACATACAAAGTCAAATCTATAAAATTATGACAAATATCACAACTTTGGAGGGAGGGGCTGCTACTAGAAAATTACTGTGCCATTATGATCCAAATAAAATAGCTTATTAAAATGATTAGTAAGAACCAAGAGGGGCGCCTGGGGGGCTCAGTCTTCTGTGACCAACTCTTGATTTTTGGCTCAGGTCATGATCCCAGGGTTGTGTGATCGAGCCCCATGTCAGGCTCCATGTTGATTGTGGAGACTGCTTAAGATTCTCTCTCTCCCCCTTTCTCTCTCTCTCTCCCACCCTCAGCCCCTCTCCTGCTGATTGAGCATGCTCTCTCTCTCCAAAATAAAATAAAATTACAAAAGAAAAAAAGAATCAAGAACTAGATTTGATGATTGCAGTTATGGCTAAACATTGAAGACAACTGGCTCACTCTTGATGGCCACAGGTACCTCCACTCAGGCCCTGCACCTTTACTCTGTGCTCCACAGTAGTGAAGAAATGCACTTCTAGAATCAGGCCTAAGTTCGGAATCTGATGCTATTATGTGTTAACGATGTGACCTTGGACAAATCATTGCACCTCTTTGAGCCTGTTTCTTCATCTGTAAAATAGGCGTCATAAGAGTTCTTACCCTGTAGAGTTGCTTTGAGGTTTAAATAAGAATTCATGTAAAGTTCTAGCATGGCAATTAGCATATGTAATAAGTGCTCAATAAACCATAATCACAATGTATTATTATGGACTAAATACTACTATTTCTAACAAAATTCTGTTATTCTATTGCAGTGGAAATATCCTCTCATCTTCAATTTCCTGATTTTCAGAGTGGGAGGAGTTTTTCCTTTGGGGACTGTGATCTCATGGGTGAAAGGCATTAACGCCACATAGAAAAAGCACGGGGTAGTGAGGGGTGGGGGGTGGACATCTGGGTGGCTCAGTCAGTTGAGTGTCCAACTCTTGCTTTCGCCCAGGTCATGATCCCAGGGTCATGGGATTGAGCCCCGCGTTGGGCTATGTGCTGAGTGTGAAGCCTGCTTAAGATTGTTTCAAAGAGGGGGCGCCTGGGTGGCTCAGTCGGTTGGGTGTCCGACCTCAGCTCAAGTCATGATCTCATGGTTCGTGAGTTCGGGTCCTACATAGGGCTCTGTGCTGACAGCTCAGAGCCTAGAGCCTGCTTCAGATTCTGTGTCTCCTTCTCTCTCTGCCCCTCCCCTGCTCACACTCTGTCTCAAAAATAAGTAAACATTGAAAAAAAATTTAAAAAAAAGATTCTTTCAAAGAGAGAGAGAATCATTCTCCCTCTGCCCCTTCCCCGGTCACACACACACCCTGTCTCTCAAATAAAATAAGAAGAAAAAGAAAAAAAGAAAAAACATGGAAAATAATGCAGTCTGCAATTCTGGTATCTGTGTCCTTGGGGTAAGAAAAAAAGAATGAAGAGAGTAAGGACTTTGTAAGCTAGTAAAGGATAGGAAGTAGGGCCTGAAATGTTTAATATGTGACTAAGAGAACTAACGTAGAGTGCCTGACGTTTGGGGAAATGAGAGTAAATTAAGAATTTAAATAGCAGAAGTCTAAAAAGGGGATGTAATCGATTCATTCTCCATAGGAATTCATTAAGTGATGAGAGCTTTGTGCTTAGGAGAGATGAAGGTTGAGAGGAGTTATAATGGGGACAGGGACATCATGATGAGCATAGACAAGGCCAGCACAATACAGGTCATCTTCATATACAGAACACCAGCCCTGGGACCAAGGTGAGGCATAAGGTAGACAAGGAGGACTAAAAACACAAGCAAGCTTTTGTTTAGAACAAGTAAGAGCCTGTAAGTAACTCCAAGGCAGGGTTGTGTGTGGTTTCTTCTAGAATTTCCAGCAGTTAGCCCTGTACCTGGCATGCCATTGATAAATCTGGGCTGAAGGAACAAGTACATATATTCGACAGTAAAAATACTGGCAGGAGATGAGAAGTGGGATTAGAGACACTCTTCTAACCCTGTGATTCTGTCTCTGGTCTCACTTCAGTCCAAACCACCCTCCACACTGCCGCTCTGATCTTCCCAAAAGGCAGGCCCGACCCCATCACTGCTCCTGTGCTCCAATAGCTCTTCAGGGCCTTGCACAGTAAGTCCAAATTCCTTAGCTTGGCCAGCCAAGCCTTTGTATTTGCTGCTGACCTACTTTTCAGCCTTGTTTCTGCCACTACCCTACTCATACGCTTTGTTCTGAACATGTCAGAATGTTTGGAACTCTCCAAGTATACTTGCTCTCTCATACACAAACACCCCACCTTGGTACATAGTGTTCCTGTCTGAGCCACATTGTCCACCTGAGGACTCCTTATGCTCCTGTCGTCATTTAAAATGTCACTTTCTCTAGAAGGTGACATTTCTAAGCAGAATTAAGTGATCCCTCCTCTAAGCTCTCAAAACACCTTGCCCATACTCCTATTAATGGCACCAAGTACAATACCATAATCAACATTTCCACATCTGTCTTCCTTTATAAACCTCTGGGGTGCCAGGATTGGGTTCTAGTCATTTTTGCATCCCTAGCTACTAGCATGGGGGTACAGAGTTTTAAAAATGTTGAATAAATGAACAGATTTTAAAGACCCAAAATAGAAATAGAGCTTAAATCCTTGAGTGAACTAGCCTTAGTGTCCTTAGGCAGGACCCTAAGACAGTTAGGGATGGGTGGGTCCATCCCTATACCAGAAGATCCCATCATGGATGGCAGCTACGGTACCCCCTCCAACTGTCCCTTGTTATCATGATCAGAGACAGAATTTGGGGCTCAACATACGACAGGCCTGCCCCTGTATGACATCCCCTGTCTTATATGACTCCCAACCATTTCTTACACTCTTTTGCCTTTGAGAAGACAACTTCATTTTCGTATGCTGTAGTGCCAGCATCTTTTGTGAAATAATCCCTATTTCAAAATGCTCCCAAAGCCAAGTTCGTCTCTCCTACTCCAATTCTCATTTTCTGTCTCTCTTACTAAGTAGAATGGAAAGCTTCAGGGCTAAATTAAGAATGAAAATAATCTGAGCCCACAGCACACAATGTCAGCATTCTTTCCTTTGTAGACAAGGATCTGCTGGAGCCAGGCTGCTCAGTCCTGCTCAACCCCAAGGTGCATGCCATCATAGGCATGCTCATGGATGACACGGATCCCTTGGTCACAGTGATGAAGGTAGAAAAGGACCCCAAGGAAACCTATGCTGATATTGGGGGGTTGGACAACCAAATCCAGGAAATTAAGGAACCTGTGGAGCTTCCTCTTACTCATCCTGAATATTATGAAGAGATGGGTATAAAGCCCCCAAAGGGGGTCATTCTCTATGGTCCACCTGCCACAGGTAAAACCTTATTAGCCAAAGCAGTAGCAAACAAAGCCTCAGACACTTCCTTAAGAGTGGTTGGCTCTGTTCGAGCCCCGTGTCGGGCTCTGGGCTGATGGCTCAGAGCCTGGAGCCTGTTTCCGATTCTGTGTCTCCCTCTCTCTCTGCCCCTCCCCCATTCATGCTCTGTCTCTCTCTGTCCCAAAAAATAAATAAACGTTGAAAAAAAATTAAAAAAAAAAAAAAGAGTGGTTGGCTCTGAACTGATTCAGAAGTACCTAGGTGAGAAGCCCAAACTCATTCGGGAATTGTTTCGAGCTGTGGAAGAACATGCACCATCCATCATGTTTATTGATGAAATTGAAGCCACTGGAACAAAAAGATATGCCTCAAATTGTGGCGGTGAGAGAGAAATTCAATGAACAATGTCGGAACTGTTGAACCAGTTGGATGGATTTCACTTGTGAAAGTCATGGCCACAAACTGAATAGAAACTTTGGATCCAGCACTCGTCAGACCAGGCCACATAGACAGGAAAATTGAGTTCCTCCTGCCTGATGAAAAGACTAAGAAGTACATCTTTCAGACCCACACAAGCAGGATGATGCTGGCCGATGATGCGGCCCTGGATGACTTGATCATGGCTAAAGATGGCTTTTCTGGGACCAACATCAAGGCAATCTGTACAGAAGCTGGTCTGATGGCCTTGAGAGAATGTAGAATGAAAGCAACAAATGAAGATTTCAAAAAATCTAAGGAAAATGTTCTTCATAAAAAAAAAAAATCTAAAGAAAATGTTCTTTATAAAAAACAAGAATGCACCCCTGAGGGGCTCTATCTGTAATGACCACATTTGCCTTCAAGGAAATGGTCAGGAGTGTCCCAGCTCCTAGGGGGGATGAGTTTGGGGAAGTTACCCAGAGGAACCCATGTTCCAGTTGCTCTTTCTTAGCAAAACCTCCTGTGTACCTTTTTGAGTGTGATGTGCAGGATGCCCACTGGGCTGCCTTCATCTGTTGATCATGTACAGTGCTCTCCCCCCAGTAAAGCAAACTCCTTCTCAAAAAAAAAAAAAAGGAAGAAAGAAAGAGAATAATTTGAGCCCAAACTTACTGTGCAACTTTAGGGAAATTTTACCTCTATACATCTCAACTGGCTCTTCCTTCAAATGGAATCAACCCTACTCTCTAGGAGGACACAGGAAGTAATAAGAGGTACAACTTACATGGTACTTATTATGCACCTCACACGTATTAACCTGTTTAATTCTATACTTCTTCCAGCTAGGTACTATCATTATCCTCACTGTGCACAAAGAGACTGGAGCAGAGGGGGGAAGGACTTGAAGAAAGCTGTGAAGCTCCAGTGAACGAGTGGTAGAGGCAGAGCTGGGACCCAAGCGGTCTGGCTCTCGTGTCCATGCTGTTAACCATTACCCTCTACTTCCCTCTCTGCGGGCCACTGAAAGGCACCATACACAGTACAAAACTCCAGCATATTAAAGTACATGGGGAGACGCTGAAGGGTAGGCCTCAGATATGTGACAGTGTTACACATTTCAACCCAAATGCATTTTACAGCCAAGATTTTAGACCTCAAATCACCCATCATTTGTAGCTAAAATATTAGGGTCTCTTTGGATTGTAGCTCTCTAGGAGATGGATTTGTCCTTAACTGGTACTACACCTACAATTCAGATGACACTGTCACTAGATGAATATCCACCTTGAGGTGTGGCTTTATGGATCAATTTTCACGTTAGGTTTTTCTCAAGAGCAATGACCTGAGAATACAAAAATAGCAGAAAATACACTTGTGCTCATGCTTTTACTGCAAATAGAATTTTATTTTTTCTAAGTTTATTTATTTATTTTGAGAGAGACAGAGAGACGGGGGTGGGGGCGGCGGACAGAGAGAGGGAGAAAGAGAATCCCAAGCAGGTTCCACACTCAGCACAGAACCTTATGAGGAGCTCGATCTCAGGAACCATGAGATCATCACCTGAGTAGAAATCAAGAGTCGGACACTCAACCGACTAACATGACATAACATAAAAGAATGTTATTTAAAAAAAAAAAAAAAGCATTGGGGCACTTGGGTGGCCCAGTCAGTCAAGTGTCTGACTTTGGCTCAGGTCATGATCTCACGTTCATGAGTTCGAGCCCCACATTGGGCTCTGTGCTGACAGCTCAGAGCCTGGAGCCTGCTTCAGATTCTGTGTCTCCCTCTCTCTCCACCTCCTCAACTCACGCTCTCTCTCTCAAAAAATGAATAAACATTTTAAAAATTTAAAACATATTAAATATTTAGGTCCATATATTACCTTCTATTTCAAAAAATTTATTTAGACAAAAATTTAAGACCATCCACTAGATATGATACAGTACCTTCAAACTATTATCAATCCTTATAACCATATTCCTATCTGGGCAATGGGCCATTTAGAAAGTACTTAATAAACATGTGTTGAATGAATGAATGCTATTTCAGAGATGAATTCAGTGCTCTACATTTCCAGAAGTTTCCTCAGAAGGAATAGGTGCCTTGTAATAGTCATTTTGCTCTGGAAAACTCTACTACTCAGCCCTGTTTCAAGAAGGAGAACTTACTCCTCCAGTCTCTCGAAGAGCCTAAAGCCACCCTTATCTGTACCCATGGTTTCCGCATTGTTTTCTTCCCCCATCAAAAAGAGAACAGAGAAAGATCAGGTTACATTGCTGTCTTGGGCCTGTATACATTCCTGTGAGGTTCTCTCTTCTGTCAGGAAAAGTCTCCCTGGCAACCATATTTACACACTCACTTAATTCCCTCCCCTCCTTGGATTTGCTGGTTGGTATAAAAATTAATTTGCATTGAATTGCTTAAGTTTACAAGTTAATCAGTTTAACAGACTCACAAAATTTTACAATTTGGTTTCTGGCCAAAATTCACTTCTTAAGGGGCCTGTCTCCTCTCTTTTGAAATCTGAATGGAATTCTCTTCAGTTCAATACTTTTCAACACGTACAGTTTCTGGTTATAGGTAGAGAAAAGAATAGTCTCCTAAGGGCATCTGGTCAATATTATTAGAAAGATCAAGACAGGAAGAGGAACCTTAATTCAGAATAAGCAAGGGGTCAAATTCACAAAGATCAGCTATGATGAGGAGATGGAAAAGACAAGTCAAGGAGCAAGACAAAATGGGCCATATGAAATGAAGAACTCAGGCCTAAGGTTCTGGGTGATCAGAGTTCGGGACCTGGATAACAGGAATGGAACATGCGACTCAAGAATGGAGTGTCACTAATTCATCACCCATGTATTTATTAAGCATCAAATAGTACTTGGTGCTGGGAATACAGCAGTGAATAAGCCAGACCCAGGTCCTGCCTTCATAAAGTTTATAGTCAAATATTTAAATAGTGAACCAATGCTGGCTTTGTTATTGAGCCAAGTATCTTTGGGCTAGGGGCTTGTTATATAATTTCCTACAAAGGTCAGAACTGGTTTCAGAGTATGGATGGAACAGGGACTTAACCCAGACAAGTTCAACAAGTCCTCCCTGGAATAGGTGAGTTGCTGTGTCAACAAGTCTTTGACATATACAATGGTTTCTTTACATCTTCAACAACATGACACTTGAGCCTTTAGACAGGGAGATGAAGAAGGGTATATTTATCATAGGGCATAAGGCTAAGTACTTTGTAGTATATATAAGTTTTCTAGAGTAGAAAGTATATAAAGGTATAAGCTATTTTAAAGCATATTCAACAACTATTTATTGAGCATCAGCTATGTTCAAGGAATGGTTTGAGGAATTGCAGCTACGGATATGAAAAAGACCTGGTGCCTAGCAATTACAACACTGTGGTAAGTGCTATAAGGACATGTTAAAGTACAAAGGAAGACCAGAGAGTAAGGATACTAATTCGTTAAAAGCAAGTTGGGAAATGCTTCTGAGATACAATGCTTGAACTGACTCTTAAAAGACAGAGATGTTTGTTGCTTTCAGCTGATAAATTTGGTGGTAATTTGTTACATAGCAGCAGATGACTACTACAGGACCTTATGGAGACTATACCACCAGCACAAGTAGGAGACCATGGAGAACACCTGGCCATTGAAACTTTGTTTTGTGACATATGCCATAGGGTTATACTCTAAATCTCTTTAAAACTATAAAGAGTTTTTCTTAGGCTCACCTGGTCCATGTTGGGAGTAGAAAGTGGGAACAGGAGTACAGCCACTCTGGGAAACAGTATGGAGATTCCTCAAAAAATTAAAAATAGAACTATCCTACAACCCAGCAATTGCACTACTAGGCATTTATCCAAGGGATAAAGGTGTGCCGTTTCGAAGGGACACATGCACCCCCATGTTTATAGTAGCACTATCAACAATAGCCAAAGTATGGAAAGAGCCCAAATGTCCATCGATGGATGAATGGATAAAGAAGATGTGGTGTACATATACAACGGAGTATTACTTGGCAATCAAAAAGAATGAAATCTTGCCATTTTCAACTATGTGCATGGAACTGGAGGGCATTATGTTAAATGAAATTAGTCAGAGAAAGACAAAAATCATATGACTTCACTCATAGGAGGACTTTAAGAGACAAAACAGATGAACATAAGGGAAGGGAAACAAAAATAATCTAAAAACAGGGAGGGGGACCAAACAGAAGAGACTCATAAATATGGAGAACAAACTGAGGGTTACTGGAGGGGTTGTGGGAGGGGGGATGGGCTAAATGAGTAAAGGGAACTAAGGAATCTACTCCTGAAATCATTGTTGCACTATATGCTAACTAATTTGGATGTAAAATTTAAAAAATAAAAAATAAAATTAAAAAACAAAAAAGAAAGTGAGAACAGGCACTCTGAATGGGAATGACACAGGTAATGGGAGGAAGCAACACAATCACAGTCTTGTCTGACATCCTCCACAGAAGGATCTAAGCTGGCTGGTGCTGGGACCTGGTCAGGTGGTCAGCTAGCATCAAGTGCTATAAGCACTTGGTCAGTACTGGTCAAATGATTACACAGAGGGACCGGGAGTGGGAGGAGCAAGAGGGTAAGGAAAAGTTGTTTTTTGCGAGAGCAATAATCGTGAGGACCAGAAAAACTTCATTTGGTGTCAGTGCCAAGTAATGACTGTAAAGCCAAAAATAAGAGATAATATCCAAGATTAAGTTTTCCTGGCTTCCATGATTCATGTGGATAAAGGAATAGAGCAGGCAACGAAGATTAGGGTGGAACATGGACATTCAAGACACATGAGGTAAATGGGGCTGCATGGTTCACAGCTTCTGGGTAGTCCCCGGTATGGGGGTGCAGGGGAGGCATCAGCCTGGCTAAAAAGACATCAGATCAGGGCAGACAAGTTGTATTATACCTGTTCAACCCCAATTTCTGTTTCAGTAGGTATAAAAAGGTCGCCATAGCTTCCTACAAGCAAATGGGACTATTTGACTACAAAAGGAATAGAAATGAACTCATTTCTTATTTAAATTGGGAGTAAAGACAGCAGCAGGACTAAACTCTACCTAATAATACTCTCAAGACTCGATGGATGAGTTTCCAGGAGCCATTCCGGGTAAAGAGTTCCTTGCCTCTTTATTCTCTATTTTGCTACTGGCTATCTACTTGAACTTCAAAATATCCCCCCTTTGCCTTTTCCATCAGGAGTCCAAAGTGAGAAGCCCACAGGAAAATGTGACCGTGCACCATGACACAACAAGGACTTAGATACACTACACAAGCAAAACAAGGGATCCAGCACAACATGCTTTTCCTGCTTTAGGCAAAGTATCAATACCTGCAGGCAGAACTCGCTGCCTGATTTGTGGGGCCCAGTGCAAAATGAAAAAGCAGGGCTTTCATTAAAAATTATTAGGGGGCACCTGGGTAGCTCAGTTGATTAAGCGTCCAACTCTTGATTTTGGCTCAGGTCACGATCTCATGGTTCACGAGTTTGAGCCCCATATTGAGCTCTGTGCTGACAGGGCAGAGCCTGCTTGGGATCCTCTCTCTTCCTCTCTCTCTGTCCCTCCCTCTTCCTCTTTCTCTCAAATATAAATAAATAAACTTTAAAAAAAATATTAAGGATTTCAAGGTAACAACAACAGAGCATTAAACCAAATGAGGAGATGCAGGGAGGAGAATGCCCTTCTAAATGCAGGGCCCCGAGAGGTTGCATAGGCTGCACACTCATGAAGCTGGCCCTGCCTTCAGGGACTATTACAGCATGGTCCTTTAGAAGAGCTTTAGAGTCCGAGTTGGGTCCAAATCCCAGATCCCCTATGTGATCTTAGGCAATTTATTTAGCCTCTCCATGCTTCCGAGAGATTGTATGGTTGTAATCCAGTATTGTGAAGATTAAGTGGGATAATGAATAGAACATATACAAAGTGTTTAGCACATAGTACGCACTCAATAAGTGGTAGCTGATCTATTATTGTTCAATGAAATATGCAGGTAACTGTCAGAGCAGTAAGTTTAGGAAATGAATTACTGAACTGCTATAAAGGACATGAAAGCATGAGACTGAGGTTCTAAGAAAACTAAAATAATGAAGCAGACAAGGAAGATCAAATCTTTTGCTTGGCCCTTCTGCCTTCTCTAACCACTTTCCTACTTCTCTTTTCCCATTTTTTACAAAGTATACAAAGGGTGATCTGCATGCGGTCCCCATTTCCTAACCACATCTCATGGCACATCTTTTTCACTCTGGTGTTTAATATCCCCGTGGCCACCCCCTTGGGTGAACACCCGCCATGGGCGAGAACTAAAGCTATTGTTCTCAAAAAGTTACTAATGACCCCATGTTTACTAAATGAAATGGGCATTTCCCACTTTCTCTGTACAATTTCATACTGGTGACCAATTCCTCCAGCTTGAAACCCTCTCTTCTGACTTTGGTGATATGCACCCTCATGGCCAACAGAATGTCTACTCAGTCTCGCATCTCTCAGGTACACAAAGGGAACGCATTTGTTGGATGAATAAATAAGATGGTTCTTTGGCTTCTCTGATATTCCTTTTTTTCCTACCATACTGACTACATTTCTTCTTCCTACCTACCTAAATATGGGCAATCTTCAAGCTTTGGCCCTTGGTCCTCCATACTTCTGTTTCTATGCTGCTACCACTGGTGGGCCAAGCTAATCACATGGCTTCAGTTATCATTTTCTATACACAATACTCCTTGACTTCTCTGTTTTGAGCATAAGTCTCTCACTTCCAAATACTTATGGGACATGTCCACTTGTAAGTTCCAGTATCACCTCAAGATATTTTGCACCTAGTGGACTCCCTGAGTGGCTCAGTCAGTTAAGCGTCTGACTCTTGATTTGGGCTCAGGTCATGATCTCATGGTTTGTGAGATCAAGCCCCAAGTTGGCTCTGCACTGACAGCGTGGAGCCTGCTTGGGATTCTCTCTCTCCCTCTCTCTCTCTGCTCCTCCCCAC
Source organism: Felis catus (assembly GCF_018350175.1). Taxonomy (NCBI): domain Eukaryota; kingdom Metazoa; phylum Chordata; class Mammalia; order Carnivora; family Felidae; genus Felis; species Felis catus. The sequence goes on from NC_058375.1 coordinate 25,341,896, forward strand.
TCTACCCCTCCCTGCTCTCTCTCTCTCTCTCTCAAAATAAATAAATAAACATTTTTTAAAAAGGTATCTAGCACCTAGCATTTCCTCTTCTCCCCAAACTGGTTTTCCTTTTTGTCTTGTCTCTGTTAATCTTGTCAACCATCTTCAAGGCTAGATCTGATTTTTCCTTGTTTCTTGACCTCTGTATCCAGTCAGTCATAAAGTCCTGTTCATGTTTCCTTTATGATACTTATTGAACCCATCTTTTTATTTTCACTCCATCACCCTAATTCAATTTTTTACCCCCTCACACCTAGACTACTTAAATAATGTACTAGCTGGTTGTGCAGTTCTCTTTCTATCCCTACTAAAGTTAAAAAAACACTTTTTTTTTAGCGTTTATTTATTGAGAGACAGAGCATGAGCGGGACAGGGGCAGAGAGAGAAGAAGACAGAGAATCCAAAGCAGGCTCCAGGCTCTGAGCTGTCAGCATGGAGCCCAATGTGGGGCTGGAACTCACGAACCATGAGATCACCAACTGAGTCGAAGTCGGACGCTTAACCGATTGAGCCACCCAGGCACCCCATCCCTACTAAAGTTTATTCTCCACACTGTTGTTGAGACTCTCATGACCCCACATTTCCCTAACCAAACATCTTCAGACTTTCCATCATACAGGATAAAGTTCTAACTCCTTAGTTCAGTATTCAATGCCTGTTAAAATCTGGCTGCAGCCAACACTTCTAGTCTTAGAACTTCTCTACTTAAACCTTTTGATCTTGCCAGATTGGTCCCTGAAAACTTTCTTCCATACTCCAGTCCTGTGTTTTATAAACATGATTTCTCCCATCTGGAAATTCCTTCCACCCTCCTTCTCTCTATAGAACAAAATTCACGATGCCTCTGAAAAACGCCTTCCTTGGGAATCATAGTCCATAATGATCTTTCTCTTTCTTCAACTTCTATAATACCGCATGTTTCATCACTTTGAAAACTTACTGAATGGCTGCTTGACATTTAATCCTCACAACTCCATGAGGTGGGTGACATTATTACAGATGAAGAAACAAAGTCAACTAACTTGTCCAAGTCACATAGCAAGTAACTGCTGGAACTGGGATCCAAATCCTTGTTTAGCAGAGAATAATTCCCAGACGACACCACCTCTCTCATTTTCCTGTGTTTTCCAAACCACAAATACAGCACAGAACTTGCACACAAGCAGGTGCTCAGTAAACATGGTGATCGAGAAAATTGCTTAAATAGCACCCGTGACTCTCTAGCACTTACAGAATTGTCCATCTTAGCAGTCCACATTAAGCACATCACCTCTTTACATCGCTTCCTCTGTAATATAGTTCAAGACCGGGGATTTGCCAAAAATTCACCACTATCCATTCTAAAAATAAATGTTGGTTTAAACAAAGCTAAAAGGCCTTTATCTGATTCGAACATTAGGTGAGCTTTGGGGATGCCCACTGTACCACCGGTAGGCCCATCGTCGCTATTTCCAAATGATTAGGAAGTAAAAATAGGCTGGCTAGTTGATGGCTTATGAGGTAAAATGGACTATTTATAGTTCTGGAGGTGGATGCTAAGGCAGCAGAACAGGATTTCTCTGCTTTGGTAGCTAAGCCCTCAGTAAAAGAGGCCCAATAAAAGTGCATCATGGATGGGAAATGGGATCAAAAGAGGGTAATAGTGAGGGAGAGAGAACAGAAAGAAGGAAATGCTGGAAATACTCTATTGAGGAGACGGCGCTGTCCTTTTCTGAATAGTTGCTTGAAGCTGTCAGATCTAACCCTGTCCTCTGCAGCTGGCACCGTGTAACAGAGGACTCTGTCACTCCTGCATGATTCATGGTCTCAGTCCTGAACTGCCTGTCCTGACCCACATCACAGGCCAGATCCTCTCTTGCTCCAGATCCTCCCAGCTTGTGACCTTATTACTCACTTCCTCAGGTCTCAGAAATCTGACCTCACAGATCTGACATTCAGCATTGCTTCCCTGGTTATGACCTGTATTTTCCTCTTGCTGTATGGAATGGGGCTCAGAAAAACCGATGAGGGGAAAAAGTGGGGAGGAAGAACAATACGAAGGAAAATAAGAGGAAGAACAATAAGAAGGAAAATTATAGTGGCAATTAGAAATTCTAGATTACTTTTGGGAAGTTACTTCATTGAGACAGGGAAAAGGCCATGGCTGCAATATAAAGCAATTACCTAGAGATACCACACTCTTCAGCTGTCTGTATTTACTGTTTCCTCTTTTTTGGCTGCCCTTCCTGTCCTTCTCAATCTTCTCTGCAAGGCAAACTCCTATTCATCCTTCAAGATCTTGCTTAAACATGTTCTTTTCTGGAAAGCCTTCTCTGACCCTCTCAGACAGCTAATTGTTTTCTCCTTTGTGTTTCCACAGCTCTTTATATACACATCTATTATGCGATCACTTTTACTGGCAATTTTATTTGTCTCTCCCACTACTTCTTTGAGGACAAGGACTAATTATCTTATTCATCTCTGCATCCCCAAGACGTAGCACAAGGCACAGCAGAGTGCCTGGCATATAGCAAGTGTTTGTTGTTCTGTGATGAAAGACATCAAGAACAATATGAAAGTACAATTTGCGCTTCCCTTGCAAAAATCAAATTGGTTCCTAGTACTTTTCATGTGTAGCCCCGTTTTTTCCCCCGATTTGGAAGAAACGACTTTAGACTCATAAAGGAAATTCTATTGATATATCTGGCACATTAGTCAGTTTTTCATCCCCATTGATGATAGCAGCATTCCCCCCCCCCCCCCCCCCCACCACACCACATACACCCACACCCACACACTTCCATGAAGCTCCCAGGGCAAGCTTAACATTAGTGGCACATGGTCCATCCTACCATTTCTGTTGTAGTGCAAGCTAAATGACACCGTGAGCCTAAAGCTGCCACAGATCTTAGCAAACTGGTGGTGGTTGGGGGGGGCGGGGGTGGATAATTAAAAGAACACACTTCTGTAGCAGACCTAGAAGGGTGAGGAAGAAAGATGAATTTAAACCTTGCCTTATAAGAAATTTGTTAGAAACTCACGCAAAACAGCCGCTTCCTCTGGACATGACAGACCCGATCCAGGTGTCCGGCAGTGACCTTTGCCCATGAGTGTCAGGTCATCACCCAGCACAGAAAACAAGGGGCCAGTGCCTTTCCTGGGCATCCCTCCTTCTCAAACCTGGCAAATCTTGGGGCCTGCTTTTTCTTTAGGGGATTGTCCTCTCCTCCCAGCACCGACAGTCCCCAGTTCCCTCCGCCGGTGCCCCCTAAGCACCAGTCTCGCCTTCGTCCCACAAGGGGCCCCAGCGTGACTCCGGGTCAAAAGTGCCGGCGGCTGGGCTGTCAGGCCCGGCTGTGTGGGGGACGCCGAGGTCAGGCCGGACCCCAGGGTCTCCTCACACTCTGTGGGACGAGCTCAGGGGACGCAGGCCGCGCCAGGCCACGGGCTGCCTCTGCGCGGGCCTCTGCGCGGAAGGGGCTCAGCCCCGGAGAAGCCGCGCGCGCGCGCCGGTGCTCCAGCCGGTCCCCCCGCAGCCTGCCGCAAGTGCCGGCCCCGCAGCTGCTCCGCAGCCCTGGTCGCCGCTGGGTCCCCGCACCCCGCGCGCCGCAGCCGGTCGCTCCGCCGGCCGGACTGCTGGGTGCCCACGCGGGCCCCGCGCCGCGGATCCCGGGTCAGGCCGCCCGCCCGCCCGCCGCCTGCCTGAGGTGCCCACGGCAGTGCCCCGCCCCGCGCGGCCCGACCCGGCCGCCGCGCCCCGGCCCGGCCGTGACAGCTGGGTGCCCAAAGGGTTAAGCCGGCAGCGCGGCGGCCCGAGTGCCCCGCGCGCTGCCCGTCCGCCGCGAGCCGGCCCCAGCGCGCACGCGCCCGCCCGTTACCTGCGGTCGCGTTCGCGCTCCTCCTCCACCTGGCCGCTCTCTCCCGGGGGCCGCCCCTCAGCCCGCCCCCTCGGCTCGGCGCCGCGCACCCTGCTGGCTACTCGGACACAGCCCGGGGAGGAGGGGCGTGGGGGGCGATTACCATATATTAGCATACCAGCGCGCGTCACGTGCCCGTTCCAGCCAATGGTCACTCTGGAAGGCGGGGATTGGGGCGAACACGCCTAGGTGCTGCTCCGGGCCTGAACCGGTGGTCATGGCAACGGCTGGGAGGGCGGGGGAGCGGGGAGGCACCGGAGCCCAGTGGCCCCGCGGGAGCATCTCCACTACCTGAATTCTGTGTGGAGACACCGTGCACTTTTCCCACCCTGCGGAGGGAGAGGGGCTGAATTTGGCTCCTCTCAGAAGGATTCAGACTCAGCAAATAGTTACCGAGCGCTTACCACGTGCCTAACACTTTTCTGCTGGACATGATTCTCGGGGTAACCTTGAGATGTCAGTACTGTTAACCCCACTTGATAGAAGGGAAAGTGGAGGCTCAGAGAGGCTAGGTCACTCACCCAAAGTCACACAGCCACACCAAATGTTAAAAGTGGAGGTCTGAGCCCATTTCTGACTTCAGGCCAGGACTCTCTTGAGTTGTTTTCTCCAGCAGGGGTCTCCCAGCACCTCCTCACAATTCCAGGTATACTAAGCGTCTGGAAGATACTCATACAACCCTTGTACAGTGCTTTAGTGTTTCTTTACAAAGACCTTTGAGGTTAGTAGGCAGAGCAGTTATGTCCCCATTGCAGATGAGGAGAAATGAGGCTTAGAAAGGTAACATGACCTGTCTCAGGTCAAATAGCTATTAAGAGCTAGTACTTAATTTCTATGATTTATACTCAAACTCACTACTTTATAAACTTTTAAATTCAATCTTCTCAATGCAGTGGTGTTGCTATGACCATTTTACAGATTAAGAAACTGAGGCTTTAGGAAGCTAAGCAAATTACCCAAGGCTACACAGCTAGTTAATAGCAGATTTAGGTTCAAAGCTAGGTTTATCTGGCTCCAAACTAGTCTCATGAAATCTTGTTGCACCAGGTTCATTTCATTTAGGCTTGGACTTGGACTTGCAGAACAGAACTTTCCCACCTCTCCTCTTAAAATGTGACTACGTTCTCTCTTGCGCCAGCAAAATATCAAGTGACAAATGATATGCGTTAAGGTCACAGGCTAAATATTAAAAGAGAACAGAGTCACCCCTGCAAGGTAGGAAGTACACTGTATAATTCCCTGCCTCTTGATTTTTACCTCTAGGGATTTGATAGTTTGCCTAAAGGCAGAGTAGTTTAAAAATATTAGCATCTGCATTTGGACGTTCCTTCTGCTCCTCCCTTCAGGTTAGCTCAGTGGCTTTCTGATTACTGGACAAGGCCATTTGCCTCAAATCAAATATGCTAAACTTTATAGGCATTTTAAGGGATTATTAAAGGTAACTTTGAATATATGTACATTTCATCTTATTGGGCTGATTTAAACCCTAATTTCCTCCTAAGCTGTGACTGTTTGGTGTTCAAAAGCACAACCATGGAGGCAGACTTATGTGGAATAAAATCCTGACTTGGCTACTCACTAATGTGTGACCTTGGCTAAGTTACCTAACCCCTCTGTGCCTCAATTTCCTCATTTGTAAAATAGGACAGGAATGGCGTGAGAATTAAATGGGTTAACATATAAAAAGCATTTAGCACAAGTAAATGGCTCACAGTAAAACTTCCATAATTGTTCGCTGTTATTGCCCCAGGAGCTTTCATAGGAACTGACAACCCCCATGTACAGAATCTCTCCAGGTTTCCTGGCTAGCTTTGAAATGTTGAAGCTGCCCCCCCCCCCCCATCCCTCGTAGCATATTAAACAGTCTGTTGTGCTGGTGAAGGCTTGTTATCTCTCCAATGACATTCCCTCTTCTTAGGATCATAAATAATTCCTGGACTCAAAGGAGCTGGTTTCTCCTGCACATCTCCTAGCACCAAATTACCAGAGTGGCTCCTTGCAGAAGGGGATCTTGACAAACAGCGGAGCCATAAGTCAGGCTCCTTGAAACACTTTTATGAGCGCCTTAATGAGGGAGATGAGCTGTCATCAGGCACTCGTCCGTCCTTCCTGGCCACAGGAAATGAGCTCTTTGTGCTCAAAGGATTTCCAAAGCTGAGGAGCAAAGAGTTTTCAGGAAGTGGGGCAGGGATGAAAAGCTGTTGACTCAGAGAATCCCAGGGCTAAACAGCCCCCATCCTGCCATTCACCTTATAGGGTCAAATTACTCATGGTCTTATTGCAGCAATAGCACCAAAGGGTGGCTTGTGTGGGGGGTGTTAATTCTCTCGCCCCTCTTCCCCCGGCATATACACTTGGGCAGCCGACCCACCACCACCCCAAAA